>NC_133618.1:72471845-72814345 GCF_048593235.1 Sminthopsis crassicaudata | reverse complement strand
GACACATTTCTGCCAACCTTTCTGAAACTGTGTTCTAGGTAATAAGTTACCAAGAGGGAGAAGGGCTAAGTTATAAGGGTATATTGTTCTCAACTTTTCACTCTTGCTTATTCTATATATCAAGATTCTTGTCAAATCTTATCATTTGTTCATTCCCTAACATCTACAATATTTATTTCCTACTTTCCCTTCACATAGACATGCCTTATCATGTTATACTTTTCAGTAGATCCTATTATCTCCAGGATCAAATATAAGCATTTGGGTCTGACATTTGAAATGCTTCACAACGTGTACCTTTCCTAATTTTACAAACTTTCTACCTATTGCACAAAGAATCACAGAATTACACAAAGAAAATTAAAAGGTATTCTCTTTCACATACTCTATGGTCCAAACATACTTCTGTGAAAAATGATACCTTAAAATTTTATTTAATTTGTTTCCAAAGTTACATTGAAAACAATATTTTTTATTTTGTTTTTGAACATTTTGAGTTCTAGGCTCTCTTTCTTGTTCTTACTCACAATTATAAAAGCACATGTGAATTATAAAAAAAAAAAATCTATAAAACAAGCTGTAAAAGAAAGCATAGATCTTCCACCCTAATGAAAACAAAAACCTTTAAGAAAAATTAAATTAAAAAGAAAAAGAGAGATAGAGAAAACATCATTCTATATTCAGATACAATCACTTCCTTCTCTGGGTATGGATAGGATTTTTCATCATAAGTCCTTCAGAGTAGTCATGGATGATTCTATTATTAATGATAACCAAGTCATTTATACCTGGTCATCCCAGAACACTGATAGAACTTTGTGCATTACACTTTGTATAAGTTCATGGGGATTTTCCAGAAATTTATTTTTTTCCTGAGGGCATCTTACTCATCATTTCCCATAGATGAATAATATTCCATCACAAACACATACCACAGTTTATTACCCTAAGTTGATGGGTATTCTCTTAATTTCCATTTTTTTTTTTGCCTTAAGAAGAGAGCTGCTATGAATATTTTTTTTATTCATTTTTCCAAATTATCCCCTCCCTCCCTCCAGTCCCTCCCCCCGATGACAGGTAATCCCATACATTTTACATGTGTTACAATATAACCTAGATACAATATATGTGTGTAAATACCATTTTCTTGTTGCACATTAATTATTAGCTTCCAAAGGTATAAGTAACCTGGGTAGATAGACAGTAGTGCTAACAATTTACATTCACTTCCCAGTGTTCCTTCTCTGGGTGTAACTACCTCTGTCCATCATTGATCAACTGGAAGTGAGTTGATCTTCTTTATGTTGAACATTTCCACTTCCATCAGAATACATCCTCATACAGTATTGTTGTTGAAGTGTATAGTGATCTTCTGGTTCTGCTCATTTCACTCAGCAACAGTTGATTTAAGTCTCTCCAGGCCTCTCTGTATTCCCCCTGCTGGTCATTTCTTACAGAGCAATAATATTCCATAACCTTCATATACCACAATTTACCCAACCATTCTCCAATTGATGGACATCCATTCAACTTCCAGTTTCTAGCTACAACAAAAAGAGCTGCCACAAACATCTTGGCACATACAGGTCCCTTTCCACTCCTTAGTATTTCTTTTGGATATAATCCCAATAAGAGCAATGCTGGGTCAAAGGGTATGCACAGTTTGACAACTTTTTGGGCATAGTTCCAAATTTCTCTCCAGAATGGCTGGATTCTTTCACAACCCCACCAACAATGTATCAGTGTCCCAGTTTTCCCACATCCCCTCCAACATTCATCATTATTTGTTCCTGTCATCTTAGCCAATCTGACAGGTGTGTAGTTGTATCTCAGAGTTGTCTTAATTTGCATTTCTCTGATCAATAGTGATTTGGAACACTCTTTCATATGAGTGGAAATAGTTTCAATTTCATCATCTGAGAATTGTCTGTTCATATCCCTTGACGACTTATCAATTGGAGAATGGTTTGGTTTCCTATAAATCAGGGTCAGTTCTCTATATATTTTGGAAATGAGACCTTTGTCAGAACCTTTACTTTTAAAAATATTTTACCAATTTGTTACTTCCCTTCTAACTTGTTTGCATTAGTATTGTTTATATAGAAACTTTTTAGTTTGATGTAATCAACATCTTCTATTTTGTGATCAATAATGATCTCTAATTCTCCTCTGGTCATAAATTCCTTCATCCTCCACAGGTCTGATAGGTAGACTATTCTCTGTTCCTCTAATTTATTTATTATCTCTCTCTTTATGCCTAAATCATGGACCCATTTTGATCTTATCTTGGTATATGGTGTTAAGTGTGGATGCATATCTAATTTCTGCCATACTAATTTCCAGTTTTCCCAACAGTTTCTTCCGAATAATGAATTTTTGTCCCTAATGTTGGTATCTTTGGGTTTGTCAATGATTAGATTGCTACAGATGTACCCTTTTTTGTCCTTTGTATCTAATCTGTTCCACTGATCTACCGTTCTATTTCTTAGCCAGTACCAAATGGTTTTGGTGACTGCTGCTATATAATATAGCTTTAGATCAGGTACACTTAGACCACCTTCCTCTGACTTTTTTTTCATTAGTTCCCTTGCAATTCTCGACCTTTTATTCTTCCATATGAATTTTGTTGTTATTTTTTCTAGGTCATTAAAATAGTTTCTTGGGAGTCTGGTTGGTATAGCACTAAATAAATAGATTAGTTTGGGGAGTATTGTCATCTTTATTATATTCGCTCGGCCTATCCAAGAGCACTGAATGTCTTTCCAATTATTTAAATCTGACTTTATTTTTGTGGCAAGTGTTTTGTAATTTTTCTCATATAATTCCTGACTATTCTTTGGTAGATGGATTGAGAAATACTTTATACTCTCAACATTTGTTTGGAATGGAATTTCTCTTTGTATCTCTTGCTGTTGCATTTTGTTGGTGATATATAAAAATGCTGAGGATTTATGGGGATTTATTTTGTATCCTGCCACTTTGCTGAAATTTTGAATTATTTCTAATAGCTTTTTAGCAGAGTCTTTGGGGTTCTCTAAGTATACCATCATGTCATCTGCAAAGAGTGATCGTTTGATTTCCTCATTTCCTACTCTAATTCCTTGAAGCTCTTTCTCGGCTCTCATTGCCGAGGCTAGTGTTTCTAGTACTATATTTGAATAGTAATGGTGATAGTGGGCAACCTTGTTTCACTCCTGACCTTACTGGGAAAGGTTGTAGTTTATTCCTATTGCATATTATGCTTATTGACGGGCTTAAATATATGCTCCTGATTATTCTAAGGAATAATCCATTTATTCCTATACTCTCAAGAGTTTTTAGTAGGAATGGATGTTGGATTTTGTCAAATGCTTTTTCTGCATCTATTGAGATGATCATATGTTTTTATTAATTTGATTATTAATATGGTCAATTATACTAATAGTTTTCCTAATATTAAATCAGCCCTGCATTCCTGGTATGAATCCTACTTGATCATAGTGTATTATCCTGGTGATGATTTTCTGAAGTCTTTTTGCTAATATCTTATTTAAGATTTTAGCATCAATATTCATTAAGGAAATTGGTCTATAATTTTCTTTCTCAGTTTTCAATCAACCTGGTTTAGGTATCAGTACCATGTCTGTGTCATAAAAGGAGTTTGGTAGGACTCCTTCATTCCCTATTTTTTCAAATAGTTTATATAGCATTGGGGCTAATTGTTCTTTAAATGTTTGGTAGAATTCACATGTAAATCCATCTGGTCCAGGGGATTTTTTCCTGGGGAGTTGATTAATAGCTTGTTCTATTTCTTTTTCTGAAATGGAACTATTTAAGCAATTTATTTCCTCCTCTGTTAATCAAAGAAGCCTATATTTTTGGAGGAAGTCATCCATTTCACTTAAGTTATCAAATTTATTGGCATAAAGTTGGGCAAAGTAACTCCCTATCATTTCTCTAATTTCCTCTTCATTGGTGGAAAGATCCCCCTTTTCATTTGTAAGAGTAACAATTTGATTTTCCTCTTTCCTTTTTTCTGATCAGATTTACCAAAGGTTTATCTATTTTATTAGCTTTTTCATAAAACCAACTCTTGGTTTTATTTATTAATTCAATAGTTTTTTTTTACTTTCAATATTATTGATTTCTCCTTTTAATTTTTGTATTTCAAGTTTAATTTTTGGTTGGGGGTTTTTAATTTGGTCTTTTTCTAGCCTTTTAAGTTGCAAGCCCAATTCGTTAATCTTCTCTTTCTCTATTTTCTTCAAATAAGCCTCTAAAGATATAAAATTTCCCCTTATTACTGCTTTAGCTGCATCCCACAGATTTTGGTATGATGTCTCATCATTGTCATTATCTTGGGTGAAATTATTAATTGTTTCTATAATTTGCTGTTTCACCCAGTCATTCTTTAAAATGAGATTATTCAGTTTCCAATTACTTTTTGGTCTATTTACCCCTAACTTTTTACTGAATGTAGCTTTTATTGCATTGCGGTCTGAGAAGAAGGCATTTATTATTTCTGCCTTCCTACATTTAATTTTGAGATCTTTATGTACTAATATATGGTCAATTTTTGTATAGGATCCATGAACTGCTGAGAAGAAAGTATATTCCTTTCTATTGCCATTCAGTTTTCTCCAAACGTCTATTATACCTAGTTTTACTAATGTTCTGTTTACTTTTTTAATTTCTTTCTTGTGGTTTGATTTGTCTAAATCTGAGAGTGCAAGGTTGAGATCTCCCACTATTATTTTTACTGTCTATTTCGTCTTGCAACTATCTTAACTTTTCCTTTAGAAAGTTAGATGCTATACCACTTGGTGCATATATGTTTAGTATCTATATGGCTTCATTATTTATGCTACCTTTCAGCAGGATATAGTTTCCTTCCTTATCACTTTTAATTAGATCAACTTCTGCTTTTGCTTGATCTGAGATAAGGATAGCTACCTCTGCTTTTTTGGCTTTACCTGAAGCATAATAGATTCTACTCCAACCTTTTACCTTTACTCTATATGTATCTCCCTGCTTTAAGTGTGTTTCCTGTAAACAACATATTGTAGGGTTCTGATTTTTGATCCAGTCTGCTATCCGTCTTCATTTGATGGGAGCGTTCATCCCATTCACATTTACAGTTAAAATTACTAATTCTGTATTTCCTGCCATCATATTATCCCCCCTTGACCCCCCTGAACCCCTTTCCCGATATTTAATTTATAGACTCCCCTTATGATGCACAGCCCTCCCTTTTTTTTAATATCCCTCCCCCCTCCCTCCAGTTCCTTCCCTTATTCTCCTTTTCCTTTTCCCTTTTCCTCTCCCCCCTTTTAATGAGGTGAGAGAGAATTCTCTGAAAAACAAATATGACAATTATTTACTCTTTGAGCCTCTTCTGATGAGAGTAAGATTTACACAATGATTCTCCTCCTCTCTAAATTCCCTCAGATATGATGTATTTTCTATGGCTCTTCCTGGGATGTAGTTTCCCTCTTTTTATCACTCCCTCCCCTTTTTCTGATACTACCCCCTTCCCTTTACTACACCCCCTCCTTTTTTTTTCTTTTATATCAGTAAAATCAAATTATCCATACGTACTTTCTATATACCCACAACAGAGATATAGTTCTCAAGAATTCTGTGTACCTTTTTCTGTTTCTCTTCAATCTTGTGGATGTAGATCAAATTTTTTGTTTAAGTCTGGTTTTTTCTTAGAAACATATGGAATTTCTCTATTTCATTGAATGACCATCTTCTTCCATGGAAAAAGATGCTAAACTTAGCTGGGTAGTTTATTCTTGGTTGCAGTCCTTGATCTTTTGCCTTTCGGAATATCAGGTTCCAGGCCCTTCTATCTTTTAATGTGGAAGCAGCCAGATCTTGTGTGACCCTTATTGTGGAACCTTGGTATTTAAATTGTTTTTTCCTAGCTGCTTGCAGGATTTTCTCCTTTGTGTGGTAATTCTGCAGCTTAACCACAATATTCCGTGGTGTTCTGTTTTTAGGGTCTATTTCAGAAGGAGTTCGATGAATTCTTTCAACGTCTACTTTCCCCTCTGTTTCTATTATCTCTGGACAGTTCTCTTTGATAATTTCCTGTAAAATAGAATCTAGGCTCTTTTTTTGGTCATAGTTTTCGGGAAGTCCAATGATCTGCAGATTATCTCTCCTAGATCTATTTTCCAGGTCTATAGATTTTCCCAGTAAATATTTGACATTATTCTCCAGCTTTTCATTTTTTTTTGTTTTTGTTTTGTTTTGTTTGACTGATTCTTGGGTTCTCAATGAATCATTCATTTCTATTTGTTCCATCCTGACTTTTAAGGAGTTATTTTCTTCATTCACAGTTTTTAATTCTTTTTGTAAATGCCCAATTTCATTTTTAAATGAGTTATTTTGCTCTATTGATTTTTTTTCCATTTCCCTAATTTTTTTTTTTTTGAGAATTATTTTCTTTTTCCAATTCAGAAATCCTATTTTCTTGGGACTTTTTTATCTTCTCCAATTCAGAAATCCTGTTTTCTTGAGACTTTTTTATCTTCTCCAATACAGAAATCCTACTTTCCTGTGATTTTTTTTTTACCTTTTCTAATTCACTAATTTTGTTTCCCTGCATCTCCTGTGAATTCTTTATTTTTTCCAACTCCAATTTCATAGCTTCTCTTTCCTTTCCCCATTTTTCTTCAAACTCTCTTAACTTTTTAATTGTCTCTTCAAGGAGAGAGTTATGTGATGGGGGGCAGGAATCATTCCCCTTTAGGTTGTTAACTGCTGACTCTCTGCTGTTAACTTCCTCGGTGTTGGATACCCGCTCTTTCTCTGTGTAGAAGGAATCTATGGTTTTTTTGGGCTTTTTGCTCATACTTTAAAAATCTTTTGGGGTCTGTCCCTGGGGTAGGAAATTATTTATTTATTTCTTTACCAGATTCCTCCCAGTCTGGATGGATGCAGCGGCCCCTGCACCTGAGCTAAAAGAGAGCTCTGGGGGAGAGTTCCCCACCCCCTCCCTGGAAGTGCCTCAGAGGTGACTAGCACTGCTGTGCTTTGAGGGCGCTGTGTTTTAGCGGCTTCCCTTAGGTTTGAGACTGAACAGTAAAGGCGACACAAAGCCTAGCCTATGCGTCCCGGTGGGGCGTGGATGTCTGCAGCAGGTAACGTGAAAAGCCCCTGCCCTCAAACTGGAAGTGTCTGCCAGAAACTGCGGTCCCTAGTTCAAAGGTTCCGCTTCTCTGGGATTTCCATTCCAAAGCCTCCAGAGGAGCCAGGCACTATGACTTACCGCCCTGCCCACTCTTCAATCTCTTAACTACCCCGAGGTGAAAGCCTGGATTGCCTATGTCAGCCACACCCCCAGTGCCGAGATCTGCTGAGTCACCCCCAGGATCCGGGAAGATCCAATGTGGTTTTAAATTTTAAAGTTGCTTAGATTTCTCTTCTGAACTGGTGTATTATAAGCAGAGAAGAGCTAACAGCCTGTGCCAGATTCTTTTATCTTGGTGTATTCTCTAATCCCAGAGCCTTCCCCAGTGCGACCGGTGCAGTGTGCCACTACCCCACCGTCTGCACTGGCCTCTCTTCTTCCTCCCCTGGGAGCTGACCTTTCCTGTTGAAACGCCAGATTCTCTTCAGCTGGTAAGTCGTGCTTCCAGTCCTTGTGGATTCTATCAGTCCAACGCTATTTCTGAGGCTGATTAAATCTAGTTGGTTGTGAGGGAAGAAAGGAGCTTACACAGTGGCATGTATCTTCTCCGCCATCTTCTGCTATGAATATTTTTGTACATATAGATCATTTTCCTTTTTTTTTTCTTTTCTAAAACTCTTTTGCTATTCATTCCTAGTAGTGATATTGTTAGGTCAAAGAATATGCAAGAATTTGTAGCCCTTTAAGCATATATCATATATTTTGATCATTTAGTAACTGGGGTATGGTCCTTATATAATTATAAATTTCACTCTATTCTCTCTGAGTCTTCATTGAGAAATGAAGCCTTATCAGAGAAACTTACTTTAATTTGTTTTGTTTTGTTTTGTTTTACAATTACTATTTCTTCCCATCTATTGTCTCTTCTTTCAAACTGTTCCTCCTCAAAACTGTTTTGGTACTGACCACTACCTTCCACAATATGCTTTTTCTTTTATCACCCTCTGCAATATTCTTCTCTAAAATATAATGTTCTCTGGGTTTCTTTGGGGAGCTTCTGGAGGCAGCCTTAATTTCAGTTCACTTCAATAATCACCTCAGATGCAGCCAGGAGTTAAAAATCCAAATCCTTTATTGTCTTCATCAAAATCTTATCTCCTTCACTTGGGGCTCTGCTAGTTTTTTGGAGACCTTCTGGATCTTGGTTTCAGTGTTCTCCACAGGACAGCCTGCCACCACTTCTCTGTCTTCCTTCATTCTGCCTAACTGAATCCCAGCTTCTCAATCTCCCAGATTGCATTCTGGTTGAAGCTCCTAGCTTATATATGCTCACTTAAAGTTGTGAATCTTGTAGAATTGTATTAAGTACTAAGTACATCTAGAGAACTGCTAAGCACCCTGCTAAACAACCATTGTCTCTATCAATTACACTAACTTCGCACCTTGTGAGCATTCTAACAACCCTCCCCCCATTCTCATATTCCATTCTCTTGTTTTCCTGCAGAGTAAGATACATTTTGATACCCATGTTGAGTACATATGTTATTTGTCCGATTAGCTACTTCTGAGGATAGTTAGGATAGTGAGGTTCACTTATGCCCTCTTCCTACCCCTATTCCCTTCTATTGTAAAAATGTTATCTTGTCTCTTTTTTAATGGCAGACAATTTACATCATTCCACTTTTTCCTTTCCCGCTCAGTACATTCCTCTCCCAGCCCTTAATTTTATCATTTCTTAAAAAAGATATTATTGCTTCATATTCAATTCACACCTGTGCCCTCTATCTATATATACTCCTTCTAACTGCTTTAAAAATCAGAAAGTTCTAATCAACCACACCTCTCTTCCTCCAGTGTAGAATTAAAACTGATTAATATTAAGTCTCTTATGACATCATTTTCCTGATTTTCTACTTATGCTTCTCCAGATTCAAAATTTCCATTCTGCTCTGATGCTCAGGAATGCTTGCAAATCCTCCATTTCTTTGAATAATCACCTTTTCCTTGGAAGGATTATACTGAGTTTTTCTGGGTACATGATTCTTGGTTGTAAACCTAATTCCATTTTCTTTAGATCATCATATTCTAATTCCTCCAATCCTTTAAATGTAGAAGCCTCTAATTCTTGCTTTATCAAGATGGTGGCTCCACAATGCTGTAAGTGTTTCATTCTGCAATATATTCAACATTACCAGGCAGTTCAGGAATTTGGCTATAATATTCTTGTGAGTTTTCCTTTTGGGATCTCTTTCAAGAAGGAATCAGTAGATTCTTTTTTAAATGATTTTTATTTTCTGGGTATACATGTATATTAACTTTTTAAATACATATTGCTTTATGAATCATATTGAGAGAGAAAATCAGAACAGAAGTTAAAAAAAACACAGGAGAGAAAACAAAAAACAAAAAAAAAACAGAGTTTAATATAGCAAATATTGATTTATATTCAATCTTATTAATTATTTTTCTGGACATAGATTGCAGTTTTATATCCAATGTTTATTAGGATTGCCTTTGATCACTGAATTACCAAGAAGAACCAAGTGTTTCATAGTTGATCATCACAAATCTTGCTATTAGTATATACAATGTATTTCTAGTTCTGATTGTATTGGTTCACTCAGCATCAGTTCATGTAAATTTTTCCAGGTTTTTTAAAAATCAGATTGTGCATCATTTTTAATGATGATTATTATATTATCTTTATATACCACAACTTACTCAGCCATTTCCTAATTGATGGGCATCTACTCATTTTCCAGTTCTTTGCTAATACAAAAAAAAATCTGCTACAAAATTTTTGCACATGTGGTTCCTTTTCTGTTCTTTATGATTTTCTTGGGATACAGACACTTGCATCAAAGTAGTGACACTGTTCGTCAAAGAGTATAGATATTTTTATAGTTCTCTCGGCATAGTTCCAAATTGCTGTCCAGAATGTTTGGATCATTTCACAACTCCATGAACAATGCATGAGGGTCCCAGTTTTCCCATATTCCCTCCAAAATTTAGCCATATCTTTTTCTGTCATCTTAGCCAATCTGAGAAGTGTGAGAGCTAAATTAGTCAATTCTCTATATATTTTAAAAATGAAATGTTTCATTTCTAAAATATATAAAAAACAGTGTCAAATTTATAAGAATTCAAGCCATTCAATAACTGATAAATGGTCAAAGGATACAAACAATTTTCAGATGAAAAAATTAAAACCACTTTCAGTCATATGAAAAGGTATTCTAAATCATTATATAACAGAAAAATGCAAATTAAGACAACTCTGCAATACCACTACACACCTCTCAGATTGTATCAGATGATAGGAAAATTAATATTTGAGGGGATGTGAGAAAATTGGGACACTAATACATTGTTAATGGAGTTGTGAACTGATCCAGCCATTCTGGAGAGCAATTTGGAACTATGCTCAAAAAGTTATGAAACTGTGTATACCTTTTGATCCAGCAGTGTTTCTACTGAGTTATATCCCAAAGAGATCTTAAAGGAGGGAAAGGGACACACAGGTGCAAAAATGTTTGTGGTAGCCCTTTTTATAGTGATTAGAAACTAGAAATTGAGTTATGGCATATGAATTGTTAATGGAATATTATTTTTCTATAAGAAATAACCAGCAGGATGATTTTTAGAGAGGCCTGGAGAGACTTGCACAAACTGATACAAAGTGAAATTAGCAGAACCAGGAGGTCATTATATACAGCAACAGCAAATGTATATGAGGATCAATTCTGATAGATGTGGCTCTTTCTAAAAATGAGATGATTAAGGCAAGTTCCAATGATCTCATGATGAAGAGAGACATTTACATCCAGGGAGAGGATTTTGGTAACTGAGTGTGGATTACAACATAACACTTTCACTGTTTTTGTTGTTGTTTGTTTGCTTTTTGTGCTCTTACTCATTTTCTTTCCTTCTTGATCTGATTTTTCTTGTGCACAAGATAATTTTATAAATATGTTTACATTTATTGGAGTTAACATATATTTATATGTATAGCATATATATTGGATTGCTTGCCATATATAGGAGAGTGGGTAGGAGGAGAGAAGGGAAATTTGGAACACACAAGGCTATGCAAGGATCAATGTTGAAAAATTATCCATGCATATGTTTTGAAAATAAAAAAAGCTTTAATGGAAAAAAAAAATGAAAGAAAGGAGGCCTTCATCAGAAACAACGGCTATAATAATATGGTATTCCAGGTCCTCCAATCCTTCATTGTAGACATTGCCAGAACCTAGCTAATACTGAATATTCTCCTAGATATTTGAATTGCTTTTGTCTGGCAGTGTACAATATTTATTTTTCCTTGACATCATAGTTCTGGAGTTTTGCAACAGTATTTCATGGTGTCTTCCTTGAGGTGATTGATGTATTCTTTTAATGACTATTTCCCCCTCTGTTTATCGTATATCAGGGCAGTTTTCCTTGAAGATTTCTTGAAGATTTTTTTTTTTGGTTGTTGCCTTCAGGTAGATCATTGATTTTTTAATTTTATCTTCGGGATATATTTTCCAGGTCAACTGTTTTTTGCACTGAGGCATTTTGTATTTTCTTTGATTTTTTTCAGTCTTTTAAAATTTTGTTTGACTGATTCTTGATGTCTTAGAGTCACTAAATTCCATTTGCTCTGTTCTGGTTTTTAATGTGTGATTTTCTTCAATTAGTTTTTTTTTGTGTGTGTGTGTTTTATCCCTTTTCTATTTGATTAATTGTAATTTTCAAAGTTTTTTTTTTTTTTTTAATTTGGTCAATTCTATTTTTTAAAAAATTGGCTTCCTTTTCCAAGCAGTTGAGTTTCTCTTGCATACATCTCATTTCTTTTCTCTCTCTCTCTCTCTCTTTTTTCCTTCTACTTCTCTTATTTGCTTTATAAAGTCTTTTATGAGCACTTTCAAGAAGCCTCTTTGGGCTTGAGACCACTTTATATCACTCTTTGAGTATTCCTCTGTGTGCATTTTGTCCTCTTCTGAAGTGTTTTGGTCCTCCCTTGTTATGGGCCAGAACTCTGAACTTGAAACAAAGGATTCTAATTTAGCATGGTTCAATATGATTGATTTAATCCTACAAGGAGAAGCTATGGACCAGAACTTGAAACAAGGTACTAAGCAGAATTGAGGAGATAATGGTTAAATCTAGTTTAGCATTGATTTAATCCTACTTATAAATAATGGTTTCCTAGTGATATAATGATTGATTTGTACTCAGTGTGGGGCATATAAGCAAGAAGCTCTCAGGGCCAGAAAGGTAAGTGCACTAGAAGCTCTCTGATCCTCAGCCAGGATTTAGTCAGGGAGATTAAGAAGCCAGAGAAGGCAGGCAGGAGCTCAAGCTCTCAGAACCATGGCCAGACTGAAAGGCTCTCCAGAAAGCTGCCTAGCCCCAGGAAGGAGATAATAAAAGATCTGGACTATAAGAAAGTTAACCTGGCCCTAGGAAAGGAGACAAGACTTGGAAAGAGACAATAAAGCATTTGAACTTTAATCCCTAGCTGCACTTGTGGTGCCTCCAGAGACCCCAAGAAAACGCCAATAAGAGAATATTACATTTTAATGAGAATATTACACTCCCTGACACAATAGTAGCTTTCTATGGTCAAGTTTATTTCCTGTTCTTGTTCATTTTCTTTCCTATTCTTTTGGTATTTCCTTTTTTTTATTTATTTATTTTTTTTTTATTTTATTTATTTTTTTTTACTTTTATGGTTGAGCTCTGCTAAAAAGTGGGTGCTCTCCCAAACTTCCTGTGCAGTTCTAAGCCTTAGCTTTGAGCACAGTGCTCTATTTGCAGGAGATAATTGTGCCTGCTTTTGTTGGGAAACAGTTTATTTTCCAAGGCTTTGCTTTCTAAGCTAGGACTGGGAACAGCCCTACTGGTTTTCTCCCCTGCTTAGCCAGGATGGTCTCAGCTGCGGATCTGCTGTGATTAAGAATCTTTCATTCTCTTTCCAAGATTGTCTGAGCTGAGCTCAACACCCATTTCACCCCAGTCAGATTGACCTTTCTTGAACTTTTTCCAATCTATGTTGAAATAGAGGGTGGTTTTATTCTGTCAAGAATCTGTTCAGAAGATTGCTAACATGTGGCTTTCAAGGGAAAGTGGGAGAGCTCAAGAAATTTCCTGACTTCACTTCACCATCTTGACTCCACTCTGGAATATGGTAGATTATTTTAATTTCTATTGTATCTGGTGGCGTAATATCAGAACAGTTTTCCTTGATAATTTCTTTAATAAAACTACCAGTTTTCTTGAAGGACAATATTGATAATGAGATTACATTTTGACTATCCTTGATCTTGGTCAGATTCCATCCAATATTGCAAAGAATTTAATGTAGGTTGGAGAGGCCCAATATGGTCTATTTAAGCATGGGTGGAAACAGATCCTTTTGTCTAGATAACTCAATTATGGGTAGACTGAATAGAGATAATCTCTTTGGCCAAGGGTAAAGAATGAGTGATCTCAGCCCCTCATGAAAATAGTATATAAACTGTGAGTCTGGTTACTGTGATTGTCTTTGGTCCAAGAGAATAGCCAATTGACCATCCTTTAATTAATAGGCTGTTGACCTTACAAATAAAATGATTAAATTACTTAGAATGTCTTATAACCTTTTTTTAAAGAGCACACTTTTTACTGAACATATGCACTAGTGCACACACATACATCTTTATCTCACATTTCTATATATTTGCACTGGATGAACTCTATGGTTGCATTTTGGTCCTAAATTCCCTCTGCCTCTTAAAATTCTAGGCTTCCTTTAAGATCAAATGCCACTTTCTGTAGGAGGACTTTCTTTCTGGGACTTTCTTTTCCTTACCTTTCTTTCTAAGATTACCTTTTTTTTAATCTATATAAATATCTGTCAGTTGACTGTTTATGGATAGAATATCTAATCTATTAAAATGTAAACTCTTTTGAGGACTAAGAATTACATTTGCTTTTTTTTTTTTAATTCCTAAAACCTGCTAATTACCTTCAAACATAGTAGTTTTACTACTACATTCTTACTGAGTAACTGATTCATTGATTGATTCATTCATTCATTATTTGCATGACAAATTATTTATTAATATAAATTATAATTAAAGCCCTCTATATCCTAGCTCCAATTTACCTTTGGAGAGTCTTTCCACTGTTAGGGTTGCTTCAAGGTTATATATCCTATTCATATAGGATATATTCCCAGAACTGAAATATCCGCACTCCAAGATGCCCACCCCTTCTTAATTTTCTCTTTTAATTTCATATCTTTATTTAAGTATCAGATCAGATTCACTTTTTCTTATGAAGCCATTGTTAAGTTTTTATTTATTTTGCAATGACTACTCTGAAGAACTAAGATCTAATATTTATGTAACATTTAAAATTTTTCAAATTCTTTTATTCATTATTTTATTATATCCTCACAATATTGGGGTATAATAGTTATTATTGTCCCTATTATGCACCTGAAGAAATTAAGAGAGAAGAAACTAAGAGAAATTAAATGGTTGCAACCTTCAAGATCACAAAGCAAGTAAATGTTTGAGGTAACAAAGGCTTTTCTAACACCCTTTCCAAAACATTTGATATGCTTGTTTGTATTAAAATTATATTTATCTGAGGCAAATAAAAGCTCTTTGTGAAGTTTTGTTTTGTTTTGTTTTATTAAAAGTCCAGTAGTATTCTATCTTCCTCACTAACCTGGTTACTTTTGTTTGGAGCTGGGTAAATAACTTCTCCAAAATTCAACATCGAGACTTCACCACAGTATAATCTAAATATTAATTGGCTTAATGATATTAAAAAAAATAATTTTACTTACTGGAGGAAGCTAAGTGATACAATAGATAGAGCACTGGGCTTGGAGTCAGAAAGAGCTATCTTTAAATTTAGCCTCACATATTTATTAGAAACTTGACTCTGAAAAAGAGACATCCTCTAATAATCTCAGGCTTTATGGTGGTGATTGTTTTTCCATTTGAAAAATTGGATAATAATAGCAGCCATCTTGTAGGTTTGTTAGGAGAAACTAAATATTATTTGTAAAGGGCTTAATATGATACCTGGCACATAATACATATAAATGCTTAGTCTCTTTCCCTTCCCCCTTTCCCTTCTTAAAGTACCTCAGATATTAAAATAAATAAAAAGGGAAAAAAATGTTTCAACGTTATTTACATTTGTCAAAAAGTAATAAATGCAGTGCAATATTTGTAGTAAATGTTACACTTCAAAGAGCTGAAATGAAAGCTGCAACGTTGATCCTTTTGGATACTGCCAAATCCTATAAGCTTTTATTTTCCAATGAGTAGAAAGATGATGCAGTCTCTGGCATAATTAAAGCTGGAGGAATGACAGGTAGGTATTTCCTTGTAAGCAGCTTGGCAAGATTTCTTTTTCTCCTCCAGTGCATTATAGCTACTGAATAAATGGGCTTGCATAAATGAAGACAACTACCCTTCATCACTGAGTTCCTCCCATTCAGGTAGTCCAGCACTACTGTGGGCTGAGCAAAAGCTTCACATTCAATGATTTCCTATACTATGAGATTAGAGGGAATAAAGTCCGCACCCCATAACCTTATCACCTTTCATTTTTGTGTCTTTCTTTGGAGTCACAACTCATACTACAATTCAGCATTCCTTCTATTTGCCCTTTGTCATCATTTATGGCAGCTATTATTTCTGCCCATTCATTCCTGACTAATAGTAATCATTGCTGAAAATGACTGTAATCTTTTATGAAATAATGTTTTTATTTGTGTGATTAACATTATTGGACTTCCAGCCAAGATGGTGGTGAGGAGGTATATAGCTACTTGAACTCCGCATTTTCTCTCAGAACTCACTTCATGACAAGCCTCAGAATTAATGCTTGACCAGAAAAGAAACCCACAAATAATCACCAACAGAAGACATCCTTGAAATTTGCCAGAGAAGGTCTGTTTGCTCAGGGGAGGGTCAAAGAGACTGCGTGCAGACTAAGAGAAGGGAGAGAGAGAGAGAGAGAGAGAGAGAGAGAGAGAGAGAGAGAGAGAGAGAGAGAGAGAGAGAGAGAGAGAAAGAGAGAGAGAGAGAGAGAGAGAGAGAGAGAGAGAGAGAGAGAGAGAGAGAGAGAGAGAGAGAGAGGCAGCTCACTCAGCTCAGACCAGAGGGGGGAGGGATGCTATCTCTTCCATTTCTGCGAAAAAGACTTTTACCCCAGTGTGGATGTTCCATCTTGGCAGCAAGCCAGGAGTAGTGGAGAAGGTGTAAACACTGCAGGTAAGGAATAAAACCCTGGAAAGCTAGCATCTCTCATCTCTTGGAACCCGGCCACCACCACCCCCACCCCCACCAGGAGTGACTCAGGGCATTCTTATAGCCTCAGACACAGCTGTCCTGTGCCTGAGGACACACTCACTGCTGTCTCCCACAGTCTGTAGAGGAAGGTCAATAACCCAATCCAGCCCAATCCCCCACCCAAAACAGACCAATTCTTTCTCTTGTCAATTAGTTTTTTAAGATTCCTGCTCTGACAAAATGAACAAAAAATTTAAAAGAGCTCTAACCATTGACAACTTCTGTATGGAGAGAGAGCAGACTTCAAATACTGAGGAGACTAAAAGAAGATTGTCTCCAAAGGAATCCCCTAAGAAGGATATGATCTGATCTGTTCCTCAATACATAAGACTCTCAAAGAGGAAATCAAAAAGGCTCTCACAAGAGAGCTAGAAAAGAAATGGGAAAAGGAAAGGGAAGCTTGGCAAGAGAGCCTGGAGAAGTCATTCTATGCATTTAAAGAAAGAGTGGATAAAGAAATCAAATCATTGAGAAATAAAATTAGTGAATTAGAAAAGGTAAACAATTAGAAAGAAAGCAGGATTAGTGAGCTGGAAAAAGAAAACAGCTCTCTAAAAAATAAAATTGATAAAATGGAAAAAAAAATCCATAGAAGAAAAAAAAACATACTTAAAAAGTCAATTGGACAATTACAAAAAAGATGTAAAAAAAAGTGAGTGAAGAAAACACATCATTGAAAATTAGAGTCAAACAAGTAGAGATGACTCAAGGAGAAACCAAGAAGTAGTCAAGCAAAACCAGAAAAATGAAACAATTGAAAAGAATGCCAAGTACCTTATTGGAAAGACAAAAGACCTGGAAAACAGATCCAGGAGAAACAATTTGAGCATAATCAAACTCCCTGAAAAATGTGAGGAAAAAAAGAGCCTGGATACTATTTTCCAGGAAATTATCAAAGAGAACTGCCCAGACGTTTTGGAAACAGAGGGTAAAATAAACATTGAAAAAATTCATTGATCACCTACTGAAAGGGACCATAAAATCAAAACGCCAAGAAATATATTGGCTGAGTTCAAGAACCATAAGATTAAGGAAAAAAAAAATATTGGAAGCTGTAAGAAAAAAAGCAATTCAAATATGGAGGAGCCATAATAAGGATAGCCCACGATCTAGCTGTGTCTACATTAAAAGAATGAAGGGCCTGGAATATGATATTCTGAAAGGCTAAGGAAATTGGTATGCAGCCAAGAATAACTTACCCAGCAAAAATGAGCATCCTTTTCCAGGGAAGAAGATGGACATTTAAAAGAGATAAGGAAGGAAACTATATCCTGCTGAAAGGTAGCAAAAATAATGAAGCCATATCAATACTAAACATATATGCACCAAGTAGTATAGCATCTAAATTTCTAAAGGAAAAGTTAAGAGAGTTGCAAGAAGAAATAGACAGTAAAACTATAATAATGGGAGATCTCAACCTTGTACTCTCAGATTTAGACAAATCAAACCAAAAAACAAATAAGAAAGAAATTAAAAAAGTAAATAGAACATTAGAAAAACTAGGTATGATAGACCTTTGGAGAAAACTGAATGGCAATAGAAAGGCATATACTTTCTTCTCAGCAGTTCATGGATCCCATACAAAAATTGACCATATATTAGGACATCAAGGTCTCAAAATTAAATGTAGGAAAGCAGAAATAATAAATGCCTTCTTCTCAGATCACAATGAAATAAAAGCTACATTCAGTAAGAAGTTATGGGTAAATGGACCAAAAAGTATTTGGAAACTAAATAATCTCATGGGTGAAACAGCAAATTATAGAAACAATTAATAATAAATACTTAATAATTTCACCCCAGATAATGACAATGATGAGGCATCATATCAAAATCTGTGGGATGCAGCTAAAGCAATAATAAGGAGAAATTTTATATCTTTAGAGGCTTATTTGAACAAAATAGAGAAAGAGAAGATTAACAAATTGGGCCTACAATTTAAAAAGCCTCCTTGGCTCTGCCCCCTTTCTAAAAAGGTAAAAAGAAAATCTTGAGAACTATATTTCTGCCATTAAGATATGTAAAGAATACATGTATAATTTATCCTGTCAACTAGAGGTGGAAAAAATTATATCATAAAAAAGGGTAAAGTGGTGGTACTGCATCTCATGAAGAGGCAAAGGTAACCTATTATATTGGAGAGAAAGAAAGGAAGGGGATGGACATGGTGTGTATCAATTGACATATTCGTTTTATAGTGAAACTTCTTACACTTCATTGAAAAGTGAGAGGGAAAGGGTAAGCTAAGGTGAAGGGCATACAGAAATTGTGAGAAAAAGGGGTAAAATAGGAAGAGCAACTTTAAGGTGGGGAAGGGATACTAAAAAGGGAGGGCTGTGAAAAGCAAGCAGTGTTCACAAGTTTAATACTGGCTAGGGGGGGAAGAGGGAAGGAAAGGAGAAAAGCATAAACAGGAGTAAACAGGATGGCAAGCAATATAGAATTAGGGATTCTAAGCATAAATGTGAATGGGGTAAACTCCCTCATAAAGAGGAAGCAGTTAGCAGACTGGATTAAAAGTCAAAATCCTACTATATGTTGTTTACAGGAAACACACTTGAAACAGGGTGATACATTCAAATTAAAAAAAAAAAAAAAAAAGGTGGAGCAGCATCTTCAGGTAAAGCCAAAAAAGCAAGGGTAGCCATCCTCATCTCAGATCAAGCAAAAAAAAAATTGATCTAATTAAAGAGATAAGGAAGGGCATTATATCCAGCTAATCAGTGGCGTTGATAATGAAGGAGTATCAATATTAAACATATACACACCAAGTGGTGCAGCATCTAAATTCTTAATAGGGAAATTAAAAGAGGTATAAAAAGAAATAGACAACAAAACTATAAAATTGGGAGATCTCAAACTTGCACTCTCAGAATTCGATAAATCACACCACAAAATAAATAGGAAAGAAATCAAAGAGCTAAATATAATACTAGAAAATTTTGATATGATAGATCTTTGGCGAAAGCTAAATGGAGACAGAAAGGAGTACACTTTCTTCTCAGCAGTTCAAGGAACCTACACAAAAACTGATCATATACTAGGACATAAAAACCTCAAAATCAAATGCAGTAAGGCAGAAATAGTAAATGCATCCTTTTCAGACCACAATGCAATGAAAATTACATTCAATAAAAAGCCAGGGGAAAATAGACCAAAAAATAATTGGAAAGTAAATAATCTTATACTAAAGAATGATTGTGTGAAACAGAAAATCATAGACATAATTAATAACTTCACCCAAGAAAATGACAATAATGAAACATCATACCAAAATGTGTGGGATACAGCCAAAGCAGTAATAAGGGGAAGTTTTATATCTCTAGAGGCCTACCCACATAAAATAGAGAAAGAGGTCAATGAATTGGGCTTACAACTAAAAATGCTAGAAAAGGAACAAATTAAAACCCCCCAAACAAACGCAAAACTTGAAATTCTAAACATAAAAGGTGAGATTAATAAAATTGAAAGTTAAGAAAAAAAATCGAATTAATTAATAAAACTAAGAGGTGGTTCTATGAAAAAATCAACAAAATAGACAAACCCTTAGCAAATCAGATTTAAAAAAAGAAAAAAGGAAAAGCAAATTTTTAGTCTTAAAAATGAAAAGGGAGAACTCACCACTAATGAAGAGGAAAGTAAAACAATAGTTAGGAGCTACTTTGCTAAACTTTATGCTAATACATTCGATAACTTAAATGAAATGGAAGAATACCTTCAAAAATATACCTTGCCCAGATTAAAAGAGGAAGAAGTAAGTAGTCTAAATAGTCCCATCTCAGAAAAAGAAATAGAACAAGCTATTAACCAACTCCCTAAGAAAAAATCCCCAAGACCAGATGGATTTACATGTGAATTCTACCAAACATTTAAAGAACAACTAACTCCAATGCTATATAAACTATTTGAAAAAATAGGGATTGAAGGAGTCCTATCAAACTCCTTTTATGACATAGACATGGTACTGATACCTAAACCAGGTAGGCTGAAAACAGAGAAATAAAATTATAGATGAATCGCCCTAATGAATATTGATGCTAAAATCTTAAATAAAATATTAGCAAAAAGACTACAGAAAATCATCCCCAGTATAATACACTATTACCAAGTGGGACTTATACCAGGAATGCAGGGCTCATTCAATATTAGGAAAACTATTAGCATAATCAACCATATCAATAACCAAATTAACAAAAAAACATATGATCATATCAATAGATGCAGAAAAAGTATTTGATAAAATCCAACATCCATTCCTGCTAAAAACACTTGAGAGTATAAGAATAAATGGACTATTCCTTAAAATAATAAGGAGCATATATTTGAAACCATCAGTAAACATCATATGTAATGGCTATAAACTGGAACTTTTTCCCAGTAAGATCAGGAGTGAAACAAGGTTGCCCACTATCACCATTACTATTCAGTATGGTACTAGAAATGCTAGCCTCAGCAATAAGAGCCAAGAAAGAGATTCAAGGAATTCGAGTAGGAAATGAGGAAATCAAACTATCACTCTTTGCAGATGACATGATGGTATACTTAGAGAACCCCAAAGACTTTGCTAAAAAGCTATTAGAAATAATTCAGAACTTCAGCAAAGTGGCAGGATACAAAATAAATCCATATAAATCCTCAGCATTTTTATACATTACCAAGACAATCCAAGAGCAAGAGATGCAAAGATAAATTCCATTCAAAATAACTGCCTATAGTATAAAATGTTTGGGAATATATCTACCAAAGGAAAGTCAGGAATTATATGAACAAAATGACAAAACACTTGCCACAAAAATAAAGTCAGATTTAAATAATTGGAAAGACATTCAGTGCTCTTGAACAGGCCCAGTGAATAGAATTAAGATGACAATACTCCCTAAACTAATCTATTTATTTAGTGCTATACCAATCAGACTCCCAAGAAACTATTTTAATGACATAAAAAAGTAACAACAGAATTCATATGGAACAACAAAAGGTCAGGAATTTCAAGGGATGTAAGGAAAAAATATTAAATATAGGTGGTCTAGCTGTACCTGATCTAGAACTATATTATAAAGCAACAGTCACCAAAACCATTTGGTATTGGCTAAGAAATAGACTTGTTGATCAGTGGCATAGGTTAGGTTCACATGGCAAGATAGTGAATAAAAATAGCAATCTAGTGTTTGACAAAACCAAAGATCCCAACTTTGGGGATAAGAATTCATTATTTGACAAAAACCTCTGGGGAAACTGGAAATTAGTATGGCAGAAACTAGTCATGGACCCACATTTGACACCACATACTAAGATAACATCAAAACGGGTCCAAGATTTGGGCATAAAGAATGGGATCATAAATAAATTAGAGGAACTTAGGATAGTTTACCTCTCAGACTTGTGGAGGAGGAAGGAATTTGTTAACAAAGGAAACCTAGAGATCATTCTTGATCACCAAATAGAAATTTTTGATTACATCAAATTAAAAAAGCTTTTGTACGAACAAAACTAATGCAAACAAGATTAGAATGGAAGTAACAAATTGGGAAAACATTTTTACACTTAAAGTTTCTGATAAAGGCCTCATCTCCAAAATAAACAGAGAATTGACTCTAATTTATAAGAAATCAAGCCATTCTCCAATTGATAAATGGTCAAAGGATATGAACAGACAAATTTCTTATGATGAAATTGAAACTATTTCCACTCATATGAAAGCGTGTTTCAAGTCAGTATTGAACAGAGAAATGCAAATAAAGATAACTCTTTGATACCACTACACACCTGTCAGATTGGCTAAGATGACAGAAACAAATAATGATGAATGTTGGAGGGGCTGTGGGAAAACTGGGACACTGATGCATTGGTGGTGGAGTTGTGCATGAATCCAACCATTATGGAGAGCATTCTGGGATTATGCCCAAAAAGTTATCAAACTGTGCATACAATTTGATCTAGCAGTGCTACTACTGGGCTTATGTCCCAAGGAAATACTAAAGAATGGAAAGGGACCTGTATGTGCTAAAATATTTGTGACAGCCCTTTTTGTACTGGCTAGAAACTGGAAAATGAACAGATGCCCATCAATTGCAGAATGGTTGGGTAAATTATGGTATATGAATGTTATGGAATATTATTGTTCTGTAAGAAATGACCAACAGGATGAATACAAAGAGGCTTGGAGAGACTTACATCAACTGATGCTGAGTGAAACGAGTAGAACTAGGAGATCATTATACACTTCAACAATGATACTGTATGAGGATGTATTCTGATGGAAGTGGACATCTTCAACATAAAGAAGAGCTAATCCAATTCCAATTGATCAATTATTTTCAGAATTAGCTACACCCAAAAAAGGAATACTGGGAAATGAGTGTATACTCTTCCATTTGTTGTTTTTTGTTAGTATTACTAGGTGAGAACTCAGGTTGTCTGGACCGTGACAAGGTGAGAACTCAGGTTGACTTGACAGTTCTCTGGCTCAGATTCTAAGAGGAGCAAGCTCATTGGTTGGAGTACTTCTTCCCAGAAGCCCTTGCATTATCCCACACCCTTTCTCTGGGAGGATAAAAAGAGGCAACAGTGAGGCTGGAGAGCAGTCTGGACTGGGGAAGGACAAGAGCTGGAGGAGATTCAGAGCCAGGATTCAGGAAGAAGAAGAGGCTGGCTGGAGGCTCCAGAAGCCTCCCAAGAAACCTGCTCATAGAGGAAAATATTATACAGAAAAGAAACCTCCTCCCAGAGAAGGATTACAACTGATCAGAACTTTACATTTTGGTGCCCAACGTGGGGCCAAATCCCATGCCCATTCTCTGGGAGGATAAAAGAGGACACCACTCCAGAGGTAGGAGAAGTCTCTTCATTACATCAGGCTTGACGGGGCTCTCTGCAGGAAGGGAAGTCACTTCTCTGGACAAGAGTTAATGGCAACTGCCTGGAGACAACGGTTCTCTACAGGAAGAAGAATCTGTCTGAGAGATTTGAGTAGACACAGCAGATCTCTTCCCAGAGAGTGATCCGGCAGCTTCTGGAGACGACAGCTCACTACAATTGGCACCCAACATGGGGCCAGGACCTTTCCTTATCCTGACAAGGACTTATTCTGAGCCCTTCAGAGGAGCTAGACAGGACCATAGCAGTTTTTCTTCCCAGAATATTTTTACCTTCTGAATCCAATTCTTCCTTTGCAACAACAACAACAAAATTCGGTTCTGCACATGTATATTGTAAGTAGTATATAATATAATATATTTAATATGTATGGGAATGCCTGCCATCTAGGGGAGGGGGTGGAGGGAAGGAGAGGAAATATTTGGAACAGAAGAGAGTACAAAGGATAATGTTGTAAAAAATTACCTATGCATATGTACTATCAAAAATGTTATAATTATGAGATTAATAAAAAACAACATTATTGGAGTAATTGCTCATACTAGGGAAATCACAGACCTATTGGAGTTTGGAATATTAAGATAAGTTTAGAGCTGGCATAAAATGTAAACGTCAATTTATTTTAACCCACTCATCTTACAGACAAGAAAATCTTACAGGGAGACTGAACAATTTATTAATGTTAGAGGTAAGATTTGAACCTAAATCCTCTGACTACAGAAAGAAACTTTCTATTGTGTCATAGTGCCTCCAAGGAAGGAAGGAAAGAAAGAAGGAATGGAAAGAAGGAGGTAGAAAGGAAGGGAGGGAAGAAGGAAGGAAGGGAGGCATGGAGGAAGGAAGGAAGGGAATAAAGAAAAGAAATCGTGGGATGAAGGAAGAAAGGAAGGGAGGGAGAGAGAGGGAGGAAAGGAAAGTCATATAGTTAGTAAGTGTCTGAGATCTTCCTAACTCCAGGTTTAAATACCACCTATCTACCCCTGCTATTTCTACCTCTTATGTAATATTGCTCTGTCTCTTGATTCTTCTTTTTCTGAGAAGGAAAAAAAAAATATTATTTTTTAAATGTTAAAGCAATGAAAACCAAATAAATAAACAAAAATTGAGTTGTTGCATAATGGTGGCTCTAATATCTTATGTACACCAGCGATAATTTTTCCAGGTTTTTTTTTTTCTCATTGTTATATCACTTTTTCTCATGAAAAATAATTGAGACAAGAGGACTTCGAAATTTACAATGAAGTATTCATTTTTCAAGAAATCTATTGTGTGTAGGGAATTACAAAGATAAATCCATTAAAGCCAGAGGAAAAAGACAATAATGCAGAAAATATTTGTTCACAGCAGAAATTCTTCTAAAAGCACAGTAGACACATCCTATAATCTTGAGCTATCATCATTTCCTTATTTTTGTTGTCTTCAGAATTTAAGAAAATGTACAAGTAAAAAAAGAGAGAGAGAGAGAGAGAGAGAGAGAGAGAGAGAGAGAGAGAGAGAGAGAGAGGAGAGAGAGAGAGAGAGAGAGAGAGAGAGAGAGAGAGAGAGAGAGAGAGAGAGAGAGAGATTGGAGAAAAAGTGGGTGCCATTCAAATACTTTTTATATTTAGAATTTGAGGATTCTGTGGAATTTTTGAAACTCTGTTATGGAAAGTCTGAGAATATAAATGTGATATAAATATTTTGGATATGGTAAATTGTAACATATTTATATATCTCAATACATTCTACAAAAATATGACCATTACTAGATAGGTTTAGGTCTAGCTAAGAACTGAAGAGATGTTAACCAAAGAGAAAGGGAAAAAAAGGAATCTTTTAGAATGAAAATAATCATTGGAGGATAGATATTCTATAGAAATTAAAACATGCTTTTGAGTAAACATTTTTAAGAGTGCATTTTAAGAGGGACAAACATTAACCTCAATGTTTCAATGTTGGGAATGAACTTATCAAATATTGTAATTTGCCTACTAAAATATTTGACTCCGAAAATATAAAATGTTCATCTGAATAATTTGGAGGCTAATTCTTTTTATATTTTTAGTCACTGAAGTAATCAACATTTTCCCCTAATAAAATTATTTTGTACTGCTCTTTTTTTAACCTATTATTATCTGATTATAGCTTTGAAAAAGAAACCTTCCTTAGAACAAGTTCCTATACTATCAAGTCAGAAAATATATAGTCAAAAGTACTTATGTGGATATTAATACTTGATAAGTTATGTTACTTGTTAACTCTTAAGCAGGTTTGGTGATGATAGTATCAAGTAGAAAGTAACCAAACAAAAGATGTAAAGGACATCTTATCTCACAGAAAAATAATCTATATATATATATATATATATATATATATATATATGTATTACAAGTTTGCAAGAGTAGTTTTATAGTGTAGCATAGAAGTTATGGCATTGAAAAAAATCATTATATTGACCCACATCAAATACATTTGTCTTTCCCACGTAAAAATAGCCCAGTCTAATGTGCCATTAAAGTAGGTTAGTTTATCTGGATACACACACACACACACACACACACACACACACACACACACACACACACAGATACACACATGAGAGTGAGAGAGAAAGTAACAGGGAGAGGGAAGAATCAGAGAAAATGATGGCTTTCTATTTTCTTAATTATTACAAAGAATGAAAGAAAGAATTCTTGCTAGCTGTGTGACCCTAGGCAGGTCATTTAACTCTGATTTCTTCCACTAGCTACAAAAATAAAGGCTTCTTTAAAAAAATCAAAATCATTAGTAACTGGTTAGAAAATGGAAGAAAATTACAGAGTAGAATAAAGTAGGTATTTTGTGCCATTGGAGTTTTTCTCAAAAATGGAAGGTATAGGTCTGTTAATACTACAGAATTCCATATTCCAGAAAACCCTAACATAGTTAACAGATGACAGGAATCTTCTTCTTCTAGGCAATACAAATTGGTGAACTTGCTACATAGTACTTCCATGAATAATACGGAGGATTCTTGTCTTCACTGAGAAATCATCCAACACATTATCTCAAATCTGTCTAGATTTCTCAGTTTCCGTTAGTTGCTATTTATTTCTGCTTTTGTATTGAAATCCATAATCTCATGAATCAGTCAGCTGGTCAATTAGTATGGACTAAGTACCAACTATTTTCTGACATTATCCTAATTTCTAAGAATAAAAAAAAAAAAATCAAAAGTCAGTCCTTGGTGTGAAGGAATTTAGATTCTAATCAGTGAGACAAGATGCAAGCAATTATGCATAAACAAGATATATAAGATAAAATTAAAGATTATAAACAGGGAATATAATAGTACTTAGAGGGGTTAGGGTAGGCTTCCTCCAAAAAGTGATACTTTAAATTAATCTTGAAAGGAATAAGGGGAAATAGGAACTTAAGGTGAGGAGAGGAAAAGTTTTGGGCATGGGAGAGAGCAAAGGAAAAAAAGAAAAAAATAGAGCCAAGTTAGGAGATGAAATATCTAGTATAAAGAATGATATAACTGGATCATAGAGTATGGAGTGGGGACTGTCAGTATGTCAGTGGGGACTAGAACAACAAGAGTCAGTTCATAAAAAGATCATGCTAGTTGTTAGAACCACACTTTTGGACACTAAAAATAAGATATTGAGGAAAATTTATTAAAGAAGAATCTTAAGAAATTGTCTTAACATTTCTGGCCAGATGTGGGTTTTGCTTTTCTTCGGGAAGAGGGATCCCTTAGCACAGAAGCAAGAGGAGATTTATATTTGTTAATTTGGCATTGCCCCTCCCTTGGAGAATGGATTGGTCTATTACCTTTGGAATTAACATTTTTTGAAAGACCTACTATATGTTTGCCCCTAAATATATAGAAGCATGTCCCCCCATTCACTTCATATACCCCATTTTCAAAAATGGCAGAAAACTCCTCCTATGGGGGCATTGTTTAATATTCAATTAGCCTATTAAGCAAGTGCAATAGTGATTTGGTTAGGCCAGGTAATTGGCCTCAATTAGGTTGGGCTGGATCAACTATTATCTAAGTTTTTCTCAGAACAACAAGACTTTCTGATTCACTGAATCCACCTGTGACTTCTGAGCTTCCCAATTTATTGCTTGCTCAATGTTTCTGAGAGATTGGCACTTAATTGTTCTCAACCTTCCTTTTTACACTCTCAAAACTAATTGATCAGTGGTACCCAACATCCTACACTGCCTCGAAGCTTACAAGGCTCTTTGGAAATGCATCTTTTCATTTTTTCTCACATCCAGGCATGGAGTGATTAGTGCCAGAACTGAGGTGATAGCTATGTCAGAGGAGAGAATGGGGCATCCATAAATGATGTTACAAAAATTAACATGACTTAGCAAAACATCATATGAGAGTGTGGAGGTTGACGATAACATCTAGGTTGTAGATGATTAGCTATACTGAGAAATTGGTGGTTGACAAAATTAAGGAAATTTGGAAGGATATTTGAATGGCTATGTTTGTGTGTCCATGGGTTTAGTAGGGTAAGGAAGGAGGAAAAATGAGTTTAGTTTTCAACATGTTAAAATAATTATAGACCATTTAATTTGAAATGTACAAGATAAGCAGTTGGAGAAGGGAGACTAGAATTCAGGAGAGAGGTTAGGGTTGGGCAAGTAAATCAGAATCATCTGCATAGAGATAAATGAATTTATGCATGTTGATAGTTTATCAAGTAAAATCATTTATAGAAAGTACAGAAAAGAACCCAGGACAGAAAGTGAGTAACAACCATGTTTAAAAAACATGACTTAGTTAAAACAAATAAGTAGAAGGAAAACTGGGAGACAGCAGTCACAAAACAAAAGGTAGAAGAGAATATCAAAGAGAAAATGGTAATTGAGAGCATCAAAAGATATGGAGAGGTCAATAAAGATGAGGTTCAAGCAAAGGTCATTGGATAAAATGATTTAAAAAATAGTAATTTTGGATCTATTTAAATATTGGAGTTGAAAAGGATAATTTGGTTGCTAATCTATTTTATGTCACATTGAAAAATAGATGAAGGCATGCCCTTACTTAAGGGTAACAAAGGAAATATACAGGTGAAAATTATTTTTGTTTTCTAGTTCTTTATTTCTTTTTTTTAATCTTGATTTTTGCGATAGAATAAAAACCCATTTTGACCTTTTTTTACAAAAATAATCACCTTTTACCTCATATAATATATAATGCATTTCTCACATTTGAATATACATAGCTGATATTTATCTTTATCTTATTATAACTTAACTTGCTTAAAAGATCCAGCACCTGTTTACGGCATTACGGTAAAAAATAACATTTATGCTCGGGTATTTTAATTGATTTGGAATATTTTGGAAATTGATTTGGAAAGCTTGAGTATTAACTCAAAACTCTTCTAGTAGATATCTTTTCCCAATCCAACTCCCCTAACACTTGCCAGTGTTGTCTCTTAACATTTTATATACCATGAGATATTAGACAACTGAGTTTTGTTTTTTTCTAAATGCTTATATAAAAGAAAAGTCTTCAAAAGAGAATAGCTACTTAGATATGGGAGTCTTCCATATTGACTTCATGAGCAAAAGAAACAACATTGAAATTAGTTAGCTATTTGTTGTAATCACATGTAAGATAAATGTCATGTCTAATACAGTAAGAACTCCATAAAATAATCATCATGGAGTGCTTTAAACACTCCATTGTTTCCTTGGGTTGAAAAAAATTAATGCCTAATCTTTGTGAATCCCCAAAGAAATTCTTCAATGAAAAGAAAAATTGTATGGAAATTATAGTCTTGCATTAATTTATCTTCCTGGAAGTAGGTTGACCAAGTGATGTAAAGAATAGACAGAAGCTAGAGCTTCCTAATAGCTTGAATAATGGGCTATGCACTGAGGATGCAGAACAGCAAAGGGGAGAGAAATTAGCCTTGTATTCAGAGGTTCAGGATACTTCCATCGTCCCACCATTAAACTAATTATTTGACCTTGAGAAAACTACTTCACTATGCTTCGATTCAGTTTTCTCATTTTTCATTGTCCAAAGAGTAGATACATTCCTCTGGGAGGGTTTCTGTATATATGTATGTATATTAACCCTATGTGAATGTGAGAGAGGCACCTTGGCAGAGTAGATGAAAATGAGGACTTGATCCTTGCCATGAATACTTCAGCTAAGTGACTTTGTACAATTTTCAGTACCCTAGATCTCTAAATTTCTCTCTCCCTCTTTCCCTCTCCCTCTCTTTGAATGTGTTCTCTCTGTATCTTTTTCTGTTTCTTTCCCTATCTCCTCTACTACTGTCTTTCAAAAAATGCTCACACACACATACACACACACACACACACACACACACACACACACACACACACACACACCAGAGTAGGAACTCTCATTCTTCAAAGCATCAGAAAGACTTGCAATTTCCCATCTTTTTATCAGTTTTTAAATTATTTCTAGAGCAATAGCATCTAGAGGGTTTGTTCATAATCTTGGGACTACTTGCCAAGGAAAGGAAGTGTTAAGAACTTAGGCTCGCTCTCTCTCTCTCTCTCTCTCTCTCTCTCTCTCTCTCTCTCTCTCTCTCTATATATATATATATATATATATATATATATATATATATACACACACACACACTAAACTGTTAGGGTTAAATGATTTGTCCAGGATCATACATCTAGTAAGAAAAATTACTTCAATCAATGAACTTGCTCCTCCTAAGCATGTAAGCTCCTCCCCAGGAGTTCACAGAAGTAAAACTCCCAGTAAAAGCTGGAACTAGAGAATTGTTAAGTACCAACTTAGCACTTAGTAAGAACCTAATATCTCATTATCTCATTAGCACTTAGTAAGAATCGAACATCTCCTCCTTTCTTTTGATTTAGAACATAGGGTGGTCATGACCTTGAAACATAAATCCATCAATATGGGAGGCATTACACATAATTATATAGATTACATAAACACATAGTAACATAACAAACAAATAACATGATCAAATAATCATAAATTGAGAATTTATAAATGTCTATAAGTCCATTGTCCATTAGTCTCATCTTGTGTTAGGAAATCCAATGATTCCTGCTGGTTTTAAAGTTCTTTAACAGTCTTCTTATTAGCCATGCTCTTGTAGTGTCAGATGTTTCTTAGATTTTCTCCTTTGTTTTGAGGTCTTTCTCTTTTTCTGTCTCTCTCCAGGCGCTTGTTGCCACCTATCTGTTTCCTTCTTCTTCTGTTTCCTTCTGTCTGTTAAAATACAAGCAAACTCTCTCACAGGCAATTAACCTATCTAATTTCCTTATATTTACCACTTTCGAAATCTCTTCTCATCATCTGGCAATTACATTGGAGTTGTTTGCACTGGACACAGCCCTGTTGATTTAAAAGGCCTGTATTCTCCCCAAGTGTAATCCATTTTTGCAATCTGATTGACTTTCTGCTTACTTATCAGGTAATCCCTTTCTGCCATGTCATTGCTTTTCTGCTGGTTGATCAAATCAGATTCCTGACCTTTTAAAGGCTCTTTGGGTGTAACATCAGCTGCCATCATGCCCCAAGTCTTTTTTGCCTGGGACCCTAGACCTGGGCCCCTCATCCCGTTTCCCTGAATTATTCTACACTCTGATGCCCAACAGAGTCCTCTGTTGCATTTTGGACATGGGGTTTCAAGTCTTCTCTTATCCTGTCTTCTCACTCTATCTCCATATCTACATTGAGCTGTTGGATGTCCAATTTTTCCACATTGAAAACATCGCCGAATTTCTCCAGAAGTCCCTTGCCAGGAGGGACCCTCTCTTTCCACATTCAGCATAGTCCTGGTGTAAAAAGCATTTGTTCCCACTGTGGCACATTGTCTTATGATCTCCTCTAAAGGAGCATCTTTGTCTAATCCCCATATAATTCTTTTACAAATCTCATTGGCATTTTCCTTAGCCAAATGTCTGGTCATTATTTCTGTGGCTGCATTTTCTCCAATAGTTCTTTTGACAGCAGTTTGCAAACGTCCCACAAAATCTGCAAAAGGTTCATTGGGACCTTGCTCTATTTTAGTGAAAGCTTCTCCCCTATCTTTCTATCCAGGGAGGACACCCCAAGCTTTTATTGCAGCCTTGGCAATTTGCTCATATATTGTCATGGTATAATTAATCTGTTCTGAATTCTCTCCATACCGACCTTCACCCGCTAAGTGCTCAAAAGTGAATTTTGTGTTAACTCCTATTTCCAAATTGCATCTGACTTGGATTTTAAATAATTCATGAAACTTTGCAAGCCATAACAAATTTTGTCCAGGTTCTAGACATGTCCTTGCTATGGATTTCCAATCATTTGGCGTTAGTACTTCATAAGACAAACCATCTAGTAACATTTTAACATAAGCTGTTGTAGCCCCATAAAGGGTACAACCTTTTTTCAAATCTTTAATTTTATTCAAATCTAAAGGTGCATATCTTCTCCTTTTTTTGACCTACAGAGTCAATCTTTTCAATCACAGGATATGCATGTATAAAATCACTTATATCCTGTCCTTCTCTCTTAGCTTTAACCAATGTTTTTTCTAATCTTGTCATAGGCTTAGGATGCTTCACAGGCGATTCTGTTTGTGTTTCTGCCTCTTCCCCTCCTCCTTCTTCCTCCACCTCTGAAGGTGGAGTTGATGTGGGCCTGTAAATAATCTGCTCTTTAGTTGAGGAGAATCAGAGTCATCACACTCTAATTCCTCATTTAAATCCCTTTGCTCTTGGGCAAGATCTTGATCTTTCCTTTTTTCCTCACACTTCCTCCTCTGTTCATTTTTAAAACTTTTCCTTCTCCTACAACTTGCTTGATAGTTTAAGGCTAATTGAACTATGTTGTAGATATAAAATACCTCTGCAGAAATTGAATGAGGCCCATTTTTTGCATGAAATTTTTTCATTTCAAATCCCACTAGCTTCCAGTTATCTACATCTATCTTTTCTTCCTCTAAGAACCAAGGGGACATGGGTCTTAATGAAGCCAAGAGTTTAGCAATCTGTACCCAGGTTACAAATAAACTCAGCTCCTCAATTATCTTAATTATACTCTCCATAGTACCACTCCTGAATGGGGGTGGAGCTGAGGCTGCTGCTGGGGCTGGGGCTGAGTCGGCTGAGTCGGCTGAGGTCGAGGGATTGTCTTTAGCTAACATCTGCCCCATTTCAGCTATAAGAGATTGCTGGTTTAGCCCTTAACAAGTTAAGTTCCTTATTTGTCTAGTAGAACACTCACTTAATCTTTAACAAAGTTTCCTTATTACTCATGGTTATTTCTGTCAGAAAGTCTTTTCCACTGGAATCTGAATCAGAGGTTTTTCCACTGGAATCAGGGTTGTGGCTGTCCCTGTTCTGGCGCCAAGTTGCAATGGCCCAGCTAGCTCAGTCAGTAGAGGATGAGATACGTAAAGTTCTGTTGTCTCCAGAGACTGCCAAGTGCTCTCTGGGAGGAGATCTGCTATCATTAACTGCCGCCAATTCTGACCTTGTGTAGAGACTCTTTCTCTCCCTCCAGAGAGCCACCTCAGGAATAGCCCAGACAAGACTCTCCATCTCTGGAGTGCCACCCTCTTTTATCCTCCCAGAGAATGGGTGTGGCATAACGCAAGGGCTTCTGGGAAAAATTACTTCAACCAATGAACTTGCTCCTCCTAAGCATGTAAGCTCCTCCCCAGAAGTTCATAGAAGTAAAACTCCCAATAAAGGCCGGAACTAGAGAATTGTTTAGTACCAACTTAGCATTTAGTAAGAACCTAATATCTCATTATCTCATTAGCACTTAGTAAGAACCTACCAATATCCTAACTAGGAATCCTGAAGACCTGGGTCATAAGATATCTGATGCTTATTGGCTATGTTGCTTTGTACAAGTCATTTAAATTCTCAATTCCTCAGGGTTTCTCTAGAGTCATAAACTGTAGAGCAGGTGATAATCATCATTTATAAATTAATTTTTCTCATCAGAATTTCCCTGTACCAATGAAATTATATATATGGTCTAAATTTTTAAAATAAATATAAAAACAACATAACTAGCTAGGGTGTGGAATCAGGAAGATTCATCTTGCTAAGTTCAAATCTGGTCTCAGATATTTACTATCTATGTGAATATTTACTTTCTATGTGACCCTAGGAGACTCAATTAACTCTTCTTCAGTTTCCTCATTTGTAAAATGACCTCAAGAAGCAAATGGCAAACCACTCAATATTTTTTCCAAGAAAACCCAAGATGGAAACATAAACTGTGAAACATGGTTAAACAATCATAATTCCTAGAGATCTCACTTTGAAATTAAGAAGACTTGAGTTTTCAAAGTATCTCAGACAGTCTAACTACATAATGAGACATAGGTTCATCCACCTCACCTACACATCCTGAAATTCCAGGAAACACTCTTAAAACTATGAAGTATAAAGAAACTGTTGATCTCTCACAATGAAAGAATTTTCTATTCTGTGAGTTCTTTGCAAGTAATTAAATAATATAAACAAATACTATTTCTATTACCTTAAAGTTTACAAAGCACTTTCCTCACATAAATCCTGAGAAATAGAAGGGCAAGGAAAGGGAAATTACATATAACTAGTGATGCTGGATTTGCACTCAGTTCTTCTTGATTCCAGGTCCAATCCCTATCTACAATGGAATGAGTGGCCCCTAACGTTGACTTTAAGAGGGAAAAAGTGAGTGTCTACCAGTTCATATTTATCAACCTTTTTGTTTTGTTTTGTTTTTTGTTTTTTCATATTCTCTACTTATGAAAGAATAAGGGAAGTGACCAAAGGAAAATTGATGCCAGGGATTTAATTAGATATAAAGCAAAATTATAAGAAAAAATAAAACTTTGTGATACCTCCCCCCAGATGCAATCAGCACACACTCGATGTTGCCTCTTACAGCTTCATATTGGGCATCTTGTATCATGAATTCTTGGTGCTCAAAATGGTACTACCAAACCCAGCAAGATGTCAGCTTATAAAACTGTGTTCAAATCTACTCATCTTACTCTACTTGCAAAGGCAATAATTCTTTAGAAATATCTTACTCACTAAAATTAGTTTTTTGCTCTGATCATGGTTTACCAAGGATTACACCTAAATATAATACCAATTATTAATTGTAGTTAATTTTCAATTGACTAAGCAACATGCATTATTACATGATTGCTACATGACAAGCAGTATGCTAAGTACTGAAAATACAAAGAAAAAAAAAGAATCCTTGCACTCATGGAATTTACACTGCTTTAGGGGAAAGACAACACTGTTAAACACTGCAAGTAAGAAAGACTTGAATTCAGATTAATATTTCTAGACATATGGACAAATCTCTTAATTTCTGTCTGCCTCAGTTTGCTTAATTGAAAAGTGGAGATGATAGTAGCCCCTAGCTCTCATAGTAATTGTGGAGATAAAAATGAGATAATATTTATAAGATGCTTAAGATAATGCCTGGAGCCAAAAAGGCTCTTAATAAATATGTTTCTCTCCCTACCTGACTCCTATACAAACTACACACATGCAAAATAAATACAACATAAATATAGAAGTGGTTTTTTTGGTTGTTGTTGTTGTTGTTGTTTTTGTTTTTTTTAAGTATGCGAATCTTGAACTGTGAGAAATCCAGAAAACCTTAAGGAATGTGTTGGTGTTTGGCTGATCATTAAAATAAATCAGGGATTCTAAGCAACTGAATTGAGAAAGGAAAACAATTTCTTACATGGGACAATATATTTTATACCTAGAAAGATAATTTAGAGATAGATCAATATGATCTTACAATATAAATAAGGATTTTTTTTGATCCTAAACCTAATAGGAATCCATTGGAATTGACTAAGCAAGAGTATGAAATGGTCAGAAGCATTCTGGTTATTAATTTAATTTTTACTGAATTAAAAATAATTATATATATATACTTCATCTTTCTATCTATCAATTCTATCTATCTGTTTATCTGTTTATCTATCTGTTTATCTATCTATCTATCCTTTGATATTAATTTTGCTTCTAGGTTGGCATTTTGGGGCAGTAGAGAATGTTTCTCTTTCTATTCTAAAAAATCAGCACTTTTTGTATCTCTGATTTTTCAGTCTAATCGATTGAGTAGAATGAGAGAAAAATATCTTGATGGCATAAATTGGTAAAACTTGAGATTTCATAAATAAATATAATTGAGTTGTAAATTTTTTCTTAAATCCTAGAAAGAAATACTTTTAAAGTATTTCTGGGATAACCAATATCCAAGGATTCTTAGGGGAAAATAAAAGGATAATAAAGATGATATATGATCTGGACATGTAACTATCATTCAATATTGGAAGTATTTTGAGGGAAATATAGAAAATTAGAATATAATTCTAGTATGAGAATTGCTACTTTTCAGCATTTTATCCCTAACCAAATGACTAGTGTTTGCCTTGTCTCCTTAGTTCTGATTCTATAATTTAAAGGTCTAGTGGAATTAACAATTAAATTAAATTGAAATTGTATTTTTGCCCTATTAAATCCAATCCACCTCTCTGAAATCTGATTCCAAAAAATCAAGCCTAAATGAGTTTTTAAAATTATATTTTAACTCTGGAAGGCAAAGATTCCATTCAGAATTCTAGGAAAAGTTTTTTATATACACACACATACACACACACACACACACACACACACATACACACACATACATAGAGTCAACAATCAGTTATTAAGTGTAGGTAGCATATTCCATTCAGAGGTTTATAAATTTAAACTGTCAAATAATGTTTTTCATTTTATGAACTCAAGATGCAACATAACAGAACAGAAAGCATTCTACACTTAAGTAGAAATACTTGGTTCTAATATTGCTTGTGTTTTTTAATAGTTATATGGCCATAGACAAGTAACTGACTCTTTAAAATTTCTATACTAACTTATAGATATGTTTCATTTGCACTCTCAGCTGAAGAAATCAGACATCTGACTCAAAACAAAGTTAAATTGAAAAATAAAATCTCCATAAAATTATTTATCTTTTAAAAGAAGTATTTTTTTTAAATGTGAAGAAATTAAACAATGAAGGGAATACAAAATCAAGCTTTCTTCAGTTATGCCTGCATTATAATTTACCTGAGCCTTCCAATAAAGCTCTTAACTGATGCTTCATTTTGACGTGAAAATGATAGGGTTTGTTAATATTATGAGGATATAATAGAACTTAGTTTAAACATGAAAATTTCAAAATCTGGCCACAGTCATCAGTCCTCAGCTTCTCTCTCCTCTCTGTATCTCTCTCTCTCTCTCTCTCCTCTCTCTCTCCTCTCTCTCTCTCTCTCTCTCTCTCTCTCTCTCTCTCTCTCTCTCTCTCTCTCTCTCTCTCTCTGTCCCTGTCTCTATCTCTGTTTGTTTCTCTGTCTCTCTCTCCACACACACACACAGACACATACACACACATAATGAATTCAAGTTATTCAGCAAATAATAAAGGTACTACAAACTTTGATAGAGGAGTCATTTTCTTTAAATGACTGATTAAGCTAAGACTTAACCACCAATTAAGGCCTTATACTTTTGACAATGCATGTTTGGCAGACAATGAAGATACAATTTAATTAGATCTTACTTATATCACTTATTTGATTTCCCACATTTTTCTTTGCTCCCCAGTTGTTCCACTGGGATTAGAAAGTATCTGAATCTTTCTTTTTGTCTCTGTCTCTCAACTTCTGGCTCTGACTGTCTCTATATTTTTTTACTTAATATTATTCTATTTTTCCCAATTAAATGGAAAGATAGTTTTCAATATTTATATGTGTAAGATATTAAGTTCCCATTTTTTCTTCCCTCCCTCCCTTCCTCTCCTCTCTTTCCAAGACTATGTGATGTAGATCATATATACATATACACATACCCAAACATGTAAAGTATATTACCATATTAGCCATGTTGTGAAAGAATAAGGAAAAAAAAGGGAAACACCATAAAACAGTAAAAACAAAAAAGTAAAAATGAATATAGCAAATTCTGATCTGTATTTTGTCTCCATAGTTGTTTCTGTGGATATGGATTGCATTTTCTCTTCACAATTGTTCCATCCCCTTGTTTTTTTTAAGCACTGTTTTTTTCTTTGTTGGATATTTTGGGTTTTTTAACTGTTCTCAGGCTGTAAAGAAGGAAAAAAAAAAAGAAGTAGAAAGCTTTTTCCCTATATTTTACTAAGGAGTATATATTTTAAAATTATAAGCAGAGACTTCTTTTGCAGTTGCACTTATCTTGTTTGGCATCCTCTTAATTTCCAATTCTTTGCCATCACACACACACACACACACACACACACACACACACACACACACACACACACAGAAAATGAGTTGTTTCAAACATGATTGCTTTCCTCTCTCATTTAACTGCAGATAAGAGATACATTAAAGAATATCCAGAGAATTGATATTTTATATAATTTTACCTTTGTTTGCTTCTCTTGAGTTCTATATTTGTAGATCAAATTTTGTTGAGTTCTGTTTTTTTGTTTGTTTGTTTTTTAATAGAAATGATTGAAAGTCCCTTACTTCACTGAACATCATCTGTTCCCTTGAAAGATGGTGCTCTGCAGGACCAAGAGGTCATTATATACTTCAACAAGAATACTATATGATGATCAGTTCTGATGGACATGGCCATCTTCAACAATGAGGTGAACCAAATCAATTTCAATAGAGCAGTAATGAACTGAATCAGCTACATTCAGGGAAAGAACTCTGGGAGATGACTAAGAACCACTACATAGAATTCTCAATCCTTCTATTTATGTCGGCCTGCATTTTTGATTTCCTTCACAGGCTAATTGTACACTATTTCAAAGTCTGATTCTTTTTGTACAGCAAAACAACTTTTTGGACATGTATACATATATTGTATTTAATTTATACTCTAAGATATTTAACATGTAATGGTTAACCTGCCACCTGGGTGGGGGGGAAGGAGGGGAAAAATTAGAACAAAAGGTTTGGCAATTGTCAAAGCTGTAAAATTACCCATGCACATATTTGGTAAATAAAAATTATAAAAATAAAAAAAAAAAAGAAAGATGGTGCTCTGTCTCATTGGGTATTTGATTCTTGGTTCTAATCCCAGGTGCATTGTCTTCCAGAATATGGTATTCAAGGCTCTCCAATTCTTTATTGTAGAAGTTGCCAGATTCTGAGTAATCCTCTAATTGCTCCTCAATACATGAATTGTTTTGTCTTTGTTTGTTTGTTTTTGTTTATATTTCTTTTCCTGGCAATTTGAAGTGTTTTTTGCTTCCTTGAGGTCATAGTTCTAGAGTTTTGAAATAGTGTTTCTTGGGGTTTTCCTTGTGCAGTTTCTTTGTGATGGTGATCTATGAATTCTTTCAATGACTAGTTTACCCTATTTCTAGTCTATCAGGGCATTTTTCCTTGATGATCTCTTGAAGAATGTTATCATTTTATTCAGGAGATTTTTGTTTGTTTTGGCATTTGTCCAATTGCATTTTTTTAAGGAATTGATTTCTTCATTGGATTTTTTTTTTTCATTTGATCAGAATTTTCTTTTTAATAAATATTTTTCTTTTTCCAAGAATCTGAATCTCTCATACATACCTCTCAGTTCTTTTCCCATTAAAAAAAAAATCCTTTTAAACCTTTTATGAGCACTTCTAAGAAGCTCTTTGTGATTGACACCAATTCATTATCACATTTTGAGATTTTTCCATATGGCCATTTTGTTTTCTTCTGAGTTGGTGTTTGGGTCTTCTCTGTTACCATAGTACCTTTCCATAGTAAAGGTTATTTTATGTTTCTTGTTCATTTTCTTTCTTTCTTTTTCTTTTTTTTTCTATTTCGTGGTTTTTAAAGTTGTGCTCTGCTCTTGGAGTGAATGGGAGCACTGTCCTAAGCTTCTTGTGCATCTCTGAGCCTTGGCTTTGAGCACAAGGGTCCCTTGGGTTTGGTGTTGCTCATAGCAAAGGGTTGCCCTACCTTTTCTCTTCTGGTAATAGTCTGGTTTCCCACCTAGCAATTTGTTTTCTTTGATGGGACTGAAGGCTGCCCTGTTGGTCTTCTCTGCTACTGAGACAGGATGGAGGTTCTCACTTGCTTATTTGCTATTATAAAGACCTTGTCTCTGGCCTTTCTGGGCACTGTTTAAGATGGGCTAAACAACTTTTTGATTTTAGTGAGACTGACCTTTCTTGAAATCCTTCTAAATCTATCTTGACCTAGAAAGTGTTTTCATTGTGTTAGACTTTTTTCTGAGGTTTGGTTTCTTGTGGGTTTTGAGGGAAACTGGGAAAGCTCAAGCAGTTTCCTGGGTTCACTCCACCTTCTTAGTTCTGATGATCCATTCTCTATATTTTAATGCAGCTAGGTGTCACAATAGAAGGAAAACTGAGACTGGAAACCAGAAATAATTTCCAATTCATCCTCAAACACTTATTAGTTATTGTGACTATAGATAACCACTACTTACCTCTGTTTCCTTAACTATAAAATGAAAATAATAACAGCACTGACTTCAGAGAATGGCTGTGATAATCAAACAATATAATATTTGTAAAGTACTTAATACAGGTTCTGAAACATAGCAGGCACTAAATAAATGTTTATCTGTTTTCTCTTTTATTTTGGTTTTTGTCATTGCTGTTATTTGTAAACTCAAATATGGCTATACTTGGCTGTATATACAAACAAACAAACAAACAAAACAAACAAAAAACCTAGGTCAATCACCATAAATCATGAGGATTACTGAAAGTAAAACCAAAGGGGAAGAAAACTCATTCATTTGACCACTGTAAATATGTTTATTCAAATGTGTGTGTGTGTTCACATGAAAACATACATATATACATACAAATCCATATATATGTATGCATTTGCATATGAGTGTATCACATGCTATTTATTACTTTTAGTAATTGTTTTTTTTTCTCCTTGTATTTTAGCATTGTTTCTACCACAGAGAATATTTTGTTTTTGTTTTTGTTTTTGTTTTTGTTTTTGGTATGATTCACCAACTCTATTGAGTCACTTTAGTGAATTTTAAAATGTTTCCTGTTATAGCTCTGCCTAAGTTTGTTTAAAATGAATGACTTAATTGCAGCAAAACAAATAAACCACAAACAACAACAATAAAAAAAAAAAATACCTGTTAGCCATTTTTGTACATGCTCTCTCTGTCCCCTTCTATTTTATAATTCTATTAACTGTATTGACTTCTTTGAAACAGAATCTAGTACAATATCTTCACTTGCCTGTAAGGCAGTGTTAATCCTCCTGAGATAAACTAAGGGATAAATCACTGAAACAACAAAAGGGAAGGAGAAAGAAATTCTCTTGGCACTGTGGCAAGACTATTTTATTGGATTCAACACATTTCTTTTGTCTTTTTCCTTTGGAACGTCACTTTTCAATATAATAAAAATAGAAAATAAATCAGAAGATATATGGCTTTGATTAAAATAACATAATATAACAAAGATTAATTTGTCTCAACAGCAGACCAGTAAATAGAAGAATGATAGGTTTTATTGTTATGTTTGTATAAGTTGAGCATTCTATACTTTAATTCAAGAGAAAGTTTAAAAGTAGATAGGAGGAAGAAATGAGAAAAAAAATTGGAAATGATTTTTTAATCTTTTATTCATTGTAGAATTCTATAAAGAAACCTTGTTGAATTTAAATTTCTAATGAGATCAGATTAGAAGAAAGGACCTTTGTCATCTGATTGACCCTTATCCACAAAGGCTGAAAGCAAAGAGTTGACTTAAAAACTTGGGTGTGCTATCCATGATTAAACAAATCTTATAAAAACTTATCATTGACTTCTACCAAAGAAAGATATCTGCTCATGATATCAAGAATTAAATACCACTGACTCAGTCTTGATAAGTATGACTCCCATATAGACCTTAAGACAGGAACTCTTTTCCCCCTTAAACTCTATTACCTTTGAATAGATTTCAGAAATGTGCATTTGTATTTGTATGTTTGTGTGTGTGTGTGTGTGTGTGTGTGTGTGTGTGTGTGTATGTGTGTGTGTGATTTTTTGGGAGATTTTTTTTTTTTTTTTTGGTAACTTGATAATAATGTACTTCCCATATTCTTGCCACCACAAAGATGTAGCTGTATAAAATTTGGCTATTTCAGTTTACAGTTACATATTATTATAATTTTGTTTTGCATTGCAGTTTTGTCTGAACCCATGTGGCAAAAATGAGGATTCCCATCCTGTTTCATCAATTTTGTATGATTTTATAATAGAATCTAAAACTTTTGTCATATCTCTTCTCTGCCTGTTCAGCAGTTACGATCACCCTGCTTGTAATTGCTGTCTCTAAAACTTATGTCAAAGTAGCTCCACGCAATTCTAGATGTCTACAATTTAGTTTTAGTTCTTAGCTTTTGGTATTCAGGGATCAAAGTTTGTCATTTAATACAAAGATAATCAAATTCTGTGAGTCTGATTCATATAAGAGACTGATAAAGGAAACAGAATTCTACTTTATCATAATATGCTGAGAAATGAAGAGCAAGTAGAATGAGGTGCTTATATCAACTGTATACTGTCTCTTTATATATTTATATTATATGTATATACAGATATCTAGAAAGAGACATCGTTGTTCTTCATTCTTGAAGAGAACTAAAATGATATAACTATGTTAGAATCAAGTAACAATGTGTTTAATTGTGACTGATTGTACCAATAAAAGCTTAGAATACTTTGCCATTGATCAGGCCTAATCTAAATGGATAGTTGGGGTATAATTTCTAACTTTGCCCAGCTTTTGTTTCTTTTGATCTATTTGAGTTCTGCTTTGTTCTATTAACATATCATTTTTTCTAATGAGGTCACACCATACTGGGGTATTGTGCCAGTTTCTAACACATAGGGCAATCAATTCTCAAGTTCTTAAGAAAGACCTTGAATGTATCCTTATATTACTTTTTTTCTGACCATCACTTGTCTTGTAGCTGTGGTAAACATACATTTGACATTCAAACAATATGGTCCAAAAGAGCTGCACTCTCTGTAGTAGAGTTAAAGTGCTTGACATTTTAGTTAGAGAAAGGACCATAGTGATTGATATCTTATCTTGCTAGGTGATTTTTAGAATCTTCCTAAGATAATTCAAAAGGAAGCACTTCAGTTTCCTAGCATGGTGATAATATACTGACCAGGTTTCATAGTTGTATAACAATGAAGTTTGTACAATGGCTTCATAGTCAGTTTGGTAGTCAGTTTTTAATACTTTCCCTCCCATACACTTTCTTTTGGAACCTCCCTAACAGTGATTTATCTATGGCAAAAAGTGTATCAACCTCATTATCAATGCAGACGTTCCTAAAAAGTATACTGCCAAAGTAAATGAACTTATACACAGCATTCAAAACTTCTCCATTTGTTGTAAACAATGGTTCCACATATGGAGAATATAGGGCTAGCTGATGGAGTATTTATGTTTTATTTGGTATTTATTGTTAGGCCAAAATTAGCACAAGCAGCAGAGAATTAAGTTATATTTTGTTGCATCAAAGCTTGACAGTCTCCATTGAGTTCACAATGATGTGCAAAAAAAAAAAAAAAAAACATGCATCAAAACTCCACTCGTTAAGTTTAAGTTTTGGGCTTGTAATCTTTTCAAGTGAAAAAATAACTATCAGTTCAGCTAAGTTGATCTTGATTTCTCATTGAAGGCATTTGACAATATGGTTGAAAACATGCTAAAAAGCATGGGAGCAAGTAGTCAGCCTTATTTCAGTCCATTGGTAATTGGTAACTTTCAATGTAATTTGAATCTCTGTCATTACTTTGTATATATGTATTAAGAAGATTGTTAACAAATTTTTGTGGTTTAATTTTATGTCTGGATAATTTTATATCTCTAGTTTGATTTATGACCATTTATATTTGTTTATATTTGTAATGTAATAATTTGTCATAAGTTTGTTAGACTGCACTAAATTCCAATTAATATGAAACTTAACAGAACAATTTTTCAATATTGACATGACCAGGAAAGTGTGAATTTCATCATCATTGATATAGAGAACATGAAAAAATAGTCTCCCATAAAAATGTCCCATAAAGATAAATATAAACAAAGGAAATATCCTACACCATCCTTATTTTTTGACCTTTCTTTTTTATAAGAGCTCAAATATAGTGTGACATTTTTTCTTTTAAGTATTATTCTTTATCAGTATTTCATCTTCAGTAGATGGAGATTTTCTTGATGACAAAGTCTATGTCTGATTTATCTTTCTAATGTTCTCAGATCTTAATGATGTTTTGCTGATATTAAGCATTAAATAAACATGCCTTTATTTGACTTTGATATTTCATTAACAGATTTCATTTTTTGACAATTTTTAATTGATTTCAAGTCTTATATTGTCTTCTTCCTATACTTCTTCATGGCAACATAATAGTTCTAACTTCTCAAGGATATTATTAGTAAGAGCACAAAAAAAAAGAAAGAAATCGTAGCTAGGTGGAAAGAACTCAGGTTAAAGGGCAAGTAACAGATTATCTGTCCATATGCAAAAAAAAAAAAAAAAAAAAAAAAAAACTGTTAATAAGAGGAAGTTTGTTTCCAAATAACTGATCATTGTGTGATTGGTTTTTCCCCCCTTTTATCTGCATCAATTTTTTAAAGTCATCTATAATTAGAAAAGCTGATATATATATATATATATATATATATATAGCTATGGAAAAAGTGAGAGAATACTCAAAGCAATGAAATCACAAATTTTGATGCTATTTTGGTGAGATAATTTCATATCGTTGGGAGCATATATGTGGATATACACAAATATATACATATACATACATGTATATATGTGTACACGTATGTGTATTTATATTTATTTACTAAAATTTACTTGGGGGAATATTGCTATTTTTTTGTGTGATTTTTTCTTATCCTAAAATGAGTGAAATTTCTTGAATTCCTATTCCTCCCCAATTCTAGGATATAATTTACACTTTCTTGTGGCCTTTAAATTCATATGCACTAATTATACAATTAACTATTAATTTCCACTCTTTGCTTCAGTTTCCCCTTCTCCCATGTTTTCTTCTATTCCTAGACTAATCAGCTTAGGGTAACTGATGAGTCTTCACAACATTAGTAGGTTTAGCCCTCTATTAGACTTTATATTCTCTGCCTCATTAATTTCCCTGTTGATATGGTTTCAGACTGTTTCTTCCTCAGTAGGCTCATGGGGTAACAATTTTGAATTGTTTTTTTTAAAACCACATCAGTTTCAAAATTCACTGGGCCTTTAAGGATTTGCCATCTACTTCCCTAGAACACCAAAACTGAGTTTAAATTAAATCTGAAATGAAAAACCAGTAAGAGAGGGAAAATTAAAGTACTTCAAAAATGGTTGTCATAACATATCCCAACTATCCTTTTCTGAGAAATCCCAATAAGTATATAATTTACATTTTTTTCTGCAGATCTTATAATTTTTTTCAAACCTCCAAAAGAAGGCTAGTGTAGCAATAATTAAAATGATATGAGTTTATCTGTGTGACATATATGTGATGACTAGGTAATTATAATGGGAGAAAGTGGCTAAAGAATATTCTGTGCTTAGAACATGGGAACTATGCTTGCCTTGTTGGAATCTGTTGAACCTGCTTCTGGGCAATAATAAACACTTGATCCATTTTCCAAATTGAGGCAATTTCTGGATATTTTAATGATTTATGGGCCCTGACAAAAGTATTTAAGTACCTAAGTACTTTTGCCAGGTATATTCCCTATGTGTGTGTAGCAAGTTGTTTGCTTATTTTTGGCTACATTAACAATATCACTATGGATGCAGAAAAGAATCAAAAAAATCTTTAAATAATTCCCAATTTTATGTTTTACTGGTGAACATAGTCAAAGATTCATTATTTACCCAATTATTTTTCAGATTCCTTACTCAGTATATTCAATATTGCTATGACTAATATATAGATTAATTTATTTGAAAATATTAATTAAATTTAGATTCTTTGGATCATAAAATATATTGTATTTTACAATTACTCATGGCAGTATAGTATCTACATGTTATAAATTTTAATAATTTTCTCAACAGGAAATAGAAATTATACAGTAATGTCCACAGCATTGTGTGTGTGTATATAATATATATATATATATGTATATATATATATATATATATATATATTATATATATATATATATATATATATATATATATATATATATCTTAGCATGAAGTGAAGTATAAATATGTTCTTTTTAACTAACTATTAAAATAATTATAAAACAGATATAATAATGATTAAGATAATAAACAATGACAATAATAACAGTAATACTACTACTGCTGTGGCTATTATTACTACTACTAGTATGATTATAATTATATTTATTATTACTCTATTATTCTTATTCCTACTAGTAGTGCTGTTCTTGAAAACAATAAAGTATTATATAAATGTCAGCTATTCATTACTCCATATTTTTTCAAGCCATATTTAAATATACCTATGGTTAAATTATATTTTGTAATTCTTATGCCATTTAATACAAAAAATAATTTAAGAAACTGGACTTGGCTGATGAAGTGACCATTTGAAAAGAGAAATAATATCCATACCCATAGGAGGCTGATAGAGATCATTTCTAAAGAGTAAAGAATCAGAAGTTACTGATAGGAAAGGAGTAAAAATCATTCCCATTTGGGAAAAGAAAGTTATAGTGATTCATGATCCTAGTGAGTGAATTCAAAATATAACTATAATCCATTCTTTCTTGTGAGTCCTACAAAAGCATTAAAGTGAGAGATTCAGAATTTTGAAGAGAAAAGCTTTGCATTACCCTCAAATAGAAGTGAATCATAATTCTAGGTGATTATGGAGAATAAAAAAGAACTCTTAGCAAAACAATATCCCTAATCGGCTTGAAATTCATGTAGTTCTCAATTAAATCATTAAAAATACCTCATATAAATTTAAAGGGTTTCACTTCTTAATATTGAAATGTGGAATTAGATTTCTATCAAGTCAATCACAAAGACCTAAAGCAATGAACACTGGGCAGATAGTTTTTGTTGTTTGTTTGTTTTTGTTTTTTTAATTTATTTATTTTCTTTAGTACTTTAGGGTTATCAGTCTCTTTAGGTTTTTATTCTAATTATCTAAATTCTCTGTTTTGATAGATTCTTTTGCAGATCATGTCCTCTAATTCTAGATGTCAATTAAGGTTCAATCCTAGGCCCTCTTCTCATCTCTTTCTATATTATTTTACTCGGTAATCTCACCAGCAGTTATGTATTTCATTATCATTTCTATGCTAATTATTATCACATTTGTGTTTTCTCAAATCTGCCCAAACTTTCTGCACTAATTTTAACTCTCCAACAGATTTCCAAACATGATGAAGTGAAATCCAGTAGATATAGAAACACAAGCTTTCATCATCTAATTTATGTATTATTGTGTTGGCCTTCTGATTGCATCTGCCTGCCTTAAGTCTTTTCCACTCTCTTCCATCTTCTATTCAATGATTAAAGTGATTATCCTAAAGCACATGTCCAATCATACTACCCTACTAATCAATAAAGTACAATTAATTGATCAAATACAAAATGTTCTGTTTGATATTAGAAGTCCATCATATTATAATCCCTCTTACCTTTTCAGTCTTCTTATACTTTTTTCCTTATTTTTTATTCAAAGATCCAGTGACTGGTATCCTATTCCATAAACAAGATGTTTCATGTCTCAGTTCTGAGCATTTTGTTTCATGGTCCTTCAGGTAGAGAAAACTCCCTCATCCTCACAACCTACTGACCTCCATAGATTCTTTTGAATCCTCAGATGAAATTCCAAATTTTACTGAAAATTTTGCCCAAAGAAGGAAAACTAACCTTATTAATTCAAACTTGTTTAAAGCTTGTCTCTGAATATAACAAATATAATAGATACTAGCCAACTCTTGGTAAAAGATTAAATGTTTATTTTTCTTCCTGTCTTGAGCATTTTTAAGATCTTTGTAGTGGAACACCTCAAAATTATTTACCACAGGTATTCTTTTGATTATGATATATTGTTAACATTTATATTGTATAATGACCCTAAACTTTTTCCACCTGTGACCTAAAGCCTTTATTATTAAGCAGTCATGCAAAACAGGTAGAATTATTGACTGCCAACTTCAAGTTTTCCTCTGTTTCATTGTTTCTTTTCCTTACTAGTACTTATTTAAATAGTCACAGGGCAAAGCTGATTTGTTTTTCTCCTTGGACTTAGGATATTCCCATGTGCAATAATATTTAGTGGAGCGCACATAAGGAGTTACAGTAAATTTAGCTACAATCCAAGTAAGTAGTAATTATTTGTTCACATAAATGTGTTTCCACAATTTTTTAATTTAAAATTTTGACTGCACATTATTCAAAAATTGATATGTTCTTGCCCCTAAGTTCTTTATTATAAGACTTTATTTATTTTAATATGCCAGGATACAATGATGACCTAAGAGTTTGCAAAGGATTTTTGATCCAATACCAAAAGGTAATGGATGTCTATATAGAATATAATGTGAGTATATGTACACACACATACACACACACACACACATCCTAGCAGAGAACAATAGAGGCTTCTTGAATGAAGCAAGTAGTAATGTGAAATATAAAGAACTGGTTGTATGAGATAAACTGAGTGAAGATCTCTCATAAAAATATGGCCTTGACCTATGCCTTAAATGTGACTTAAGAATTTGCAACAACAAGTTGAGCTACAGCTAAAAGCTGCAGGTATTTGATTATCTTATATAAACAAATATATCCCTCCTGTTTCACTGTTTCCCAGCATACACCTTTTCATTAGCATTTAAGTATCTAATAGGTAAAGTGGTCCATATTTAGTCTCTGGGTAAATTAGAATTTGCTTGCCAGTGGGCGAAAAGGTCAGAGGAGGGAAAGGGGGCTTCTGTGTTAAGTTCCATATAATCCTGTGTTGGAACTTGTGCTTTGTACACCTCTACCAAGGGTGCACCTTGTCTGTTGGGAGGTGCCCTTTCTATCGAGACTGTATTTTTTTTTTTTTTTTGCTTTTTTTTTTTTTTTTGCTTTTTTACCTTGAGAGTCTCTGATTTAATTTGGGTAAGGTTTGCTTTTCCCCACTCACTCTTGTCCATATCCTCAGTTAAGACTGTCATAGTCTCTATAATATGCAAGACATAAAGGCAGCAGGCCCAATGGGAGCAGTGAAGTGTGTTGACTTCAAAAGAAATCATTTATAACTCCTACAACATCAAAAAATGTGAGTTGGTTTCCATGTATATTCTCTGACAAGACATGTTCTTTTTATGTATGCTTTTGCCAGATATAACCTTTATTTGGAGGAGGGAATGAATCACAGATACATACAAATATATATATATATATATATATATATATATATATATACAGTAAAACCTATATATACAGTAAAGCAGTGCTACAATTGTTGCTGTTATTTAAGAAAATCTTAAGCAAATCCTTTGAATAATAAAAGAGAATAATTTGTCTCAGGAATCTGTATTAGCTTTGTCCAATAACTAAGATGAGCTACTTTTATACTATACCTAGAAAGAAATCTTCATCCGAGAAGAAGTTTTCCATCTAAAATCCTCTAGTCATAGGGAACTCACTTTCCCTACTGGTATATTCTTATATCTGAATAGAAAACAATTTATTTATATATCATTGTTATAAAACCAAGTTTATATGGGATAGCCAACAAATACTTAACTGTCATTCAATAATAAACAAGATTTCCCCCTAAATTTGGTTGTAAAAGTCACCAACCTGTCATATAAGGTGCTTAACAAGCAGGCTAATGGCATAGATGGACAATTTTACACACTAGAATTAGGGGAAGATTGAAACACGATATTTATTATTATGTTAAAAAAAAATTGAGTCTTTCCTATATCCCAAAATATATCCCCAATTTAAGCCTGAACTTCTTATACTTATCTATTTGAAGTAAGATCAATCTTTTTTCACAATTCTTTTAAAATGAAAATAATTCTGAATGGATGAGAACATTAAACAATAGAATCAAAATCTTTAAGATTTGTAAAAGTCTGCAAAGATCAACTTATCTATCTCCTATCCAGAAGTAAGCATTCTAAATTGTAACAAATAGTCATCCATTCTTAGCCTGAAAACTTTTAGGGTTATTGACCTTACTCCCTATTGAATCATCCTAATTTACTCTAATTAGGGCAGCACTACTAAGAAGTATTTCTTTATATTAATATAAAAATATGTAAGTTGAATACATATTCTTCTCTATGGTCACATGAAATCATTTCTAGATTTCAATTAGGGGAAAAATTCTAGACTTTAAACCTTTAAAATTATGAGTATTAAAAAAAAGAGAGAACATTCTAATCTGTATACCAGAAAACTGTTCTTCCATTTCAGTCTTTTCCTCTTATATAACTACTAATTAACTATGATAATATTCCTGTCTCATTCTGTTGGTGGAAAGTTACATTTATGGAAAATGGATTGAAATGAGCATCCATAAGGTTGTTTATTTTTGGCTAAACAATTAACATCATATTTGTGATCAAACCCCTCTACTCTTTTTCTAATTTTTCTCTCTCAAATCCTAAGGCCATTGCCTGTTCCTCTTCCATTTCTCACCCCCCCCCCATTATTTTTTCTTCCTTATTCCCATTCATCATAAAGAGTAGTAAAATTTCTTAGAATTTAATGATCAATGTCACCTTATTGTCTTATGACATTAAGGATGCTTTTTAACCTTTCTGTGCCTTATTTTTTCTCATCTCTAAAATTAATATGCTGCACTAAATATTCATTTAGGTCACTTTCACTGCTAACTGAATGACTTTATGATCAAAACCTCTACTTCTTTGTCTTTTGATTCTTCCTCTTTTTCCTTTTCCATCTATTCCAACACCACTTTTCCTCTTCTCCCCTTCCTTTTTTTCCCCCCTCTCCTTAGTTCATTGTTATTTTTTCAAAACTGTCATTGCACTCAGTTTAGATTGACGCTCTAGGCAATAACAATTAAATTGGGGAAATGCTATGTATTCACCAAAGTTAAAAGGAACTACAGCTTCATCAGGGTAAAACAAACAAACAAATCTACTGATTGAAAATAACCAGTTATTGCTAAAAGATTCTGTATGATATCGTCTCCCTCTCCCTTCCCCCTGATTGTGTGTATAGGTGTGTGTGTCTGTCTGTATATAGACTTAGAATTCTAAATATGTCCATTAAAAAGCTAAATAAATTTTCTAGTAGATATTTCCCTAACACCATTGTCAAAGTTCAAATGGAATTGTACAATACAATGCACTTAAATATTTATTGAAATAAACTTCAGTAATGTAATAGTTGAAATCCATGTTTAGAAAGCATTTATTTATTTATTTATTTTTCTGTTTGTTTAGAGTATTTTCTTCTTAACTTGGAAGCTCTGGAATTTGGCTATATTATTTAATGGGATTTTCATTTGATAATCTCTTTAAGGAAGTGATCAGTAGATGCTTTTAATTTATAATTTATCCTCTGTATCTAAAATATCAGAGCACTTTTCTTATAAAATGACTAGATTTTTTTTTTTGAAGATGCATTCAGGGAGTACAATTTAATTTTTTTTTTTAATTAGCTTTCCTCAGTCTGTTTTCTAGGTCATTTTCCCCCCAAGGGTATAGTTTATATTTTCCTTTTATTTTCATTATTTTGATTGTATTTTGTAATTTCTTGATGTCTCTTAAAGTCATTAGCTTCCAGTTGCCCATTTTTTTTTAATTTTTTAACAAATTATTTTTGTTTGAACTTCTTTACCTCTTCTTTCATTTGGTCAATTCTACTTTTTTAAGTTCTTCAATAAATTTTTGTGCCTCTTTTGCCAAGACATTGATTCTCTTTTCTTAATTTAAATTGCTCTCATTTATTTTCCTAAATTTTCCCTTCCTATGTATTTTTTTAACCTCTTCTGGGAATTCTTGTTGGGCTTGTGTCAAATTAGCATTCTTTTTCCTTAGAAACTTTATAGCTGTTTTTCCACTTGTTCATCCTTCTGAGTTTTTGTCTTGGTCTTCTCTGCCACCATTATAGCTTTTTATGGCCTCATTCTTTGTTGTTGATTTTTAAGAATGGTTTAACCTATTTCTTGGGTTAGAAATTTAACATTGTTTACATGGCAATAAGAAGTCATTATCAAAACTTCAAGCTTTTTTATGCTACTGTTTTTATATCTGGTTCTGGAGGTCTGAAAGATTTTTGATCCTTCCAAAAAGTTGGTGTGAACTAGAGAGGTGTCACTTCTTTTCTTACTTATGTTCTACTTTTTCCTGTAGCCACAATTGCTAGTGCTTCTCTAATCCTTGGAACTAAACCAGGACCTCTGCTTCTTTGTGACCAATCAGAAAAGCTGTTCCGTGCCCCAAACCTAAATCCCAGAACTGTATATGGGAAACAGAGTTTCTAATCAATGCTAAATGATCCCAGTTCCAGCAAAGGACACTCTGTAATCTCTTTTTCATTAGTTATAGTTGTGCCTTATCATTTCTCAGTTGAGACTTCCAGAGTGAGCACTCAGATGGCCCCCCAACCAATATCATATATTTCTCCTGCCAACCTCTTAAGTTTTATTAAGCTGGAAGTATGTCTCACCATGACTTTGTTGGCACTTCATTTTAGTTTTATTTTAATTGGGGTGTTGAGAGAGTTAATCGGGTTGCTGTTTCTAATCCTCCATCTTGGCTCTATCCCAACAACTCATTTTTTTTTTTTTAATCCAAACCCAAGTATAGCATGGCACATTGGAAAGAGTCCTGAAATCAGAATAAGACCTGTGTTCAAATTTTGGTTCTTCTACAATATACTAATTAAAACTTTGGCACAAAAAACCCAAACAAACAAACAAAAAAAAATTACCTCCACAATTTTATCCTCATTACCTGTAATTTAGGATTGAACTAGGTAAAATTTGATGTACCTTACAAAACTAAATCTCTAATTTAATTCTTTGACCCATCATCATCATTATTACTTAATTTTGATAGGGACTTATTGAGCTTGATCTGGCTATAAAACTTAGGTGCATGAAAATTCACCTAACATACCAAATCTAACTGTCTCTAGAGCACATTTCATATATTATTCAGTTAAGCAAGTAAAATAGGTTCTGCCTAGCATGGGAATTTTGTCATCTTTTTTATCTTCTACTGTCAAACTATTGATTGGAAAGATATATATGTTCTCATTTGAAGAAGTAATATGAAATAAACGCATTGTTTTAGGTCTATTTTTACTGGGAATGGGAAGAATGTACAGCAGAAGCATCTGGTACAATTACATATTGAGGAAAATTATGATGGAAAGCATTGCACTTGGAGTCAGAAGATTTTGGGTCAGTCCTTTCCTACTTCTGTTGGTTGACTGGTTCTTTTCCTTCATTCTCAAAAAAGGACCAACATGGCATAACTATGTTAGAGTCAAGTTACCGAGTATCTGACTCTGTCAGAATAAAGCAATATGAGTCTGGAGTGCTTTGCCACAGTTTGAATATAAGTAATTCCTATGAACATTTGGGGTGAGTTATCTAACGTTGTGCATCTCACATTTCTTCTGACCTACCTACCTGACTGACTCTGTTACCAGAGGCAAGTCACTTATATTCTTGGAGAAGTGGTTTGCTCACCAACTAATGGAGATACTGAAACATTGTACATCTCACTTCATAGGTTTGCTACAGGGAAAAGACATTATAAACCTTAAGAAGCCATTAAAAATGAAAATTATTATTATAAATATTATTGCTATTATCCTTATTTCTATTTTCATTCCAAATGCTACATTATATTGTTCAAAACAATGAACCAAAATAATAAAAAATAAAATAAGCATGAAAATCAAAAGGAAGTTGAAAGCCATTCTTCAGTTGAAAAATGTCAAATGCATTTATCTATTTTATCACCAATTCTCATTATTAAGTATCTTTGGATTTCACAGTCTATAATTTTTAAGACCTTGAAATTTATGCTGGCTAAGATGTATTTAAAATGTTACTTTGAAAGGTCTATATTTCTATTTTTTTTATTTTGCAAATTATGGAAAATTATGAATGGTCTCTTGCTCAATGCAACCGGCAACCGAGGAAAAAAATGCCAAGGTTTTCAGATTGAACTCAGTCTACATAATTATTTAATATAGGTCGATGGAGCAACAAATCTGTTATATATTCCTTACTCATGGGCCAACATTTTCTAGGTAAATTCTAGGGAGAATAAACTGATTTCTTGCTGCACACTTACTGCCTATGGAACTTTGGGCTTATCCTTTAGTGTAGGTAGTGATTTTTAAAATCACCTATTATTTGCAAAGTGACAAAGACAAAAAAAAAATGAAACAGTGTCTAACTATTAAGGCACTGTAGAAAGATTTTCATTCTATATCAGTGGAATCCCTCCCCACTTATGATATTATAAATTATTGAAGCTGCCACATACAAGTCAATTCAACACTTGAAGCTTCAAATTTTTAATCTGTAAAATGGGAATAATAGGCATCATGATGCTGCATTATGTACCTAGCTGAGAGATTGTGCAACAGATTTATAGTACTAATAAAACACCATCCAAAGGTGAATTGTGATTATCACTCCAATTTCTCTTACTGAAGACATCCTATCTAATATAATAAATTCTGTGGCTATCCAGTGATTTATAGCAGATGATATAGTACCTATGTATCTCACAGTTGTATAGTAGCTCCAAATATTTGTTCTTCATTCTCTATTATTTCCTTCCTTTATTTATTTATGATTTATTAATTTTGTATATTGTATTTGTGGCATAAAGCCAATCTCTGAAACATTTTCATTTTAACAGTTTCTTTGTTATGTTTAGTTTATTTCAACCCCAACTCAAAATAGCTTTATCCCATTGTCACTTGTTTTTTTACTTTAATCACAGGGAGGTTCACCTTGTTAGACAAAAAACAAAAATGAAAATAATAAATTAAATAAGTGCAAAGCAGAATCATTTAGAATTTGAAATTTAAGTCTGGCTGTATGTGACCAGTTTTTTATGGCAACTTTGCTTTATTCGTTGTCCTCAGAGTCCATTGGCGACTAATTTATTTTTTTCCATTGAATTCCCTATGACTAGTGTATAGAGTGTAACTTATAAATTGTAGAATAATAAAATCATAATACTTGAGCCTTGGAAGATACTTTAGCAAATACAAAGAAATTCCCCCTAAGATATATCCAATATATTATCTTCCAGTATTTGTTTGAATACCTTGGGAAAACGAATATTGCCCCTCTTGGGGTTGGCCATTCTATTTCTGGACAAATGTATTAAATTTTTCCATAATAAGCTTAAATGGATGTCTTTAAATGTTGCCCAAATTGCTATTTGTGTCCTCTGAGACCACATCAAATAAGTCTAATTCCCCTGTCATTAGACAGTCCATTAAGATACTTAAACATAACTAATATATACCTTTAACATATATCCTTTTCTAGAGATTAAATATTCTCTGTTATTTCAACTAATCCCAATATCAGGAACTCGAGACCATTCATTGTTATGGTTGCTCTCCTCGGGATATTATTGTATTGACCACACTAGCACCCTGGGTACCTTGGAATCAGCCGGAGTCAGGATAAACAAAAATATTTTTTTCTTGGTCTTTAGTGATAGAAATGAAGACAGAGGACAAGTAGGATCTCTGTGACCTCACCTCCTCCTCTCTTGCAGAAGTGACCCTGCTAGTCTCACTGCACCTCCTAGTCCCTCCCACAATTCTCTGTATGCACCAAATGATAGGGCCAGCACAGGATAGTAGGACAGGCCATTTCCCAAGCATATTCTTATAGATTATTGTCCAATCGGTAATTAGCCTCAAGTGCTTGATTGTCTGACCCCAGTGAAATGACTCAAGAGTTTCAGCCCTTCACATATTCTCCCCTCCTCACTTGATCCTTTAAGATAGGTATTATAAAACAGATCTGCTCCATTTTTTTCTATTATTAATTTTGTATAGCCAAGTGTAAGACTGCATTTAACTCTATCTCAGGATGACCTCTTTCCTAGGAAATATTCTCTTTATATAATATCTTCTTATTGAGCAAATCAGTATCTAAGAGTTTAGCAATTAAGTGATTTTTAATTCTGTATACATACCTTTGGTGTTTCTCTCCCACATCAACAATTGATTATTGGCCAAGTAATTATAGGCATCTTAAATTCAAAATGTCCCAGACTACTGATCAATGAAAGAAAAACTGTCAATTTCATATTTATGTCATAGAATATAATATCTAGAAGAAACCTAGGATCCTAGGATTATCATTTAACTTAATACTTTCATTTTGTAGATGAGATTACTGTGATAAGAAGGAAGGTGGCTTTCTCTCATAGGTAATGAGTTTTAGGACTCAGATTTCCTTAGATATAATACTTAAATCAAGATATTCAGATTCAATTCAATGCATTGTAATCACTAATGGAGGTATTCAACTCTTTCCTCTCCCCCAATCCTTACATCCAATAAGTGCCCAAGGCTTGCCAAATTGACTTCTCTATACCTATTTATTTAAGTATTTTCTTTAAAATTCCTAGAGAAAGTGACTTCATAGATATTAATAGAAAGAAAGAAATGCATTCAAGATGCATTGATGAATTAGAGTCATCTACATGACTCTTATAGTTCCATAGAATTTAGAGCTGAAGGGACTTTAAAGATCATGTAGTCTCACATCTTCATTTTATATGTGAGGAAACTGAGATCAAATGTGAAGAAATTATTTCTATAGGTCAATCTTAATGGCACTATGATTGGAAATTCAGTCTACTAATTTTAATACCAACACATTCTATTCTGAGGCAAAAATATCATGCTGCAAGGTGAAGGTTAGAAGGGAATAGGAAAGTGTGAAAGCATTCCAAGTTATTGGAACTAAATTCCTTCTGAACCACAAATAGTGTTTTCTAAACTTGTTTCCATAATTTAGATTTCTCCAAAGGGAAGTAGAAAGCCAACACATCTAGTTCTGAAAGTAAACATCCAAGTCCCTGAACGAGCTACATAACAATTTCCCAGAGTATATGATAAATTAAAATTGAACAAAACATTTTTGAACAATAAGTATCTTTATAATCTAAAGAATTAAATTTTACATCAAGAATTAAGGATAATTTCATAGGAGAACAGAAAAGGGAGAGATTAAAGTAGAATTCTATTTAAAGATTGTATAGGCCACAAAATGCATAATTACTCGCACTTCTTGAGATTCCTAGTTAAGTGTGTAAATACCATGGAAGTGAGAAGTTCTGAGGCCCATTTTGTACTATGGAATGTAAAATCTAGGCCCCGTTTTCTTGACTTGGGATGGTATCTTTATATCATAGCTACTTGTTAATGATCTAAGAACTGTTGTTGACTTTGACTCTGGCCTTATCCTTTGTTATTTATTTGACCTATTTCATTAAATCTGCCTATGATAATAAAATTAATTTGCATTTATATAGCAAATCTCTCTCCCCATGGCAACGCAGTGAACCAGGTCTTGTAAGTAACATCGTCGCCATTTTCATAGATTCATATTTATTAATGTGATGGCCTCTGGGGAACAGAGTGTTCGTTGCTGAATGTTATGATCTTTTAGTTTATAATATTAATTTTATTTGTATGTTTCTGTAATTTACTTATAAATACTATTCTCATTAATGAAAATATTTAAGTTGGTGCTTGCAAGGGAGATTAGCAAAAATAAGGATAGTGGTCTAAAATAAGAAGTTTCTAAATACTTTGTTTGGGGAGAATCAATTAGATAAGTGGAAAATCTGTTAAAATCATCCTGAGTGTTTTATGCTTACGGGTAAAGAATAATGGATATAAGGGCTATGAGTAGCATTCAGGTATTGATTTTCTTTAAAACAAAACAAAAAAGTTACCTTCCTTTATTTTTTCAATAAACCAGCACTTCTTTTCTCCTCTTTACTACTTCCCTCTATCTTCCAAATGAAAAGAAAAAAGAAAATTCCTATAAACAACATCTCGAGTGAAAACAAGTAAATTCACATTGATCTTATACAAATATATGTGTTTTCTTGCATGTTAAATCCAATCTATTTCTATCAGGAGACAGATATCACATAGCACTATTATTGGTCTTCTAGAATCTTGCTTGATCAATATCAAATTTCAAGATATTTCAAATATAAAATGTTTTTGGTGATGAAAATTACCCTACATACTCTTTTTTTATTTTTTATTTTATTTTTTTTAGAATTTTTATTTCCACAGTATATATGCATGAGTAATTTTTTTCATAATATTATCCCTTGTATTCATTTTTTCAAATTATCCCCACCTCCCTCTACTCCCTCCCCTTGATGACAGGCAATCCCATACATTTTACATATGTTACAATATAACCCAGATACAATAAATGTGTGTAAATACCATTTTCTTGTTGCAAATTAAGTATTAGATTCCGAAGGTATAAGTAACATGGGTAGACAGTAGTGCTAACAATTTACATTCACTTCCCAGTGTTCCTTCTCTGGGTGTAGTTATTTCTGTCCATCAATGATCAACTGGAAGATATCCACTTCAATCAGAATACATCTTCATACAACATAGAAGTGTACAGAGATCTTCTGGTTCTATTCATTTCACTCAGCATCAGTTGATGTAAATCTCTCCAAGCCTCTCTATATTCCTCCTGCTGGTCATTTCTTACAGAGCAATAATATTCCATAACCTTCATATACCACAATTTACCCAACCATTTTCCAATTGATGGACATCCATTCATCTTCCAGTTTCTAGCTACTACAAAAAGAGCTGCCACAAACATTTTGGCACATAAAGGTCCCTTTCTGCTCTTTAGTATTTCTTTGGTACATAAGGAAAATAACAGCAATGCTGGGTCAAAGGGTATGCACAGTTTGATAACTTTTTGGGCATAGTTCCAAATTGCTCTCCAGAATGGCTGGGTTTTTTCACAACTCCAACCACAACGTATCAGTGTCCAAGTTTTCCCACATCCCCTCCAACATTCATCATTTTTGTTCCTGTCATCTTAGCCAATCTGACAGGTGTGTAGTGGTATCTCAGAGTGGTCTTAATTTGCATTTCTCTGATCAGTAGTGATTTGGAACACTCTTTCATGTGAGTGGATATAGTTTCAATTTCATCATCTGAGAATTGTCTGTTCATATCCTTTGACCATTTATCAATTGGAGAATGGTTTGATTTCTTATAAATTAGGGTAGTTCTCTATATATTTTGGAAATGAGATCTTTGGCAGAACCTTTACTTTTAAAAATATTTTCCCAATTTGTCACTTCCATTCTAATCTTGTTTGCATTAGTATTGTTTGTACAGAAACTTTTTAGTTTGATGTAATCAAATCTTCTATTTTGTGATCAATAATGATCTCTAGTTCTTCTCTGGTCATAAATTACTTCCTCCTCCACAGGTCTGAGAGGTAGACTATTTTCTGTTTCTCTAATTTATTTATTATCTCATTCTTTATGCCTAAATCATGGACCCATTTTGATTTTATCTTGGTATATGGTGTTAAGTCTGGGTCCATATCTAATTTCTGCCATAGTAATTTCCAGTTTTCCCAACAGTTTTTTTCCAAATAATGAATTTTTATCCCTAATGCTGGTATCTTTGGGTTTGTGAAAGATTACATTGCTATATATGTACCCTTTTTTGTCCTTTGTATCTAATCTGTTCCACTGATCTACCGGTCTATTTCTTAGCCAATACCAAAAGGTTTTGGTGACTGCTGCTATATAATATAGCTTTAGATCAGGTACACTTTCCTCTGACTTTTTTTTCATTAGTTCCCTTGCAATTCTCAACCTTTTATTCTTCCATATGAATTTTGTTCTTATTTTTTCTAGGTCATTGAAATAGTTTCTTGGGAGTCTGATTGGTATAGCACTAAATAAATAGATTAGTTTAGGAGTATTGTCATCTTTATTATAGTTGCTTGTCCTGTCCAAGAGCACTGAATGTCTTTTCAATTACTTAAATCTTACTTTATTTTTGTGGCAAGTGTTTTGTAATTTTTCTCATATAATTTCAGACTATTCTTTGGTAGGTGGATTCCCAAATACTTTATACTCTCAACATTTGTTTGGAATGGAATTTCTCTTTGTATCTCTTGCTGTTGCATTTTGTTGGTGATATATAAAAATGCTGAGGATTTATGTGGATTTATTTTGTATCCTGCCACTTTGCTAAAATTCTGAATTATTTCTAATAGCTTTTTAGCAGAGTCTTTGGGGTTCTCTAAGTATACCATCATGTCATCTGCAAAGAGTGATAGTTTGATTTCCTCATTTCCTACTCTAATTCCTTGAATCTCTTTCTCAGCTCTTATTGCCGAGGCTAGCGTTTCTAGTACTATATTCAATAGTAATGGTGATAGTGGGCAAACTTGATTCACTCCTGATCTTACTTGGAAAGGTTGCAGTTTATTTCTATTGCATATTATGCTTACTGATAGTGGTAAATATATGCTCCTGATTATTCTAAGGAATAGTCCATTTATTCCTATACTCTCAAGAGTTTTTAGTAGGAATGGATGTTGGATTTTGTCAAATGCTTTTTCTGCATCTATTGAGATGATCATATGGTTTTTATTAATTTAATTATTAATATGGTCAATTATACTAATAGTTTTCCTAATATTAAACCAGCCCTTCATTCCTGGAAGAAATCCTACTTGATCAAAGTGTATTCTCCTGGGGATGATTTTCTGAAGTCTTTTTGCTAATATCTTATTTAAAATTTTAGCATCAATATTCATTAAGGAAATTGGTCTATAATGTTCTTTCTCAGTTTTCAATCGACCTGGTTTAGGTATCAGTACCATGTCTGTGTCATAAAAGGAGTTTGGTAGGACTCCTTCATCCCTTATTTTTTCAAATAGTTTATATACCATTGGGGCTAATTGTTCTTTAAATGTTTGGTAGAATTCACATGTAAATCGATCTGGTGCTGGGGATTTTTTCCTGGGGAGTTTATTACTAGTTTGTTCTATTTCTTTATCTGAAATGAGGCTATTTAAGTAATTTATCTCCTCCTCTGTTAAGCTAGGAAGCCTATATTTTTGGAGGAAGTCATCCATTTCACTTAAGTTATCAAATTTATTGGCATAAAGTTGGGCAAAGTAACTCCTTATTATTTCTCTAATTTCCTTTTCATTGGTGGAAAGATCCCCCTTTTCATTTGTAAGACTAACAATTTGATTTTCCTCTTTCTTTTTTCTGATCAGATTTATCAAAGATTTATCTATTTTATTGGCTTTTTCATAAAACCAACTCTTGGTTTTATTTATTAATTCAATAGTTTTTTTTACTTTCAATATTATTGATTTCTCCTTTTAATTTTTGTATTTCAAGTTTAATTTTTAGTTGGCGGGTTTTAATTTGGTCTTTTTCTAGCTTTTTAAGTTGCAGGACCAATTCATTAATTTTCTCTTTCTCTATTTTCTTCAAATAAGCCTCTAAAGATATAAAATTTCCCCTTATTACTGCTATAGCTGCATCCCAAAGATTTTGGTATGATGCCCCATCATTGTCATTATCTTGGGTGAAATTATTAATTGTTTCTATAATTTGCTGTTTCACCCAGTCATTCTTTAAAATGAGATTATTCAGTTTCCAGTTACTTTTTGGTCTATTTACCCCTAACTTCTTACTGAATGTAGCTTTTATTGCATTGTGATCTGAGAAGAAGACATTTATTATTTCTGCCTTCCTACATTTAATTTTGAGATCTTTATTTCCTAATATGCTGCTGAGAAGAAAGTATATTCCTTTCTATCACCATTAAGTTTTCTTCAAAGGTCTATCATACCTAGTTTTTCTAATGTTCTATTTACTTTTTAAATTTCTTTCTTATTTGTTTTGTGGTTTGATTTGTCTAAATCTGAGAGTGCAAGGTTGAGATCTCCCACTATCATAGTTTTACTGTCTATTTCTTCTTGCATTTCTCTTAACTTTTCCTTTAGAAAGTTAGATGCTATACCACTTGGTGCACATATGTTTAGTATTGATATGGCTTCATTATTTATGCTACCTTTTAGCAGGATGTAGTTTTCTACCTTATCTCTTTTAATTAGATCAGCTTCTGCTTTTGCTTGATCTGAGATAAGGATAGCTACCCCTGCTTTTTTGGCTTTACCTGAAGCATAATAGATTCTGCTCCAACCTTTTACCTTTAATCTCTATGTATCTCCCTGCTTTAAGTGTGTTTCCTGTAAACAAAATATTGTAGGGTTCTGACTTGTGATCCAATCTGCTATCCATCTCCGTTTAATGGGAGCGTTCATCCCATTCATATTTACAGTGAAAATTACTAATTCTGTATTTCCTGCCATCATATTATCCCCAGATTATGCATTTTCCCTTGACCCCCCTGAACCCCTTCCCCGATATTTAATTTATAGACCCCACGTGTGATGTGCAGCCCTCCCTTTTTTTAGTATCCTTCCCCCCTCCCTCCAAGTCCCTTCCCTTATTCTCCTTTTCCTTTTCCCTTTTCCTCTCCCCCCTTTTAATGAGGTGAGAGAGATTTCTCTGAAAAACAAATATGTCAATTATTTACTCTTTGAGCCTCTCCTGATGAGAATAAGATTCACACAATGTTTCTTCCCCTCTCTAAAATTCCCTCAGATACGGTATATTTTCTATGCCTCTTCCTGGGATGTAGTTTCCCTCTTTTTATCACTCCTTCCCCTTTTTCTGTTACTACCCCCTTCCCTTTACTACACCCCCTTTTTATTTATATCATTAAAATCAAATTACCCATGCATACTTTCTATATATCCACAACAGAGATACAGTTCTCAAGGGTTCTGTGTACCTTTTTCTGTTTCTCTTCAGTCTTGTGGATGTAGATCAAATTTTTTGTTTAAGTCTGGTTTTTTTCTTAGAGACATATGGAATTCATCTATTTCATTGGATGACTATCTTCTTCCATGGGAAAAAAATGCTAATCTTAGCTGGGGAGTTTATTCTTGGTTGCAATCCTTGATCTTTTGCCTTTTGGAATATCAGGTTCCAGGACCTTCAATCTTTTAATGTGGAGGCAGCAAGATCTTGAGTGACCCTTATTGTGGCACCTTGGTATTTAAATTGTTTTTTTTTTTTTTTCTACCTGCTTGCAAGATTTTCTCCTTTGTGTGGTAATTCTGCAGCTTAGTCACAATATTCTGTGGTGTTCTTTTTTTAGGGTCTATTTCAGAAGGAATTCGATGAATTCTTTGACATCTACTTTCCCTTCTATTTCTATTGTCTCTGGACAGTTCTCTTTGATAATTTCCTATAAAATAGAATCGAGGCTCTTTTTTTGGTCATAGTTTTTGGGAATTCCAATGATCTGCAGATTATCTCTCCTAGATCTATTTTCCAGGTCTATAGATTTTACCAGTAAATATTTGATGTTATTCTCCAGCTTTTCATTTTTTTTTGTTTGACTGATTCTTGGGTTCTCAATGAATCATTCATTTCTATTTGTACCATCCTGTATTTTAAGGAATTATTTTCTTCATTCACAGTTTTTAGTTCTTTTTGAAAATGCCCAATTTCATTTTTAAATTAATTATTTTACTCTATTGAATTTTTTTCCATTTCCCTAATTTTTTTAGAGAATTTTTTCTTTTTCCAATTCAGAAATCCTGTTTTCTTGAGACTTTTCTATCTTTTCCAATTCAGAAATCGTACTTTCCTGTGATTTTTTAACTTTTTCTAATTCACAAATTTTGTTTCCCTGCATCTCCTGTGAATTCTTTATTTTTTCCAACTCCAATTTCAGAACATTGTTATTCTCTATCATAGCTTCTCTTTCCTTTCCCCATTTTTCTTCAAACTCTCTCAATTTTTTAATAGTCTCTTCTGGGAGAGAGTTATGTGATGGGGTAGCAGGAATCGCTCCCCTTTAGGTTGTTATCTGCTGACTCTCTGCTGTTAACTTCCTTCTGGGTTGGATACCTGATCTTTCTCTGTGTAGAAGGAATCTATGGTTTTTTGGGCTTCTTGCTCAAACTTAAAAAATCTTTTGGGGTCTGTCCCTGGTGTAGGAAATTATTTATTTTTTTTCTTTACCAGCTTCCTCCCAGACCGGATGGATGCAGCGGCCCCTGTGCCTGAGTAAGAGAGAGCTCTGAGAGAGAGTTCCCACCCCCTCCCTGGAAGTGCCTCAGAGTTGATTATCATGGCTGTGCTGTGAGGGTGCTGTATGTCCTAGCACCTTCCCCAAGGTGTAAGACTGAACAGTAAAGGTGACACAAAGCCCAGCCAATGCATCCCGTGGGGCATGGATGTCAGCAGCTAATGTGAAAAGCCCCTTCACTCAAACTGGAAGTGTCTGCCCAGAAACCGCGCTACCTATTTCAAAGGTTCCACTTCTCTGGGACTTCTGGTGCTGAGTTCCACAGCCTCCAGCCAAGGCTGGGACTATGTTAATTAGATATTGCCTTGGGCTGTGTCCCTACTTTTCAATCTCTTAACTACGCCCAGGTGAAGCCCTGGACAGCCTAAGTTAGGCATACCCACAGTGCTGAGATCTGTTGAGTCACTTCCAGATTGGGGTGGTTCTAGTATCTGGCTTTATATTTTAAAGTGGCTTGATTTCTCTTCTGATCTGATGTTTTATAAGCAGAGAAGAACTAACAGCCTGTGCCAGATTCTTCTATCTTAGTGGCTTCTCTGATCTCAGAGCCCTCCCCAGAGCGATCGGTGCAGTGTGCCGCCACCCAACCGTCTGTGCTGGCGTCTTTTTTTTTTTTTTTTTTTCCCTCCCCTGGGAACCAACCTTTTCTGTTGAAACTCCAGATTCTCTTTAGCTGGTAAGTCTTGCTTCCAGTCCTTGTGGTTTCTATCAGTCCAGCGTTATTTTTGAGGCTGATTTAACTAATTGGTACTGAGGGAAGAAGGGAGCTCACAAAATCGCTTGTATCTTCTCCGCCATCTTGGCTCTGCCCCCCACCCTACATCCTCTTAGCCAAGCTACACCAAAGGCATTTGTAATTCATCAACAAGTGTTGATCCATATAGCTAAAGTCTTGTCTCTGTGACATTCATGAGAACAAAAAATGCATAAATTAAAGATACTATTGCTTAAATATAGTAAGTGAACAAATATGCTTGCTCAGTAATTTTTGTGTTTCATACACTTAACAAAAATGGCATAAAAGACATAAACTATAATTCTTTCTTAATTTTTAATTGTGAAAATTTTCAGTTTTCTATGCCTCACAGCTTATTCCTGAGTTTTTTTAGCAATTCAATTGTTATATATATATTTAGATATACATATATATATATCTTTTGACAAGTTTACACTCTTTTAATGACATGCTTTTATTGATCTTTTAAAATGTGTTCAAATCTGTTTTTTTATAATCCCCTATAATGACTTGAAAATTGAAGTCATCAAATAATATTATAAATTCTGATTGTTTTGACAATATCAGTGTTTTTCATAAAATGTCTTTATCTCTTCATCCTCTGCAAAAAAGATGCAATCATCACAGAATCAACAAATTCCACCAAAAGCCAGCTAGTTCATCCTATACCTGAACAAAAGTACTTTGCAATAACACCAAAAGTTTTCATCTACACTTTTCTTAAGAACATCATTTGAGGGAAAAGAAATCTAAAGATTCATATTCTGCTTTTGGATAGCTCTGATAATAAGCATTTTTTTTCAATAATTCAAGCCTCAATCTACCTCTCTGAAACTTTGATATAGCTAAATAACACAATTTATTAAACACTGTACAATGATGTCATGTCAGGAAGGTATAAAACTAAAACCAGTATTTGGAATTTACTAGCTGTATGACTTTGGGCAACTAACTTAATATGTGGCTACTTCAGTTTTCTTTTCTGTGAACTGAAGATATCAATAGGAAACCCCTCCTCAGTTGTGTGAATATCTGTGAGATAATATCTGCCTAATATTTTGAAAAAAAAAAACAACTTAAAGTGATATATACATGTTTTCTTTTTCTTTTTCTTTTTTTTACTGGTTTTTACTAGTTTTATCCTCTAGGGAAGTGTAAAACAACCCAAAGTTTTTTTTTTTTTTTTTTGGTGTTTTTTTCCAAGTGACAAGCTTTCATATATTTAAAGTTGAGTCAAATTTAGTCAGGCAGACAATCATTGAAATATCTCAAAATTAAGATCTAACCTTTTGAAAAATAATTTTAGCAGCTCAGTAGAGGTTGCTTGGGATTGGATAGAAATCTGGGCCAAGAAATTAGAAGATATAATGATGACGATGATGATGATGATGATGATGATGATGATGATGATGATGATGATGATGATGTTATAATAATTTATACATAATATTAATATTATTGTTTTTGCAATAGTTTATTCCACTGGAGGAAATATTATACGGCTATATTATAAATAAATATATTATAAATCAAAGGATAAGAACACATAATTTTCAAATGATGAAATCAAAGCCATCTATAGTTATGAAAAAATGCTTTAAATCACTATAGCTTAGAGAAATGCAAGTTAAAACAATTTTGAGTTACCACATCAAATCTCTCAGATTGACTAAAATGACCAAAAAGATAACAGTAAATGTTGGAGGGGATGTAGGAAAACTGGGACACTAATACATTGTTATGGAGTTGTGAAATGGTCCAACCATTCTGGAGAGCAAATAGGAACCATGCCCAAATTTCTATCAAACTGTACTGGGTCTGTATCCCAAGGAAATCATAAAGAAGGAAAAAATGTGTAATGATATCTATAGCAGCTCTTTTTGTAGCAGCAAAGAATTGGAAAATGAGTAAATGACAATACATTGAGGAATGACTGAAAAAATTGTGGTATATGGAGATAGTAGAATATTGTTCTATAAAAATGGTGAACTAGATGATTTTAAAAAGGCCTAAAAAGATTTACAAGAACTGAAGTTGAGTGAAACAAAAAGAATCATTAATGCATTGTGCACAATAACAGCAAGAATGTGCCAATGATCAACTATGAAGACTTTGTTGTTCTCAATTGTTCAGTGATACGAAGCACTCCCAATAGACTTAGGAAACAAATGCCATATATATGTAGAAAAACAACTGTGGAGACTAAATATAAATCAACACATGCTTTTTTCTGTCTTTTTTCTGTTTTTTTTTTTTTCAAAGTCTTCCATGGTTTTTCCCTTTTGCTCTGATTTTTCTCTCCCAACATGATTCATAAAACAATGTGTATTAAAAATAAGTTTTAAAAATAATAATAGTTGCAGAAGAACTTTGAAGTTCGGGCATAAAAGCATATGAAACAAGTATTAAAGGGTAAATAAATAATCAATGACAAATAAGGATAAATTGCCTATACGAAATATAGAGAAATAGTAGTATATATCTAAAAAAGAGAGAGATAAGGGGCCATAAATAGTAAACATAAAATGTAATCATAATGGCTAGCATAATTATGAAGTTTAGTATGTATAAATACTTAAAATTATCTTATTTGATCTTTACAACAACCCTAAGAAATAGATACTATTGATTATTCCCACTTTATAGTTGAGAAAATAGAAGCAACCAAATATTGCCACTAAAGTCACACAGCTAGAGATTATGAGAAGGCAGATTAGAATTTACTATTCTTAATTGCAAACACTACACTCTATTTCATATCTTCAGTTAGCATCTTCAAAATAGGGGATGTTAGATAATAATTAATGTGGCAATTGCTTGAAACATATGACTGTCATAAAAGTATTCTAAGTTAAAAGTACTAACTAAGTATTAAAGTATTAGTATTAAAAGTACTAACTAACTAAGCATTAATGAGACCTAGCATGTCACTCCCAAGGAAGGATGTAAACACACACACACACACACACACACACACACACACACACACACACTCACACACCTTCCTGAGACTTCTCAAATTGAATATGCTACTCTGAAAAGTAATGTTTAATTTTGCTGTAGATTTTTGTTTTTTAATCAAGACTGAAAAGCTACTTTTGATGGGGAAATAAGAAGTTAATACTCCTAAGATGCAATTTTCTCACACAGTTATTCTAAGTTCATAGATTATTCTATGTCTATGTGTCCTGATAATAAAGAAATCATGCCAACAGTTTTTTTTAGATGTAGTTTTTTAGAGGTGTAGGCTGAAGTGGTCAGTAATTTTTGCTTAGCATTCATTTCTAGCATATTGCCTACCAATAGATTTTCCTCAAGATCTATTCATTTCTTGGTCTTCTCTCTACTGGCAGTGGGGAAATTCATGTATTTCTATAGACTGAGCCCTGGACTTATTGGCCAAATTGAGCAGAAAGAGGAGGATAGAGAAAAGGAGAGAGGCAATTCATTTAAAATATGTGCTTATAGGTCATTCATTAATTTTTCAAAGAATGTTTGTTTGTTTTTTTTCCAGTAACTGTCATTATTCACAATTTCCTATTTATAGATAGACCAAACTTTTGATCTAAACCCAAGACATTTTTGTCAACAGTTCCTCATTGAAAACCTTTATTGATGGATCTTAAGCAGATGGTCAGTCCAGCAACATTCCACTGGCAAATGCTAGGGAAAAATTTACAAGATATTGATTTTTACCTAGCCATTATGCTATGCTATGCTTTTAACATCAAACCCCTATAACAAGTGATAGTGATTTTCTCTACAGAAAAAGAGAAGAAAGCATGTTTCAACTTTGGTTCACATCATGCATTATTACATATTATGCTATTCTTACTAATTTATTTTGTATCTAAATATATAATAAGATATTTAGGGTAATGGTGGGAGTTTGGCTGGAAATCTTTCTCAAGATTATCTAACCTACATATCGGATAACTGAGACACAGGTAGCTATCAGGCTTATTAATGAATATTTTCCAGTTATATGGGATCTATCAGAATATGGGCTCCATATGCACAATTTATATCAATATGAAGTCACCCCTACAACCAGGAGAAAAATATCTGGAGATGACTGGAAATTTGTTGACACTGTTATTGTCGTAATTAATCAAAGTGTTTTAAATGTCTCTGTTTTCACAATGCTTTAAAAAGTAGTATTCCAGAATAGGGGTACTGGGTAGAAAAAAAGGAAACATGGACTAATTACTATACAGCATATCTTATTTCTTGCCTTTCATTTAAACATAAAAGGTTATGGGCGTTTTCCTGAAATACATGTCATAGTAAGTTTTCACAAATGCAAAAATGAATTTATGGAGTCAGCTTTCTTCAATGTATAATTTAGTTGCTGTTTTTTCTATCGGTATCTGTCTCTCTGTGTTTATCTCTATCTCTTTTCCTGGCTCTAACTATAACTGTCTCTGCCTCTCTGTCTCTTGATCTCTCCCTCTCTTGATTTCTTCTTCTTTCTTTTCCTCTCTCTCTCTCTCTCTCTCTCTCTCTCTCTCTCTCTCTCTCTCTCTCTCTCTCTCTCTCTCTCCCTCCTTATCCCATCATTTGTTGATGATAACCATTGGGAAATAGCTTTATATTTATTTTAATACATAAAGTCCAAATATATCCCTTTGAAATTTCAACACAATTAGATAGATGATTCAGTGGGTCTCGAACCAAAACTGGGATCAGGAGACTTGAATTCAAATACAGTCATTTAAAACAACACTTTTTTACTCTCCATTCTTACCCCAAGAATAATATGCTACTTAGGAACATTTCTGGTTTTGAATTCCCATCCCCTAATACAGTGATTTATTTTTAGGAAGTTTTGTCAATTTTTAAAAAAATCTTTGTCACCATGTTATGCACAGATACATATAACCACCACTACCATTTCGCAACAGTCTCAAGGTACAGAGTATTTCACATTATATTTTCCCTAGACTAATTATCAAAAGTGAGGACAACTTGGTGAATCAACTTCAAGCAGGTTTTGATTATTCATTTTAAAATTCCCATGCTCATAATATATTGCTCAACTTCCAAAAGAAAATAGGCAAAAGTTGAAAAAAACAAAGGAAGCTGGTAAGCTGGTATGCAAAACCAAACAGACACAGGGGAGGTGACATGCAATTCAGTAACATTAAAATGAATCTACCAAAGAATGTAAAATGCAGTGAGGGTGAGTAATTTACATTTATTACTACAGCAGTAGTCAAACAACATTTTTTTTTTTTTTTTTTTTACTAACTACTCTGCCTTCTAAAGTATGTTAGGACAAGTGCATAATTAAAATGTTTATGGCAGATATACCCTCCAGAGACATAGCCTATCTTATGTAGAAAACCTAGCCAGATGTGAAACAGGTTGGTTGCTATTTCCTTATTTGATAAGTAAAATAGTGAAAATAGCAAAGGGGAGAAGCATCTTATGGTACATCAGGAAAAATGATGAAAGGGATGGCATGGTGCCAGGAACAGTAGTATTGCTAGTTTGGCTCTTTGCCTACCTAGATTCTGGAATTACCCTGTAGTATATTAAAGCATGAGCTTTTTAATTTAACAAATTATTTTCCAGATGTTTTTAGGTAGAAAGGGACTTCTAGGCAAACACTTGAGTACTTGTTTGAGAATTATACATTTAATATTACATTGCTCATTATTTTAATTAATGGCAGGAAAAAAGTTGCTTAAAGACAATCCTTTGAATTACAAAGAATGAACATTAATATTTTATTAGAAAAGGAATCATATCCCTCACTGATGAATTGGTATTTTCAGAAATTTTAATAGCAGAACTGCACCTTGGAAAAAATGAGCCAGCTCTATTTCTACAAAAAATCATATTCATTCTTGAAAAAGAAGACCACCAAAAATCTTGCATTTATTTGGTTTTATACTTTTGTATACATTGTAATGAGTATTTTTAATGATTCTGTCCTTTTCCCTACTTCATCTCATTTCTCTAACCTTAACAACCAGGTCTATTTAATTTCTAAATGTTGTTTCTGTCCCATATTCAAAAAAATGAGTTCAAACCTACACTTAGATGAATAGTACACTTAGAATATAGTAACCTTGAGACAAAGCCACCATTTCAGCATTATGGTAATTTCAATGTTTATCTGATTTTTGTTAAAATTGATATTCTCTATTACCAATGTCTTTGTTGGTCTATTGAGACATTTTTATGTGCTTACAATGTTTCAGTCACTATATAGAACATTAGAAATAAGAAGAGGATTAAAAATAAAGGGATCTGCTTTCAAGAGGCTCACATTAAAGTAGGGGACACACCATGACAACCATGATATGAAGACTAGATGCAGTTAATGTAAATGGAAGATAATTCTAGAGGAAACATACTAAAGGACAGGTGTCAGAACAGGGAAGGAGATTAGGAATTGTATCCTTAGATAAAATGAAATTTGAACTATTTTGGAGGAAATCAGGGAAGTTAGGGATTAGAGATAAGAAAAGAGAATAGTACTGACATGTAAAACAGCTAATATAAATGCAACAAATGGAATGATAGAGAAATATGCATGGCAAACAAGTGAGTCAACTTAAAGAACAGTGTCCATGGAGGGATTAATGTGTAAGCATATTTGAAAGTCTGATACCTAATTTTAATCAGGAACGAGGAGCAAATAATTTGAAGATTTTCCTTGTCATTCTTCTTATTATAGAAGAATAGTGGGTAAATCAAAGCAGTTAAGGGGACTGGTTGACGATCCAAAGTATTAGTAGGCTCACATATACTTGAAAGCCTCCAATTTTTTTTTTTTTCTAAAAAGCCTACCATTTTTTGAAGACAAAACTGTCAGGAAGTAAATTTAAGTATTTGAAGAAATATTATATTCAAGAATTGTGTTAACCAAGTTGTCTTGGGAATTCTAGTGAGTTGTATTTCTACTAAAATAAATCCATGCCATCAGAACAAAAATTCCAGCATTCATATGATTTTCATTCTCTTTATATTCCTTATATATCCCAGGACTTATGAAGTCCTTTGTTCTTCTCTATGTAGTGTTTTTATCAGTGGTTTCGATAAAGATAGGTGGTATGGTGAATAGAGTACTAAGCTTGGAATATAAAAGACTTCTCTTAATGAATCTAGCATCAGAAACTCATTAGCTATGTGACCTGGGCAAGTCACTTTAAGCCTATTTGCCTCAGTTTCTCGAAAATGAGTTAGAGAAGTAAATGCCAAATTATTACGTTACTTTTTTTAAAGATTATCAATACCATCAGTATCAATATTAATATCATCAATATCAATTAGGAATTTCAATTGCTCATAAATAAGCTAAGCCATATAATAAAAATAATAATTCTTTCTAAATTTTTCTACTTGGAGATGGAAGCCCAGTCTCAAGAGTTCTCATAGTTTCCATCTGTGCATTCACTTTTCTCAAATCAGTCATCATCCTCCATTTTCCAAATTTCTTTTTAATAGCAAATACAGGGGAATTCCAAGGACCTAGAGAAGGTTATAAGTGTTCTTGGTCAGTTTGCCCTTGTACTATATCTAATAAGGCCTGATTTTTTTTCACTGTTGAAAAACCACTGTTCTACTCACATTAATGTATCAGTTTTCCATTGAATTGGAACAGGTGAGAGTGCAGGCAGGCCTTCCACAGCAGCCCTGCCTAAAAAGCCAAGGTACTCAGTTGTAATCCTAACTATGGTAAGATGTCTTTTCCCCACAAATTGCTGGAGATTTTTTTAACTACAAAAGGAATAAAAACTTCAGTTTTGTCTTCAAATTTCCATCTCAGAAGGGCAGCACTAATTTCAGATACTATTAATCCTCCTATGCCAGACATATAGGTATTTGACGTAATTTTTGGCTAGTGACTGGGCCAGCTGGCACCTCTAATGACTGCATCCATGTCTACCAACCCTTTCAATAGTATGCCATTTACATAAGATAGTTAGCATAGGATGGTCAGCTATAACATCTGCAGTCCAGAATATTCCTAGATTCTGTTGTTGAGAGTCAAAATCTAGACAAATATTACCAAATTACATTTCAGGAGTGTGTATCAAGAGGCTTGATGGTACTATTATGTTACATGATAAGTCACACATCTTCTACCTGTATTAGTAACTGGGATATTATATACACATTGCCCAGTTTCCCAAATCAGTGTATGGATGGGCAATGTCAAGGGGTGAAATGGTCAAGCTGACTGTAAGTGGAGACAAAGGGTCTATAGGCAGGACAGGGACAGATTTCATCTTTCCAGGGGATATCATAGTAATCACAGTGGCATATAGCTCTATTCTCCCTAATTGCAATCCCCTTCCCCATCAGCTTACTTAAAGACTTTCTGAGTGTAATAGCAGTTGCCATCAAGTCCCAACTGTTTTTTGCTTGGGGCCCTAGAGCTGATCCCACCCCCCTCTCATTGTAATGAGGACATAGGGGATGGGCAAAACTGCTGAATGTGCAATGCCAATATTGTCATTGCCACTCCCACTCCTCCTCCTTCTGTCCATGAATGTGGAGTTGAGGGAGGAGGGTCAGGGAGATGGGGAATACCCTAAGGACACATGCTCAGATGTAGGTAGAATTGAAAATGAAAAGCACCATACCCCTTCTCATAAGCAAGTTATGTAAGCAAGTTTTTTTCTGCCCAATTCCCCATGGTACTTAAGATACTTAATTCACTTCTCAATCAACTGGTCATGCCTAGCAAATCTCCTAGACCAGTAACAATCTATATAAATCAGTAAAATAATAAAAATTGTAGAAACTATAATTTGGAATGGATAGTTACCTCAATAAATGTATGAATGGGGACCAAGAAGTCAGAAGACTGAAATAGTAGGTATTGGATGAGATAGCATACTACCAAGCAGATGAATACATACAAGTTTTTTAAACAAAATCTCAAATAAGAGATCAAGTATTCAGGTATCCATTGATAGTAATAATGGGGTAAAATGGAGCAAAAATAAAACAGAAATCAGAAGATTAAGGATCCACAGAAAGGAGTGAGTAAGAAGGGATCTCTAAAACAATTTCTTGCCCTGTTTCAAAGTGGCATCTATAGGATAGTTATCAGTCTTGTGGGCTATTTCTAGATTCTACTTGTGATAATAAGAAATTGGGGTTCAAAGGAATTTGTATAATAAAAGTTGGTAGGATAATTCTATGCACTTAGAGTTTTTCTAGAGCTATACACACTGAAAGCTTAATTGAGCTATCATTTAATGCTACATAATGCAAACAACTTAACCAAAGTCCAACAGGAAAAGGCAGTATAACCTGTTAAGGGTTAATATTCATAACTAGAACTTGAACTAGAACTTGAAATTTTAGATGGAACAGCTAGATAAAATATGTGATAGTGTTGTAGTTAAAGTGAGATGAATGTGGCTTCAAATCAGTTCAAAGCATTTAAGAACTGTACAATTCTGGGCAAAACATTTAACCTTTTTTTCATCTGAAATGTTTTCATCAAGAAAATAGGGTTGATAATATTACCTACATGGAAGAGTTGTACAGATTAAATGAAATAGAATATGTAAAATGCTTTAAAAATCTTAAAGCATTACATAAATTCTAGTAAATTGAGGATTAGTGAGAACAACTGTTATATGTACCTATTCTGACAACTTATAAGTAAAATGCTATTATTATTATTATTAGTAGTAGTAGTATTAGTATTATTATATCTGTGTTTCCTCTACTATTCCATTTTAATTAATATATCTATAATAATTTAACACTGACAAAAATTTTTCCCCACAGCAACCCTCCTGGAAATGCCTATTCTATTAGATAAAGAAAGAAGCTCAGAAAAGAAAATCAGTTTGCACAGGATTATGCAATTCTGGATATCCATGAATTCTGGGCACTTAATCCACTCAGCTTAATACACTCTTATCTGGCTGATTGGAGAGTCATTGAGGACAAACACATTGTAAGACTTTGAACTGAACAGATTCAAATTTCCATCAGATATGGATTCTTCAAAGGCATCACCAATTTTTGGAGAGAAACAACTATCTATACCTAATGAGAATCTCTTGAAATCTCTATCTTCTGGAAACCAGGATTTACCATATTGACACAAACAATCTCTAAATATGTTATAATTTTTTTAAAGCTCAGTTTTATTTTTTTTCTACCAGCAAAAATTTTCCTTCTCTCCTTTCCATACCCTCCCCAAAGCTTCCCCAGCCTCAACATGTACACTGGAAAGGAAAGAAAAGACAAAACTCCTTTTACAAGCATGAGTAATTAAACAGACTACATTTCTGAGTAAGCCAAGTCCTAAATAAATGTACCTCTGACATTTTGCATTCTGAGTCCTTCATCTCAGCAAGTAAGTAGCATGCTCATGTTTCATCCTTAGAATTCTATGGAATTGATAGGGTGAAGCCTGAAACTATTGCCCTTGACTTTTGGAGGGAAGAAATGGGGGTGAACTCTGAAACTCTCCTCTGACAGAGACCCACCTTCAGGGAAGTTAAGTGGTTTAATTCTGTTGGAAAACTTGTTGGGCACTAGCTGCATCCTCTATTGAGTTGAAGATTAGCCCAGAACCACTCCTGGTAGCTTGAACTTAAGTGGTCTCATTCAGTTGGAGAGCTGGGCTTGATATTCCTATTAGGTGGCTTGAAACTCCAAGATAAGTATTCTCTTTTTAACTGGAAATCCAGGCCTGGTGGCATTGCTAACATAGAGGAATTCTCATTCAATTTTGAATGGAAGCTCTAGCATCAGACCCCTATAAAGGATAATTATGAACTCCAAATTTCTACAGAAGTCTGAAGCAGCATTATGCCTTGCCAACTAACCTATCTTCTTGGCACAGCTGCTTGCCAGGACTGTTGCCTGCTGTGAAGATACCCTCTTCTCAGCGATAACCTTTATATCTCTAACAGGACTTCTTGGCCCTAAGGAGTCTGTTTTCCTAGCAAAGCTGGCTTCTCAATGCCAATAAAAATCCCTTTTGCCATTCAGACTTGTCAGGTTTGTGAATTCTTTTACATTGGGTCTGTGCACCGACCAGAAAAGATCATTCCTACCCCTCAATTCTCTACAACTAGAACCACATCAGAATCATGGCTGGTCATTATGTAGAGTTTCTAATTGTTTTCAAAGATGAATATCTTTACCATATTGGAATCAGTGTGTGTGTGTGTGTGTGTGTGTGTGTGTGTGTGTGTGCTTGTATGTGTGTATTTCTGTTTCAGTTCAGTTAATTTTACCATTACTTAATTCATATGAGTCTTCCACATTCTTTTGAAACTATTTGCTCCATTATTTCTTATAGCTCAGTAAGATTTCATCACATTAATACATTAATATTTTGTTAATTAATATGTTTGCATTCCTCAGTTTATGGGCAATGTATCAGATTCCCTTTTTTTTTTTTTTTTCTTTTTTGCCTCCTATTACACGGTTGAGAATAGTTTCCCCATTTAAACTATACATATATCAAATTGACAATAATGTTGTTCACTTGCTTTCCATCATGTTTTCTACTATAAGTTTTTAATTTTTTCTATCAGATGACTCAAATCCAGAATAAAATTTGACTTGATTATAATGAATATAAAGTTTACGTTTTCATTCCTACCAATAGAAGGCTCATCTAAATATATTTAAATGAGAAGTGTCATGTCCTGCCTAAAATTCAAAAACAAACAAAAATATGTATGTGATACCTGAATCAGTTCTCTCTATGGAAACACACTCTGAGATGTTTTTTGGCAACTCTTGTGTGCTGTGACCTCAGAGAATAATAAGCTGAACACTGGAGAGAGGAAGGATTTGCCTTCCCATAGTCTCCATTTTTGAACCAGGTTCCTAAAAAAGTGCTCCAAAGTATGTTTGTTTCTGTCCTGCATTATTTGTTCTCAATTTTAGGTGCCCCAAATAGTCATTAGAATATGGAGAGTGCAAGCCACAACACATTTGGAGTAAGGATTGCAAGAGGTGCAGGTATAGTAGTTAGCCAGGCACAGAAGCCCCAGAAAAGCCTGGTATGAAGCTCAAGGAACTTTGGAAAGTGAGACTTTGATCTATGAGAATTGAACTATATTATGAATGTAATACTCTTACCTTTATCAAAGACTAAGATGGTATAAATGGGAAGAAGTATTATGCCTCCTATGTGATGGAGCAACTTAAAATATTTGTGACCATACCTATCTACATAATATTCCTCTTTTTTAAAAGCTCTGTGTTACAATTTGATAATTGATTAGTTTATTTTATTCAGTGTGAATGTCTCCCTCTATCTACCTTTCCTTTAATTACCCCTTCTGTCTTTTCCCATTACCTCTAATTTCATTTTCAATTAAAAATATACTCAGTGTTGCCTGTGTTTGCAATTGCAAGTTCATATGTATATGGTTTTCCTTGCATGTATTCTGACCTCCTTTGATCAGTTCCGATGAAAGTAAGGTTCAAGTACTTCTTGAACAAATCCCTCTCCCTCTTTTTACTGACATGATTATGTGAAATATTTTTTTCTGACTTTCCTTTCCCTCTCCTCACCCTAGTTATTCTCTTTTTCTCATTCCCTTCTTATCTTAAGATGCAGATATAACTAACCCCGCCACCTGATGTCTAATTAGTCTCCTTCTGTGAGTCCTGATGAGGATTATTTTCAGAGTAAATATTAAGTATAAGTTTATTCTTGTTTAGTCACTTTATTCATTTTTAATTTTGTGTCTTCCAACTACTGGGTTAGAACTTCAAAGTTTCTAAACAACTTTGGTCTTTTTATCAGGAATGCTTGGAAGTCCTCTTTGTCATTAAATAATATTTTCCCCTCTGTAGTATTATACTCAGTTTTGCTGAGTGAGTTATTCTTGTCTGTAAATCTATCTCTTTTTTAAGCCTCTATCTTTTATCTTCCAGAATATCCAGTTTTAAGCTTTGTGTCGTTTAATGGAAGAAGCTGCTTAGTTAAATATGATTTGGCTACATTTACTTGATAATCTTAATAATTAATAACTGATTTTTATGTTTACAGTAATTTTCCCCTTTAACATAGAATCTCTGGATTTGAACTATAAAATTCCTCGAACTTTTCATTCCAGATTTCTTCCAGAAAGTGACCAGATTATATTTATACTTTCCCCTCTGTTTCAAAGAGATTTGAACAGTTTTCTGCATTTGTAATACAGAAGCAGTATTGAGCAATTAAACTGTCAGAAGGCACCTATTTACATATAGTTATTCAGTAGGAATTTAAATTGTTCTCGTGAATTAATGCATAGCCTGTGACAAATCTGGATCAACCCTCATCAAACTCATCCCATTATCTTCTAACTTCACTGTCTGTTTCCCTATGTTAACCTGATGTTTATGTTTGTATGTGTGTATATACATATATATACACATAATACATACATGCATAAACAAAAACCTCTCCCTGTGAATTTTTTCTTAAATTTCTCCTTCAAATATTGTGATTTTTTTAGCCATCTTGAAAAGCTTCTTATTGGGGAGGAATGGAGTTCCTTTTACTACTTTCTAAGCCAAAAGTAAAAGTAGTCAGCTTTTCTTCGGGAACCTGGTCCACCAGTGAGCAAAGATGGGTTAAAAAGTGAAATGACTAATGAGGTACTATGAAAGTACACTTAAATATTATGCAAGAAAAAATTACATTCAATGTAAATTTAAGCTTACCACTTGACCTTCTGAAAAATCTCATATTTCCAGCCTACTTACACTTCCAAGAATATTACTTATGTGAAGCTTTGGAAGATCTAATGAAAAATGGGGGGATGTTATATTTTCTTTGAAGTTCATACCTTATTTACATCTTAAAATATCATCATTACCATCTTTTATACTTTTCCCAATGCACTAAAATGTTCACAATAATCGAAATTGTTTAATAGCAGAAACCTTGATTCTTTCCAGTGTCATTTAGTTAAGTCTATGAGAAGTGATTCATAGTCTTGAGAGACAAGAGTAGTCACTATCATATACATCATTAAGTTTATTCATGTCCTAGCATTATCCCTCCTCTAACTTGGATGTATTAGTTCCCCATCTACACCTTCCTAATCTGGGAATCTGATGTAATTTAGACATCTACCAAAAATTGGCAATGACAGTCTCTCCTTTCTCAGAAAACATTTTTTTTCCTGTACTGTTAAAAAATAGATTGGGCCCAAAAAAAGTAACATTTTAAAAAATAATTGCCTCCTTACTAAAGGTAATATATCCCACATTGAGATCTTCAAATGAATAAAGATGATATAGAGGACAGAATTAATCAGCTACAACTTGGATCACATAGGCTCTATGTTCCTTTACAACTAACATTCTAAAATGTTGTCATTTGTTGCAATAAAAACACGTTAATGTATAAATTTGATAATTGCATATTTTAGCATAATCTTAAAAATAGGTTTTGTTTCTCTCTCACTTTTTTTTTTCTTCCCGAATTCCTTTTCCTTTCTCCTTTTCTTTCCTTGTAGAGGGCCTGAACTGTGAAAAGGTATGCTTGGATCAAGGACAAGAAGGGTGCTTAAACTTAAACACTTATTCAGTGTGATTGATGGGATAATGCTTCTCTAGCTAAACATCTACTTAATGTGATGTTTACTCTAGTTGGCATATGGTCAGTTGTTATAGTGATGTAATCATATTGAGGTAATTAAGGGCTGAGAGGACTGGGAACTGGCAGTCTCAGACACAGACACAAGAGAAAACTTCCGACTCTACTCCAGACTCTGGATTCCATCTTTGACCAGCTTTGTGGCTCCCCTCCCTTCATCACTTCTCTGTCCTAAGATCTTCCAGAAAGCTGGCTCTGACTTTCCATTTTGGCTCTATAAACATGGGACACTTAAAGAAGCACACTACATTTTGAGGATCTGGTCATAAGGAGCTACACATTAGCAGTCTGACTCTTGTAATCATAAGCTCAGAGGAGAAGTCCCAGGGACCCGGAAATAGGGTAAGTACAAAAATAGACAAGCAGGAAACTTTGGTAAGGGCTAAATGTTCATTTTTCAGTTGAAATGGGGCAAATGCTAAGAAAAGAGCCTCCCCAACCTCAAGGAAAGTATGCAGCATGCATAGTTAGGCTAATAGAGAAGCAAGGTTTGCTGGTAACTCAGAGGCAGATGACTAGGTTCTTAAATAGATTAGAGTGCACATCTCCTCGTCTATCTAATGAAGAAAAATTAGATCCAGAGATGTGGGAAATAGTAGGAGAGGAACTAATTAAATATTATGAAGCTCTGGGTCAATTCCTGAGGAAACTTTCCTTATGTACACTATAATACAATTGGCCTTAAAGAATTCCACACGTTTTAAAAAAAAAGGAAAAGTTTTAAGGAGTACAGCCAGACAAGGAAGTGTGATACTGACAAAGCAGCTGAAAGGCATGAATAGTTGGACAAGAAATGAGTTAAGTACAATGCTGATGAATTTAAGGGGTGTGGTACTTCTCACTTTCATAGCTCAGTTACACCCAAACAGGTGCCCTTAAGACAGTCTTCATCTCTTGACCATCCTCCCTTATATTTCACCTTCATGGGTAGAAGAAGGAGGAGGAGTGGGAAAGACATTGACATCATCAGCACCACCAATGAAGCAGCTTTCTCCATCCCTATGACATGATAACAAAAGGCACTAGTTAAAGCTAAAGAGAAAGGACAGGATACATCTGATTTGAGAATAGAAGCATACTCTGTGATTTAAGAGTTTGACTCTTCAGGTCAAAAAAGAAGATACACTCTTGTTAAACTGGAAATTATCAAAGATCTGAAAAAGGCTTGTACTCTTTGTGGGTTTACATCATTTTATTTTAAGATTTTATTAGAAAATTTGGCTATTAAAATTTCAAAATTTTGAAAATTTAATCCCTAATGATTGGAAATCTATAGCAAAGACATGTTTAGATCCTGTGGCTTTCTGAGTATTATGAGCTCTATAGAATACAAGGCCAATGAAATAGGCAACCTAGAGTTAATATAAGTCACTTTTGATCAACTAGCAAGTTTATGTCCTTATGCAGACCCTTTAGCCCACATTAATTACTCTTTAAAAGCATATAAGCAAATTGTTTCTGCTGCTATCAAAGCATGGGGCACTCTCCCAGAAAGACAAGATAAAGGGGAAGCCTTCCCAAAAATAGCCTAAGATCCAAATGAACTCTTTGCTGATTTTGTGGGACATCTGTAGACAGGTGTCATACAAACTATTGGTGAAAATGTAGCAACAGAAATTATTATAAGACAACTTGTTAAGGAAAATGCTAATGAGGTTTTTAGAAGAATTATACTAGGGCTACACAAGGATGCTCCTTTAGGGAGATCATAAGATGCTGTACCACAGGGGACACAAATGCCTTTTTTAACCAGAATATTATAGAGATGCAGACTTTTCAAGATCTGTACATGGGAGGACAGGAGGATATGAAAAAAAAAATTGCCTTTTTAGTACCCAGGATTGGCAAGGGACTTCCAGAGAAACATGTCAATGGTTTCAATGTAGTAAAGCAGGACATTGAAAGCTCAATGCTGGCATAAAGATAGAGTGAAAAAACAGGATGGGAGAGTAAAACCCAAAACCCCATGTCTAAAAACGAATAAAGGTTTCCATTGGGCATCAAAATGTAGATTGACTCAGGGAAACAGGAAGCAGCTTTGGCTCCAGGACCCCAGGCAAAAAACACTTTGAGTGTGATGGGATCTGATGTTACACTCAGAGAGTCTTTAGAAGTTCAGGACTCTATAATGATCAATCAGCTGAGAAGCAATCTAAAGAGAAAGAAATTACATTTGGGGATAATAGAGTTGTATGCAGCTGGAGAGGTGAAATCAGTTCCTTCCCAGCCTATAGATCATTTGCCTCCAGGTGCAGTAGGCTTGACCATTTCACCTCCTGAGAGCACTTAAAAAAACATTGTCTATCCATACATTGATTTCAGAAACTGGGAAATGTGTAGCTAATATCCTAGTCACTAATACAGGTAGACAATATGTGACTTGTCACCCAAGAGAAGTAGTAGCATCAGGTTTACTGATTCATAATAGGCAATTTGGTGAAATGTATCTAGATTTTGACTCCCAGAAACAGAATCTAGGAATATTATGGATTCCAGCTGTTACAGCTAACCATCCTTTGCTCACTATCTATGTAAATAGCATACCATTGTAAGAGTTGGTAGACACAGGTACAGATCATACAGTCATTAGAGGTCCCACTGGCCAAAGATTGAGGCAGACACCTATATGTTTGGCATAGGAGGATGAATAGCAACTGGTTCTAGCCCTTTGAAAAGTATATTTGAAGGTGAAACAGGGGTTTTTACTCCTTTTGTATTTGAAAAAAATACCAATAATTTTATGGGGAAGAGACACTTTACAACAGTTATGATTACAATTGAGTACTTCAGCTTTTTCGGCAAGACTACTGTTGAAGGCCTGCCAACACTCTCACCTGTTTCCAATCAATGAAAAACTTATATATAGGTGTATGTAGAACAGTAGCCTTTACAAAGTGATAAAATTCAGGTCTTATTAGATATAATACAGGAGTAACATGATCAAGGACACTTACAAACTTCTCTAAGGCTTTGGAATTCCCCTGTATTTGCTATAAAAAAAAGAAATCTGGAAAATGGAGGATGTTGACTGATTTAAGACAAATAAACGAATAGATAGAAACTTTGGGAACTCTTTAGGCTGGACTTCCTTCACTTACTCAATTGCTATAGAATGGCCTCTTTGGGTTACAGACATTAAGAATCGTTTCTATTCTATCCCTTTGGATAAGGAGAATATGAAAAATTTTGCATTTTAAGTATCCAGCATTAATTCAACTGAGCCTTATAAAAGATAACTATGGACAGTTTTGCTACAAGGAAAGAAAAATAGCCCTACTATGTGTCAAATGTATCTGACTGTTGCTCCTACTCCAGTTAGAAAACCATTTCTAAAAGTCATGTTGTTACATAACATGGATGATATCTTGGAGTGTGCATCTGAGGAGGAAATGTTAGGAGCATGTCTACAAAAGACCATAGAAACACTAAGAAACTACAAATTGCATATAGCTCCAGAAAAAAAAAATATAAAAACGGTCTTTTTCAATATTTAGGATATGAAGTATATTCTCCAGATTTACACATGGGTCTTCATTAAAGATAAGCTGGCTATTACATAATTGACAGTGGATTATTGAAGAAAATATTTCTAAGATTTCTCTTATAGGATCATCTATCTTTACAGATGCATCCAAACATAACATTTGTGCTGTATTTGTACCTTCCTTTCCCTGCTCCTATGCTCCCTCCAGGGAAGAACCCTCATGATTCGATATCCAAGGAAATTTGGAAAATGGATGTGACCCATTATAAATATTTAGTTGTCTGTGTTTTATCCATTTTGTAGTATAACCCTTTTAAGCATTTATTTTTTCAATACCAGCAGCAAAAGAGACAGCTGTAATGGTCACCAAATTCCTTATACAAGCTTTTGCAATTATGGGTGTGCCATAAGCAATAAAAATAGATAATGGAACTGCATATACTTCTAAACATTTGGCATCTTTTTGTGCACAGTATAAAATTACACACATTGCAGATTTTTTACCTTTTAATCCTCAAGGACAGGCAATAATAGAGAGGAGAAACAGAGACATCAAGACACTCCTCCAAAAAGGAGTAGTAACTACTCAGTGTACTCCAAAAAGGTAACCCTGGGGTACTTCTAAATTTAGCTCTTTATACCATTAATTTTTTTTATTTTTGATATAAATGCACTTGCTCTGGTAGACAGGTTTTATAACCCACCTGAAGGGCAGTGTCCAGTGTGAGCAGCTCCACCATCCTTATATAATTGCCAGATGATGTAGAGAGATCCAGAAAGTAGTAAATGGAAGGGACCAGATAGGTTAACTGCTTGGGGGAGAGGGTTGCTTGTATCTCTACAGATGGAGAAGGAATCAGATGGATGTCAACGAGCGGTATTCAGCTTGTCCATTGGAGAGAGACAAAGAAGATCCTTTAAACAAAGGAGAAGACCCAAGAAACATTTGGTGGTTCCATTGCTGATTGTGCCCACCACTGAAAGAGCATGGCAGTTAACCCTATGTGTATGGCAATTGACTCATGAACATATATATGTATGGCAATTGACTCATGAACATATATATATATATATATATATATATATATATATATATATATATATATATATATATATATATATATATATATATATATATATTGATCAGACTGATGTAGGACTTCAAAATCTGCAGGAATCACTGGATTCCCTGATACATGATGAGTCTATTGGAGGACATTAGAACTTGCAGGAGAAATCCCTGACAAATGAAGTAATGGACAATAAACTGGTTTGTGGCTCTCTTTTGGCTCTGAAGGAGGTGTGTGTGTGTGTGTGTGTATGTGTGTGTGTGTGTGTGTCTGTGTGTCTGTGTGTGTCTGTGATTGTTATTTATATACCCTCCTTCTGGGACTTATGGACATGAATAATTCCTCAAGTTAATTCATGTTGCTATGTCACTACTTGTCTATGTTATATTACTATGTGCTTGTGTAATACTTCCCATGCTTATGGATTTATGTATATCTGTTTCAAGTAAGAACCTTCAGCCACGAGGAAACCTGCTAACAATATCTGTTTTGGCTCCCCATTTTCCTTTGCTGTTCTCACCTCCCTTTCTGAAAAGTCAAGTAACGTGTGACCAACTGTGTTGTAAAACAAAGAAAGTTTAAGATGTAGAGAGCAAGAACTCTGTAAATGAATCAAGGACAGAAGGGTTCTTATAGTTATGTAACTACTCAGTGTGATTGAGGGGTTATTGGTTGTCTAGTTAAACATATACTTAATGTGATGTAATGATGTAATAACTCTAGTTGGCATATGCTCAGTTGTTATAGTGACATAATCATACTGAGGAATTTAAAGTCTGAGAGGATTGGGAACTGGGAGTCTCAGACACAGACTCAAGAAAAGACTCTGGACTCCATCTTTTATCAGCCTTGTGGTGGCTCTTCTGCCTTCATCACTTCTTCACTTAAAAACCAAGGCCCATGTAGGGACCCACCAGAAAGGTAACCTGGACATAAAACTTCCTTTCTTCCTTGCTTCTTTCCTTTCTTCTTTTATTTAATTTTACATTTTTATATAACTTTTATATTTTAATATAACTTTTATATATAACTTTTACATGGACTTTAATGTAATAATATCAATTTGGAAGCATTGTTTAATAAAACAAAGAAAGAAAGAAAACAGCAACAGCAACAACAACAAAAAAATCTTTCTGATATTAAACTCAGGTGGACTAATTAATATTTTTGGACTTATTTTAGTGGAATAACTGCATTTTACAGCTAAAGTTATATTTTTTTTTTCCCAAACAGTTCTCTTGACTGACTTCAAGAACATAAGGAAGATAATACCAGTGATTTCTAATATTTGGGGACAAGATAATTATGTAGTACATGCATGCATGGCCTTTTTTGTTGTTACTGTGGAAATCTCAATGGGCATAATTAATAGAGAAATCCTTCACACATATTTTTTAAGGAAGGATATTCTTACTTAGTAATTTGAGGGCATTTTTCTGATTAATAATTCCTTCTGTACAAAAATATTTTCTAATATAAGCTTTAGCTTTTCTCCCAAATGACTCAAGCCCAGCATGAAGATTGACTCAATTTGATGAATATAAAGCTTATGTTTCACTCATACCATTTAAAACTAAGAAGGCTCATCTGAATATGCTTAAATGTGAAGTATACCCTGCTTGAAATCACAAACAAATATATGTGCTAACTGATACAGACTATTCATAGCAATGCATCTCACACAGGCTTTTTTCATCAGCAGTTTGTTGTAGAATGGCACAATGAAGACAGAGATTCTCTTTGTTAATTGAGTAATTAAAACAGGTAGAAATATGCAATGAAAAGAACATGCCCCTATACAATTCATCCATTAGCATAACCTCCTTTTATGAAAGTAGTTCTTCCTAGAGTTTTAAAAAGAATAGCATAGAGATGACCCATCTAGAAAAGCAATTAAGGAAATAAAATTTGTTTTTAAAAAAATAAGTGAATTAAATTAAGAACCAGTGATTGGCCAGTAAAATTATATATAATGAAATTTTGATGTTTGATGTTTTATTAAGTTCTCCTGCTTCACTAATGACCTAAGATTAAGTCAATAGAATAAATACTGTACCTGATCAATCCTATTCCTTCCTTCCTTCCTTCCTTCCTTCCTTCCTTCCTTCCTTCCTTCCTTCCTTCCTTCCTCCCTCCCTCCCTCCCTCCCTCCCTCCCTCCCTCCCTCCCTCCCTCCCTCCCTCCCTCCCTTCCTTCCTTCCTTCCTTCCTTCCTCCCTCCCTCCCTCCCTTCCTTCCTTCCTTCCTTCCTTCCTTCCTTCCTTCCTTCCTTCCTTCCTTCCTTCCTTCCTTCCTTCCTTCCTTCTTCTTTCTTTCTGGAAAGAGGGAAACTAGTGTACAAAAATATTTAGCTATTTGCCAAGGGTCACCTAAGTAGTAAGTAGTAGGGGCAGGACTTGAATCTGGGTTCCCTGAATCCAATTTCCAATATATCACATAATATGTTTCATTGGTTTGTTAATAAACATAACATCTCTGTATATGCTTATGTAGCTAGGGGATTAATATCAGATTCCTGATAAATTGACACTCTCAAAGTGATTAAAGAAATTAAAGTTGTAAAATGCTGAATGGCTTATTTTAAACATTAAATGGTGTCAGACTTTTGATTAACCAATTTGTATAGACTATAAAAATGAAGTTAAATATTGGAAAAAGACAAGCTCTTTGTCTGGATGTAATTAATTTGTGAATTTTCTTTGCCCACTTATTTATTTATATGGGCAAATAATAGAAAATAAGAGTCTGCGAATGAACTGACTGTCAGATAATGTTGTGAAGAAAGCTAGCTATGGTAGCAAAAATTATCTATTGGGAATATTTACAACTCTCAAAGGTTTAGTTGTACATATTAGATAATGTAGTTGAAGGGACCAGTTGTTTTTCTTCGTTTGTTTGTTTTCTTTGTTTTTTTTTTCCTCTTTCCCACATTTAAGTGTTATTTCATTCAACAGAAGCATATGGTTTTATGAGACAAATTCTAGAGCATATTCTTGAGATGGGGCTACAAGGTCATTGTTTCCCTTTTTAAAAGCTTTTTATTTTCAAAACACATACAAGGATATTTTTTTTCTTTTTCTTTTTTGCTGAGCTACTTGGAGTTCAGTGACTTGTTCAGGGTCCCACAGCTAGTAAGTGTTAAGTGTCTGAGGCCAGATTTGATGTGTGAGTTCACTTTCCTTTAGGACAACTAGTTCTGTTAATTCTCATCTTGTGTAATTACTTTTCCTGTCTTTTCATAATTCTTCCACTGAAGCTTTCAATACTTGGTAAATACTGGTGCTACTATCTATTTTTCATTTCACAAACACTTTAACTTTTTTTTTTTTTTTTTCTGATCAGGCCAAAGCATATTAAAATTTTATTCATTATTATTCTTTGCAGCATATGTATGAATATTTGCTTACCATATGCTAGTATATTTGTATGCATCAATTTTTTCTTTGATGTTTCATTCCTTCACTTGGGGGTCGGCTAGCTTTTCTGGAGGCCTTCTGGATCTTGATTTCAGTGTTCTCCACAGGACAGCCTGCCACCACTTCTCTGTCTTCCTCAGTTCTGCCCAACTGAATCCTGGCTTCTCTATCTCTCAGAGTCCCCTTTGGCCCAGTTAGCTTTCTTAGAGGCCTATCTCTCTTCTTGGTTGTGAGAGCTCTTACCGATAATCCTTTGTCTCTGCCAGCTTCAGCCTCTCCTCCTCCCAATGTCTCTAGCCAGCACAAAGGTGGAAGTTGGAATGAATCTGACTCTACCTCTGAGAGTGGGCTTGTGGGTTAGTGGGCTTGTGGGAGCTTCTTGCTTATATGCTGTATACTGAGTATACTCCAATCATTACATCACTAGGAAACCATTATTTGTTTGTAGGATTAAATCAATGCTAAATTAGATTTAACCATTGTATCCTCAATTCCACTTAGTACCTTGTTTCAAGTTCTGGCCCATAACATCTCCTTGTAAGATCAGATCAATCAGAGGGCGGAGCCAAGATGGCGGAGAAGAAACACACGACTCTGTGAACGTCCTCACTCCCTCACAACCAATTAGATAAATTAAGTCTCAAAATTAGCTCAGGACTGATAGATACCATAAGGACTGGAAGCACGACTTACCAGCTGAAGAGAATCTGGAATTTCAACAGGAAAGGTCAGTTTCCAGGGGAGGAAGAGAGGCCAGCACAGACAGCTGGGTGCTCGCATACTGCGCCCATTGCGCTGGGAAGGGCTCTGGGATCAGAGAAGCCACGGAGATAAAGGAATCTGGAACAGGCTGTTAGCTCTTCTCTGCTAATTATTTAGCAGTTCAGAAGAGAAAGCCAAAATATTTTAAAACTCAGATTAGATTTTCCCCGATCCTGGAGGTGACTCAGCAGAACTCTTGGCACCAGGGGGTGTGGCCTCAGCTACCTCCTGAGAATAGTTAAGAGACTGACAAGTGGGTGGATACGGCCCAAGGCAACACACACTGCCTAGTTTAGCTGGAGGGAGTGGAACTCAGCTCCAGGAAGTCCCAGAGAAGCGGAACCTTTGAACTAGGGACCACAGTTTCTGGCAGACACTTCCAGTTTGAGCACAGGGGCTTTTCATGTCACCTGCTGCAGACATCCACGCCCCACCCGGACACATAGGCTGGGCTTCCTGCTGTCTTTACTATTCTACGCCCTCGAGCACAGCAGTGCTAATCACCTCTGAGGCACTTCCAGGGAGGGGGTGGGGAACTCTCTCCCAGAGCTCTCTCTTAGCTCAGGCTCAGGAGCCGCTGCATCCATCCGGTCTGGGAGGAAGCTGGTAAAGAAGTAAATAAATAATTTCCTACCCCAGGGACAGACCCCAAAAGATTTTTTAAGTATGAGCAAAAAAGCCAGAAAAACCATAGATTCCTTCTATACAGAGAAAGAGCGGGTATCCAACCCCGAGGAAGTTAACAGCAGAGAGACAGCAGATAACAGCCTAAAGGGGAACGATTCCTGCCCCCCATCACATAACTCTCTCCTAGAAGAAGCTCTTAAAAAATTAAGGGAGATTGAAGAAAAATGGGGAAAGGAAAGGGAAGCTATGATAGAGAATAACAACGTCCTGAAATTGGAGTTGGAAAAAATAAAGAATTCACAGGAGATGCAGGGAAACAAAATTTATGAATTAGAAAAGGTTAAAAAAACACAGGAAAGTAGGATTTCTGAATTGGAAAAGATAAAAAAGTCTCAAGAAAATAGAATTTCTGAATTGGAAAAAGAAAATAATTCTCAAAAAAAAAATTAGGGAAAAGGAAAAAAAATTCAGTAGAGCAAAATAATTCATTTAAAAACGAAATTGGGCATTTACAAAAAGAACTAAAAACTGTGAAAGAAGAAAATAACTCCTTAAAAGTCAGGATGGAACAAATAGAAATGAATGATTCACAGAGAACCCAAGAATCAGTCAAACAAAACAAAAAAAAATGAGAAGCTGGAGAACAACGTCAAATACTTACTGGGAAAATATATAGACCTGGAAAATAGATCTAGGAGAGATAATCTGCGGATCATTGAATTTCCAGAAAACTATGACCAAAAAAAGAGCCTAGATTCTATTTTACAGGAAATTATCAAAGAGAACTGTCCAGAGATAATAGAAACAGAGGGGAAAGTAGATGTGGAAAGAATTCATCGAACTCCTTCTGAAATAGACCCTAAAAAAAGAACACCACGGAATATTGTGGCTAAGCTGCAGAATTACCACACAAAGGAGAAAATCCTGTAAGCAGCTAGAAAAAAACAATTTAAATACCAAGGTGCCACAATAAGGGTCACCCAAGATCTGGCTGCCTCCACATTAAAAGATAGAAGGGCCTGGAACCTGACATTCCGTAAGGCAAAAGATCAAGGACTGCAACCAAGAATGAACTACCCAGCTAAGTTTAGCATGTTTTTCCATGGAAGAAGATGGTCATTCAATGAAACAGAGGAATTCTATATGTTTCTAAGAAAAAAACCAGACTTAAACAAAAAATTTGATCTACATCCACAAGACTGAAGAGAAACAGAAAAAGGTACACAGAACCCTTGAGAACTGTAACTCTGTTGTGGGTATATAAAAAATACTCAAGGATAATTTGATTTTACTGATATAAAAGAAAAAAAGGGGGGTGTAGTAAAGGGAATGAGGTCGGTTCAGAAAAAGGGGAAGGAATGATAAAAAGAGGGAAACTACATCCCAGGAAGAGGCATAGAAAATACACCATATCTGAGGGAAATTAGTGAGGGGGAGAATCATTGTGTGAATCTTACTCTCATCAGGAGAGGCTCAAAGAGTAAATAATTAACATATTTGTTTTTCTGAGAATTTTCTCTCACCTCATTAAAAGGGGGGAGAGGAAAAGGGAAAAGGAAAAGGAGAATAAGTGAAGGGACTTGGAGGGAGGGGAGAGGGATCCTAAAAAAAAAAAAAAAAAAAAAAGAGGGAGGGTTGCACGTCACAAGGGGGGTCTGTAAATTAAATATCAGGGAGGGGGATCAGGGGGGTCAAGGGAAAAAAGTATAATCTGGGGATAATACGATGGCAGGAAATACAGAATTAGTAATTTTAACTGTAAATATAAATAGGATGAACGATCCCATCAAACGGAGACGGATAGCAGATTGGATCAAAAAGCAGAACCCTACAATATGTTGTCTACAGGAAACACACTTAAAGCAGGGAGATACATACAGAGTAAAGGTAAAAGGTTGGAGCAGAGCCTATTATGCTTCAGGTAAAGCCAAAAAAGCAGGGGTAGCTATCCTTATCTCAGATCAAGCAAAAGCAGAAGTAGATCTCGTTAAAAAAGATAAGGAAGGAAACTATATCCTGCTGAAAGGTAGCATAAATAATGAAGCCATATCAATACTAAACATATATGCACCAAGTGGTATAGCATCTAACTTTCTAAAGGAAAAGTTGAGAACTGCAAGAAGAAATAGACAGTAAAACTATAATAGTGGGAGATCTCAACCTTGCACTCTTAGATTTAGACAAATCAAACCACAAAACAAACAAGAAAGAAATTAAAAAAGTAAATAGAACATTAGAAAAACTAGGTATGATAGACCTTTGGAGAAAACTGATTGGCAAAAAAGGAATATACTTTCTTCTCAGCAGTTCATGGATCCTATACAAAAATAGACCATATAATAGGACATAAAGATCTCAAAATTAAATGTAGGAAGGAAGAAATAATAAATGCCTTCTTCTCAAATCACAATGCAATAAAAGCTACATTCAGTAAAAAGTTAGGGGTAAATAGACCAAAAAGTAATTGGAAACTGAATAATCTCATCTTAAAGAATGACTGGGTGAAAGAGCAAATTATAGAAACAATTAACAATTTCACCCAAGATAATGACAATGATGAGACATCATACAAAAATTGGTGGGATGCAGCTAAAGCAGTAATAAGGGGAAATTTTATATCTTTAGAGGCTTATTTGAAGAAAATAGAGAAAGAGAAGATTAACGAATTGGGCTTACAACTTAAAAGGCTAGAAAAAGACCAAATTATAAACCCCCAACCAAAAATTAAACTTGAAATACAAAAATTAAAAGGAGAAATCAATAATATTGAAAGTAAAAAAAACTATTGAATTAATAAATAAAACCAAGAGTTGGTTTTATGAAAAAGCCAATAAAATAGATAAACCTTTGGTAAATTTGATCAAAAAAAAGAAAGAGGAAAATCAAATTGATAGTCTTACAAATGAAAAGGGGGATCTTTCCACCAATGAAGAGGAAATTAGAGAAATAATAAGGAGTTACTTTGCCCAACTTTATGCCAATAAATTTGATAACTTAAGTGAAATGGATGACTTTCTCCAAAAATATAGTCTCCCTAGATTAACAGAGGAGGAGATAAATTGCTTAAATAGTCCCATTTCAGAAAAAGAAATAGAACAAGCTATTAATCAACTCCCCAGGAAAAAATCCCCAGGGCCAGATGGATTCACATGTGAATTCTACCAAACATTTAAAGACCAATTAGCCCCAATGTTATATAAATTATTTGAAAAAATAGGGGATGAAGGAGTCCTACCAAACTCCTTTTATGACACAGACATGGTACTGATACCTAAACCAGGTAGATCAAAAACTGAGAAAGAAAATTATAGACCAATCTCCTTAATGAATATTGATGCTAAAATCTTAAATAAGATATTAGCAAAAAGACTTCAGAAAATCATCTCCAGGATAATACATTATGATCAAGTAGGATTTATTCCAGGAATGCAGGGCTGGTTTAATATTAGGAAAACTATTAATATAATTGACCATATTAATAATCAAATTAATAAAAACATATGATCATCTCAATAGATGCAGAAAAAGCATTTGACAAAATCCAACATCCATTCCTACTAAAAACTCTTGAGAGTATAGGAGTAAATGGACTATTCCTTAGAATAATCAGGAGCATATATTTAAGACCTTCAGTAAGCATAATATGCAATAGAAATAAACCGCAACCTTTCCCAGTAAGATCAGGAGTGAAACAAGGTTGCCCACTATCACCATTACTATTCAATATAGTACTAGAAACGCTAGCCTCAGCAATAAGAGCCGAGAAAGAGATTCAAGGAATTAGAGTAGGAAATGAGGAAATTAAACTATCACTTTTTGCATATGACATGATGGTATACTTAGAGAACCCCAAAGACTCTGCTAAAAAGCTACTAGAAATAATTCAAAATTTCAGCAAAGTGGCAGGATACAAAATAAATCCACATAAATCCTCGGCATTTTTATATATCACTAACAAAATGCAACAGCAAGAGATACAAAGAGAAATTCCATTCCAAACAAATGTTGAGAGTATAAAGTATTTGGGAATCCATCTACCAAAGAAAAGTCAGGAATTATATGAGAAAAATTACAAAACACTTGCCACAAAAATAAAATCAGATTTAAATAATTGGAAAGACATTCAGTGCTCTTGGATAGGCCGAGCGAATATAATAAAGATGACAATACTCCCCAAACTAATCTATTTATTTAGTGCTATACCAATCAGACTCCCAAGAAACTATTTCAATGACCTAGAAAAAATAACAACAAAATTCATATGGAAGAATAAAAGGTCGAGAATTGCAAGGGAACTAATGAAAAAAAACTCAGAGGAAGGTGGTCTAAGTGTACCTGATCTAAAGCTATATTATATAGCAGCAGTCACCAAAACCATTTGTTATTGGCTAAGAAATAGACCGGTAGATCAGTGGAACAGATTAGATACAAAGAACAAAAAAGGATACATATATAGCAATGTAATCTTTCACAAACCCAAAGATACCAACATTAGGGATAAAAATTCATTATTCGGAAAAAACTGTTGGGACAACTGGAAATTAGTATGGCAGAAATTAGATATGGATCCACACTTAACACCATATACCAAGATAAGATCAAAATGGGTCCATGATTTAGGCATAAAGAGAGAGATAATAAATAAATTAGAGGAACAGAGGATAATCTACCTCTCAGACTTGTGGAGGAGGAAGGAATTTATGACCAGAGGAGAACTAGAGATCATTATTGATCACAAAATAGAAGATTTTGATTACATCAAACTAAAAAAGTTTCTGTACAAATAATACTAACGTAAACAAGATTAGAAGGGAAGTAACAAATTGGGAAAATATTTTTAAAAACAAAGGTTCTGACAAAGGTCTCATTTCCAAAATATATAGAGAACTGACCCTAATTTATAAGAAACCGAACCATTCTCCAATTGATAAATGGTCAAAGGATATGAACAGACAATTCTCAGAGGAAGAAATTGAAACTATATCCACTCACATGAAAGAGTGTTCCAAATCACTACTGATCAGAGAAATGCAAATTAAGACCACTCTGAGATACCACTACACACCTGTCAGATTGGCTAAGATGACAGGAACAAATAATGATGAATGTTGGAGGGGCTGTGGGAAAACTGGGACACTGATACATTGCTGGTGGAGTTGCGAAAGAATCTAGCCATTCTGGAGAGCAATCTGGAATTATGCCCAAAAAGTTATCAAACTGTGCATACCCTTTGACCCAGCAGCGCTACTACTGGGATTATATCCCAAAGAAATACTAAAGAGTGGAAAGAGACATATATGTGCCAAAATGTTTGTGGCAGCTCTTTTTGTTGTAGCTAGAAACTGGAAGATGAATGGATGCCCATCAGTTGGAGAATGGTTGGGTAAATTGTGGTATATGAAGGTTATGGAATATTATTGCTCTGTAAGAAATGACCAGCAGGAGGAATACAGAGAGGCCTGGAGAGACTTAAATCAACTGATGCTGAGTGAAATGAGCAGAACCAGAAGATCACTGTACACTTCAACAACAATACTGTATGAGGATGTATTCTGATGGAAGTGGAAATCTTCAACATAAAGAAAAACCAACTCACTTCCAGTTGATCAATGATGGACAGAGGTAGCTACACCCAGAGAAGAAACACTGGGAAGTGAATGTAAATTGTTAGCACTAATATCTGTCTGCCCAGGTTGCATGTACCTTCGGAATCTAAAGTTTATTGTGCAACAAGAAAATGGTATTTACACACATGTATTGTACCTAGACTATATTGTAACACATGTAAAATGTATGGGATTGCCTGTCATCGGGGGGAGGGAATAGAGGGAGGGAGGGATAATTTGGAAAAATGAATACAAGGGATAATATTATAAAATATATACATATAATAAAAAATTAAAAAAAAAAAAAGATCAGATCAATCATACTGAACCATGCTATAATAGATAATTATTGTCTCTATAAATTACACTGTTTTAGTGCCTTGTAAGAATCATAACAGATGTTTATATCTGAGCATTCAAAAGTGTATACCTACAGGAAATATTTGGAATAAGTATTTTTAAAAAGCAACTAGAGGGCCTCATTATATTTATATCTTCATAGATCCTTTTAGATTCTACTTTCAGACTGTTATTGGCAGTATAAAAATCAGATAAGCGATTTAGATAAGTAATAACAATGAGTATGGAAAAATGTAAAGTATCTAATTTAGTTGTTATTAATTTCATGATCTTAGTAGAACTATAAAATCATAAAATTTGAGCTAGTTCTCAGAGCATGACCTAGTTAGTGGCAAATTAAAAGTAAAATATTTGTATTATATTGTATTAAGATCTATTTTGCAATAAGTTTTAGGAGGAAAGAGATATCTTCAAATGATCTGAACCAGAGAAACACATTTGTTAGAAATAGTTACATTGTGACTATTCAAGAATATGTCAAGAATGTGCCTGTTCAAGAATGCTTAAGAGGAGAAATTTCCGGAAGACCACATAAATGCAGCTAGAGATGAAATTCTGCATGGCACTGCTTAGCTATTTCTCTGAAATGGACAGTGGAAATGGAGTACTGAAAAATATATTGTTTACCTTCCATGCTCACTCCTTCCTCACTCACTATTGTTTTTTGTAAGGCCTTCTTGCTGAAGGGAACTGAACTTAGTGGTTCTGATCAATTCATCCATCAATTTGTATTTCTACTTTACCCTCACACTATTCCCATCATATTAAAACATCTAAGACTCATAGGAAAAAAAAAAAAAAAAAAAAAAAAACAAACAAACAAATACAAGAATAACCTAAACTTCTAGTAATGTTGTTCAGTTATTTTTCAGTCATGTCCAAATTTTTGTGACCCCATTTGGGTTTTCGTGGCAAAGATACTGGAATAATTTTCCATTTCCTTCTCTACCTCATGTTACAGATGAGGAAACTGAGGTAAACAGGATTAAATGACTTGTCCAGGGTCTTGTCAGCTAGTAATTTGTCTGAAGCCAGATTTGAGCTGAGGAAGATGAATCTCTTTGATGGCAAGCTCAATACTCTTATCTAGTGTGTTACCTAGATGTCCCTAGTATTTGCCATGCAAATTAGTGATTCACTGAGGAGTCTGTGTCTCTCAGTAAGTAAAAGGAGAGAAATAAGGGAAATTATTTTAATGTTGTATCATTGATCTAGAGAGCATAATATTGGGTTAGCAGTGTGATCTAGCAGCTAAAAAGATTAATTCTGTCATTAGATACATTAAGAAAAAATGTGATATCTAGAAGGTGGGAGGTGATCATCCCATTGTGCATTGTTACCTGGCAGACAATGTACAAATCAAGCAAACTTGGCACAGATAATTTTTATCAAGACGCTTATAACTATAAGGGAATGAACAAGGGCATATTCTGCTGACTCCTTAAGAGATTCATTGCATAAAAGGACACTCTCCATCCTGTCCCTCCATTTACCAGTTAGGGTAGAGATTGGTAGTAATGGTGAAATTAGAATAGTGTGAAGAGTGGGTTTGTTGGTGGAAGAAAACATTCCCGTTATATACTTTATCTGTATAGTTAAATGAGAAATTTGTATGTTTCTTTATTATTGTTTTCTTTTTATGTTAAAAACAAAATGTAACCAAAGTCATCACTAATGCTCTAGTCTATCAGAATCATATCTTATACCATACAGGTGATCCTGGATTCTCAAAGGTGATGACACTGGAATATACAGCTGGAAAGGTATTATAGCACACTCTGTCTCTGCCTTCCCACAGTTCAAGAAATATGTAGGGAAATATAAAAAGAAAACTACTGTTTTTTTGTAAAGCAAAACAGAAAATTTGAGTCTCTGGGGTGAAATATTTTCCCTTGATCAGCATTTTGATAGATTAGAAGTCAAAATAATTTATGAGCTGGTGGTACAGGATTTATGGCTTTTAATTCTTTTAGGGGTATTAATAGTGATGACACTAGGGATAAGTATGTTTTCCAAATTTGTGTATGCAAAGAAGTATAATAAATAATACAATGTTTTTAATAAATTCAACAAACTTTATCAAGTATTTCCTATGTGTAGAACACTATGATAGATACTGGAATATATAGAAGCTAAATTATAAAAGTCTATCTTTACAAAAGTTACTATCTTGTAGAAGGAAAAGATAAAAATACAAATGATCATAAATATAATACAATAAATATATTAGGGAAGTGTTCTCCAAAAATACTATATTGTGTGATATGAAAGTATCTGTCATTTGGTTGCTTGATTGTTGCCCTTCTTTCTCAAAGAACCAAAATTAAATCACTATATTGAAGTTAAGGTACAGTGTGACTGACTGTGGCTGATCAGATCAATATAAGATTGGAAGGCTCTAACATAGGTGGAACTCATAGTCTATATGAATATTTGTCATGGAGACATCTCTAATACATAACAATAATGATGGACTATGGACCCAGAGAAGAAATGTAGAGATTAGAGATACATTTAATTTCTTCCTTATTTAGAGCAGGTGGAAACTATGAGAGTGAAACATTGAATACACTGTTATATGTGTCACTGAATCAATTGGATTATTTAATTTATTTTTGTTCCATGAGAAAGTTCTATATTTGTGTATGTATGCATAGATGTTTGGGGTAAGTGGAAATAGTGGGATAGATTCAGAAATAAATATGACATTAAAACAAAATAAAACAACACAATTTAAAAGCAACATAAAAGAAGGAAAGTAGAAATTTGTCTAAAACTAAGCAATTAAGTCTAAAGTTACAAAGAGTATAAAATATCACAAGATGTCCATCTGAGTAGAAAAGAGGAAAGAAATATCAAAGGTGAAAGGAAATAATTAATCAAATATTAACAATAAGGCAAAGACTGGAAATTTTAAAGAGTGAGGAATTTATTATATGATATTCTATTAAACTAGCTGTATTTTACCTATGCCAAATGATTGAGATTTAGTTATTGCCAAGTATATGTAATCACTTTGCTTAGAAGATGTTAAGTACAGCAGTGTCAGCCATTCAATATATTGTTATTAAATAGTTGCATCCAAATTGAATTTCAAACCATAGAGTTATGATTCATTTAATCAAAGAGAAGAAGACCCAAAACAATTTCTTCTGAAAGGATTTAGTAAACTTTTATTGTATCAAAAGAAAATAATCAAATTATTTTAAATGAAACATTTCAGAAGGAAAGCAAAATTTAAAAAAAATCACACAAACAAAAAATGAAGAAAAAACTGCAACAAATTATTTAGAAACCTTCACACTAATTAAATGTTATTATTAGGGGGGCGGAGCCAAGATGGCGGAGAAGAAACACACGACTCAGTGTACATCCTCACTCCCTCACAACCAATTAGATAAATTAAGTCTCAAAATTAGCTCAGGACTGATAGATACCACAAGGACTGGAAGCACGACTTACCAGCTGAAGAGAATCTGGAGTTTCACCAGGAAAGGTCAGTTCTCAGGGGAGGAATAAGAAAGACCAGCACAGACGGTGGGGTAGGGGCACACTGCGCCCATTGCGCTGGGAAGGGCTCTGGGATCAGAGAAGCCACTGAGGTAAAGGAATCTGGCACAGGCTGTTAGCTCTGATCTGCTAATTATTTAGCAGTTCAGAAGAGAAAGCCAAAATATTTTAAAACTCAGATTAGATTTTCCCCGGACCCTGGGGGTGACTCAGGCACAGATCTCAGCACCAGGGGGTGTGGCCTCAGCTACCTCCTGAGAATAGTTAAGAGACTGACAAGTGGGTGGATACGGCCCAAGGCAACACACACTGCCTAGCTTAGCTGGAGGGAGTGGAACTCAGCTCCAGGAAGTCCCAGAGAAGCGGAACCTTTGAACTAGGGACCGCAGTTTCTGGCAGACACTTCCAGTTTGAGCGCAGGGGCTTCTCACGTCACCTGCTGCAGACATCCACTCCCCATCCGGACACATAGGCTGGGCTTCTTGCTGTCTTCACTATTCTACGCCCTTGAAGCACAGCAGTGCTAATCACCTCTGAGGCACCTCCAGGGAGGGGGTGGGGAACTCTCTCCCAGAACTCTATCTTAGCTCAGGCTCAGGAGCCGCTGCATCCATCCGGTCTGGGAGGAAGCTGGTAAAGAAGTAAATAATTTCCTACCCCAGAGACAGACCCCAAAAGATTTTTTTTAAGTATGAGGAAAAAAGCTAGAAAAACCATAGATTTCTTCTATACAGAGAAAGAGCGGGTGTCCAACCCCGAGGAAGTTGACAGCAGAGAATCAGATAACAACCTAAAGGGGAACGATTCCTGCCCCCCATCACATAACTCTCTCCTAGAAGAAGCTCTTAAAAAATTGAGGGAGATCGAAGAAAAATGGGGAAAAAAAAGGGAAGTTATGATAGAGAATAACAACGTCCTGAAATTGGAGTTGGAAAAAATAAAGAATTCACAGGAGATGCAGGGAAACAAAATTAGTGAATTACAAAAGGTTAAAAAACACAGGAAAGTAGGATTTCTGAATTGGAAAAGATAAAAAAGTCTCAAGAAAATAGAATTTCTGAATTGGAAAAAGAAAATAATTCTCAAAAAAAAAAATTAGGGAAATGGAAAAAAACTCAATAGAGCAAAATAATTCATTTAAAAACGAAATTGGGCATTTACAAAAAGAACTAAAAACTGTGAAAGAAGAAAATAACTCCTTAAAAGTCAGGATGGAACAAATAGAAATGAATGATTCACAGAGAACCCAAGAATCAGTCAAACAAAACAAAAAAAATGAGAAGCTGGAGAACAACGTCAAATACTTACTGGGAAAATCTATAGACCTGGAAAATAGATCTAGGAGAGATAATCTGCGGATTATTGGAATTCCAGAAAACTATGACCAAAAAAAGAGCCTAGATTCTATTTTACAGGAAATTATCAAAGAGAACTGTCCAGAGATAATAGAAACAGAAGGGAAAGTAGATGTGGAAAGAATTCATCGAACTCCTTCTGAAATAGACCCTAAAAAAAGAACACCACGGAATATTGTGGCTAAGCTGCAGAATTACCACACAAAGGAGAAAATCCTGCAAGTAGCTAGAAAAAAACAATTTAAATACCAAGGTGCCACAATAAGGGTCACCCAAGATATGGCTGCCTCCACATTAAAAGATAGAAGGGCCTGGAACCTGACATTCCGTAAGGCAAAAGATCAAGGACTGCAACCAAGAATGAACTACCCAGCTAAGTTTAGCATGTTTTTCCATGGAAGAAGATGGTCATTCAATGAAACAGAGGAATTCTATATGTTTCTAAGAAAAAAACCAGACTTAAACAAAAAATTTGATCTACATCCACAAGACTGAAGAGAAACAGAAAAAGGTACACAGAACCCTTGAGAACTGTAACTCTGTTGTGGGTATATAAAAAATACTCAAGGATAATTTGATTTTACTGATATAAAAGAAAAAAAAGGGGGGTGTGGTAAAGGGAAGGAGGTCGGTTCAGAAAAAGGGGAAGGAGTGATAAAAAGAGGGAAACTACATCCCAGGAAGAGACATAGAAAATACACCATATCTGAGGGAACTTAGTGAGGGGGAGAATCATAGTGTGAATCTTACTCTCATCAGAAGAGACTCAAAGAGTAAATAATTAACATATTTGTTTTTCAGAGAATTTTCTCTCACCTCATTAAAAGGGGGGAGAGGAAAAGGGGAAAGGAAAAGGAGAATAAGTGAAGGGACTTGGAGGGAGGGGGGAGGGATCCTAAAAAAAAAAAAAAAAAAAAGAGGGAGGGTTGCGCGTCACAAGGGGGGGTCTGTAAATTAAATATCGAGGAGGGGGATCAGGGGGGTCAAGGGAAAAAAAGCATAATCTGGGGATAATACGATGGCAGGAAATACAGAATTAGTAATTTTAACTGTAAATGTAAATGGGATGAACGATCCCATCAAACGGAGACGGATAGCAGATTGGATCAAAAAGCAGAACCCTACAATATGTTGTCTACAGGAAACACACTTAAAGCAGGGAGATACATACAGAGTAAAGGTAAAAGGTTGGAACAGAGCCTATTATGCTTCAGGTAAAGCCAAAAAAGCAGGGGTAGCTATCCTTATCTCAGATCAAGCAAAAGCAGAAGTAGATCTCGTTAAAAAAGATAAGGAAGGAAACTATATCCTGCTGAAAGGTAGCATAAATAATGAAGCCATATCAATACTAAACATATATGCACCAAGTGGTATAGCATCTAACTTTCTAAAGGAAAAGTTAAGAGAACTGCAAGAAGAAATAAACAGTAAAACTATAATAGTGGGAGATCTCAACCTTGCACTCTTAGATTTAGACAAATCAAACCACAAAACAAACAAGAAAGAAATTAAAAAAGTAAATAGAACATTAGAAAAACTAGGTATGATAGACCTTTGGAGAAAACTGAATGGCAATAGGAAGGAATATACTTTCTTCTCAGCAGTTCATGGATCCTATACAAAAATTGACCATATATTAGGACATAAAGATCTCAAAATTAAATGTAGGAAGGCAGAAATAATAAATGCCTTCTTCTCAGATCACAATGCAATAAAAGCTACATTCAGTAAAAAGTTAGGGATAAATAGACCAAAAAGTAATTGGAAACTAAATAATCTCATCTTAAAGAATGACTGGGTGAAAGAGCAAATTATAGAAACAATTAACAATTTCACCCAAGATAATGATAATGATGAGACATCATATCAAAATCTTTGGGATGCAGCTAAAGCAGTAATAAGGGGAAATTTTATATCTTTAGAGGCTTATTTGAAGAAAATTGAGAAAGAGAAGATTAACGAATTGGGCTTACAACTTAAAAGGCTAGAAAAAGACCAAATTATAAACCCCCAACCAAAAATTAAACTCGAAATACAAAAATTAAAAGGAGAAATCAATAAAATTGAACGTAAAAAAACTATTGAATTAATAAATAAAACCAAGAGTTGGTTTTATGAAAAAGCCAATAAAATAGATAAACCTTTGGTAAATTTGATCAAAAAAAAGAAAGAGGAAAATCAAATTGATAGTCTTACAAATGAAAAGGGGGATCTTTCCACCAATGAAGAGGAAATTAGAGAAATAATAAGGAGTTACTTTGCCCAACTTTATGCCAATAAATTTGATAACTTAAGTGAAATGGATGACTTTCTCCAAAAATATAGTCTCCCTAGATTAACAGAGGAGGAGATAAATTGCTTTAATAGTCCCATTTCAGAAAAAGAAATAGAACAAGCTATTAATCAACTCCCCAGGAAAAAATCCCCAGGGCCAGATGGATTCACATGTGAATTCTACCAAACATTTAAAGAACAATTAGCCCCAATGTTATATAAATTATTTGAAAAAATAGGGGATGAAGGAGTCCTACCAAACTCCTTTTATGACACAGACATGGTACTGATACCTAAACCTGGTAGATCGAAAACTGAGAAAGAAAATTATAGACCAATCTCCTTAATGAATATTGATGCTAAAATCTTAAATAAGATATTAGCAAAAAGACTTCAGAAAATCATCTCCAAGATAATATACTATGATCAAGTAGGATTTATTCCAGGAATGCAGGGCTGGTTTAATATTAGGAAAACTATTAATATAATTGACCATATTAATAATCAAATTAATAAGAACCATATGATCATCTCAATAGATGCAGAAAAAGCATTTGACAAAATCCAACATCCATTCCTACTAAAAACTCTTGAGAGTATAGGAATAAATGGATTATTCCTTAGAATAATCAGGAGTATATATTTAAGACCGTCAGTAAGCATAATATGCAATAGAAATAAACTGCAACCTTTCCCAGTAAGATCAGGAGTGAAACAAGGTTGCCCACTATCACCATTACTATTCAATATAGTACTAGAAACGCTAGCCTCGGCAATAAGAGCCGAGAAAGAGATTCAAGGAATTAGAGTAGGAAATGAGGAAATCAAACTATCACTTTTTGCAGATGACATGATGGTATACTTAGAGAACCCCAAAGACTCTGCTAAAAAGCTACTGGAAATAATTCAAAATTTCAGCAAAGTGGCAGGATACAAAATAAATCCACATAAATCCTCGGCATTTTTATATATCACTAACAAAATGCAATAGCAAGAGATACAAAGAGAAATTCCATTCCAAACAAATGTTGAGAGTATAAAATATTTGGGAATCCATCTACCAAAGAAAAGTCAGGAATTATATGAGAAAAATTACAAAACACTTGCCACAAAAATAAAATCAGATTTAAATAATTGGAAAGACATTCAGTGCTCTTGGATAGGCCGAGCGAATATAATAAAGATGACAATACTCCCCAAACTAATCTATTTATTTAGTGCTATACCAATCAGACTCCCAAGAAACTATTTTAATGACCTAGAAAAAATAACAACAAAATTCATATGGAAGAATAAAAGGTCAAGAATTGCAAGGGAACTAATGAAAAAAAACTCAGAGGAAGGTGGTCTAAGTGTACCTGATCTAAAGCTATATTATATAGCAGCAGTCACCAAAACCATTTGGTATTGGCTACGAAATAGACCGGTAGATCAGTGGAACAGATTAGATACAAAGGACAAAAAAGGGTACATCTATAGCAATCTAATCTTTGACAAACCCAAAGATTCCAACATTAGGGATAAAAATTCATTATTCGGAAAAAACTGTTGGGAAAACTGGAAATTAGTATGGCAGAAATTAGATATGGATCCACACTTAACACCATATACCAAGATAAGATCAAAATGGGTCCATGATTTAGGCATAAAGAGGGAGATAATAAATAGATTAGAGGAACAGAGGATAATCTACCTCTCAGACTTGTGGAGGAGGAAGGAATTTATGACCAGAGGAGAACTAGAGATCATTATTGATCACAAAATAGAAGATTTTGATTACATCAAACTAAAAAGTTTCTGTACAAATAATACTAATGCAAACAAGATTAGAAGGGAAGTAACAAATTGGGAAAATATTTTTAAAAACAAAGGTTCTGACAAAGGTCTCATTTCCAAAATATATAGAGAACTGACCCTAATTTATAAGAAACCGAACCATTCTCCAATTGATAAATAGTCAAAGGATATGAACAGGCAATTCTCAGAGGAAGAAATTGAAACTATATCCACTCACATGAAAGAGTGTTCCAAATCACTACTGATCAGAGAAATGCAAATTTAGACCACTCTGAGATACCACTACACACCTGTCAGATTGGCTAAGATGACAGGAACAAATAATGATGAATGTTGGAGGGGCTGTGGGAAAACTGGGACACTGATACATTGCTGGTGGAGTTGCGAAAGAATCCAGCCATTCTGGAGAGCAATCTGGAATTATGCCCAAAAAGTTATCAAACTGTGCATACCCTTTGATCCAGCAGCGCTACTACTGGGATTATATCCCAAAGAAATACTAAAGAGCGGAAAGAGACATATATGTGCCAAAATGTTTGTGGCAGCTCTTTTTGTTGTAGCTAGAAACTGGAGGATGAATGGATGTCCATCAGTTGGAGAATGGTTGGGTAAATTGTGGTATATGAAGGTTATGGAATATTATTGCTCTGTAAGAAATGACCAGCAGGAGGAATACAGAGAGGCCTGGAGAGACTTAAATCAACTGATGCTGAGTGAAATGAGCAGAACCAGAAGATCACTGTACACCTCAACAACAATACTGTATGAGGATGTATTCTGATGGAAGTGGAAATCTTCAACATAAAGAAGATCCAACTCACTTCCAGTTGATCAATGATGGACAGAGGTAGCTGCACCCAGAGAAGAAACACTGGGAGGGGAATGAAAATTGTTAGCACTAATATCTGTCTGCCCAGGTTGCATGTACCTTCGGATTCTAATGTTTATTGTGCAACAAGAAAATGATATTCGCACACATGTATTGTACCTAGACTATATTGTAACACATGTAAAATGTATGGTATTGCCTGTCGTCGGGGGGAGGGAATAGAGGGAGGGGGGGTAAATTGGAAAAATGAATACAAGGGATAATATTATAAAATATATATATATATATATATATATATATATAATAAAAAAATGTTATTATTATACATCTTCATGAAGGTAATTAATTGAATTCAGAAAATGATGCCTTTGGGCATAAAATTTCATTTAGAAAATGGAATGATAGGTTTGAGAATAAAACACTGCATCTTTCTTTTGTTACTTAAGCTTTGTATAAAGTTATATTCCTTAACTTAATGAAGTTTATGTGAAGATATTTCTCCTTCAGTTCAGCAGGGCTGATTTGCACTGTGTAAAACAGTGGTCCTCAAACATTTTAAATAGGGGGCCAGTTCACTGTCCCCCAGACTGTTGGAGCGGTGGACTATAGTAAAAACAAAAAAACTATGAACAAATTCCTATGCACGCTTCATATATCTTATTTTGAAGTGAAGAAACAAAAGAGAGACAATACAATATTTAAAATGAAGTAAAGTTAAATCAACACACTTAGCAGTATTTCAATGGGAACTATGGGCCTGCTTTTGTCTAATGAGATGGTCAATGTCTGCAGAGTTCCATATTTGTCACTACTAGTTGTAACAAGTGATGCAAGTGTGCATCTGTTAGTCTTGACCTGGTTGGAGATTTGAAATGTTTTTTTCTAGAAAAAGTCTGTTCACAGACATAAGTGCTGCCAGAGATGGTTGCCATTTTGAGTGCATTGTTCCTGAGATGAGGATATGTCTCAGAGGGGAAAGATGCATAGAAATTATGAAGGCTGCTTGACTTGAATGCTTATTTCAGAGAGTCATAATTCTGCAGTTCAGCTAGTTCCATTTAGTAAATTGTATCCACATTTTCAATATCAATAGAAAATGGCTTATGGAAAAGATGTATGTCCTGTTCATGGAGATGAAGCTCTTTAAATCTAAATTGGAACTCCTTTTGCAGTTTTTCCAATGAATCCACACATGTTTTGTTTGGGAATGCAATCAGCGGTTTTTCTGATACCAGATTTTGAGTTGTGGGGAGATGGCAGAAGTTTTTCTCCTTCACTTGTTTGATGAGGAGGCCTAATTTTACTTCAAATCCTTTGACGTGATTTCATATCATAGATGAGCTTCCCATTTCATTGAAGTTGCATATTGAAGTTCTTGAGTAGCTCTGTTGCATCTTTCAGAAAGGCAAGGTGCCATTTCCATTCTGCATCATTGGGCTCTGGCATTTCTTTGTTTTTTGAAAGCAGAAAAGTTGTAATCTGTGGAAGTAAGTCATAGAAACGTTTCAAAACCCTTCCTCAACTCAGCCAATGGACTTCTGTGTGATATAGAACATCTTCATACTCAACATTTAGCTCAGACAGAAATTCCTGAAATTGTCTGTGGTTTATTGCATTAGCTCTAATGAAGTTAACACAAGATAGCACAATTTTCATAACAGAGTTCCACTTCAGTGATTTACTACACAGTGCTTGTTGGTGGATGAGGCAGTGTATGGCTATTGGATGACAATGGTTATGTTTGTCTATCTCTTGGTTAATGCAAGCAATTACTCCTTTCTTAGACCCTACCATGCTGGGGCCCCATCAGTTGTCACGCTGGCTAGTTTAGCCCAGTCCAGCTCCAAACCATTCATAATTTAGCAAACTTTTCATAGATATCCTCTCCTGTAGTTGTTCCTTTGGTATATATATATATATATATATATATATACACAGTGCTATAAAAAAACAATCTACCAGCAATAACTTTACCCACACAGCTGCCTCTGTGCTGTGATGCCTCTGTTTCCCACACTCTTTCCCCTACTTCAGACCTTCATTGTGCATAGTCACCTCTCAGGCGGCCCTCCCAAATGCCCTGGCTTCTTCTGAATCCTGGAATCAATTTCATGATCCAGCGCTGCATGATCGTACATGCTGCACTCGTAATTTATCATAATCGCAGGCAAGACTGTGCATATATGTATATAACTGCACAATATATTGAATGTGCAGAATGAGCTTCAGTGAAAAATCTTATATTGGGGCTTCTGGGAGAGGTCATCATGTGATTTGAAGCTGCACAAGTGTATGGGGACTTTAAGAATCTGGAGGGGGATGAAGCAGTACACCAGCTCTGCACCCCCTCCTACTCAGGATAAGTGGGGGGCACCAAGGTAAGACCCCCCAGTGATTATAAGGTGATGACATATGTTAGCAATATTCCATCTCTTTATGAAACTGTAGAACATACACAAAATGATAAAACTGATGACCACAACAGCCAGACATGAGGTCACTATGGATACAGGGCCAAGGCCTGGGACCAGGAGCCTCACTCTGGGCAACAATAGCAGTCAGTAACGCAACATGCTCTAGAGAGGAAGCTGTTACATTGTCATTACAGCATAATGACAATGACAGAGTCAAGCTGGGACTTGTAGTACTAACTGTTACTACACCCGTGCACCTGATACAGCCCATACATTGCCCCTGCAGTGGCCGTGACATGAGGAGCATGAACTGTACATCCCTCACGCCTGTCTGTTGTGGTGGCTTCCTTTACTTTACAAGGCCGTGGGCTGTCAGTTCTCTGTCTTCTGCATCTCTCTCCCTTCCCCACATCATACACCCCGGCCTGGGAACTCACCTCACCTCAGTATTGCCTCACACTCTGTCTCCACCGCCTCAGCCCAGTGCCAGAAGTGTTCCCTGCTAACTCGAGTTTAAGTAGAAAGTCACTTCCAGTCTGATTTTGACATAAACTGGTGGGTGGTATAAAAGTCCTCAGTGGATGGCATCTGGCCTGTGGGCTATAGGGTGAGGACCCCAAGTGTAAACACTAGTGTGTGTGTGTGTGTGTGTGTGTGTGTGTGTGTGTGTGTGTGTGTTGAGGGGGGTTAATGAATGCCAGGTAAGGATATATGTATGTATGTATGTATGTATATCAGGTGTATTCATGTATGTACATATATATGTACACATACACACACATATATATACAAGCCTATATGCATGCATGTGTGTATACGATGTTTATATATATGTATGTATGAATATACACATGAAAAGAAATGAAGACATAAAAATGTATAATAGTTATCTATATTTATAAATATATCTGTAATTCTACTCATATATGGATACATAATATGTATATATGTTTATATCTATAATAAGTACATATAAAAATATACATAATATGTAGACTTAAGGTACATGAAATACATATGAGAGGCAACTTGATGCAATGGCTAAAGCAATAACTTTGAAGTTAGGAAAACGTGCTTTCAAAACATACTTCAGACACAAACTGGTTTTGTGACCCCAAACAAATCACTCAAGCTTTCACTGATCTATAAGTAGTTCCCTTATGCTATAATTTGCACAGAAGATGCTGACTTTTTTGGTAGAGGCAATTTCCTCTCCTAGGAAATTCACTATACTAAAGATATTTTAGACCAAAATCTCCATTGCCTGTATGCTTAGAAAATATATAGTTATTAATAATTGAAATGTATATAAAACATATAACATCAGGAAGTTTATAACTAGATAATTTTGTATGTTCCTTAAAATTAGTACTGAAATAAAATAAACTTTAATAAGATGGAAGAAAAAAAAAAGAAAGAACAAGAAAGAAAAAGGGTGGGAGGAAGGAAAAAAGAAGGAAGGAAGGAAGGAAAGAGGAAAGAAAGGAAAGGAAAGAGGAAAGGAAAGAGGAAAGGAAAGAGGAAAGGAAAGAGGAAAGGAAAGAAGGAAAGAAAGAAGGAAAGAAAGAAGGAAGGAAGGAAGGAAGGAAGGAAGGAAGGAAGGAAGGAAGGAAGGAAGGAAGGAAGGAAGGAAGGAAGGAAGGAAGGAAGGAAGGAAGGAAGGAAAGAGGAGGGAGGAAGGAAGAAAGGAAGAAAGGAAGAAAGCATTCATGCTCTGTGGTAAGTGCCACAGAGAACACATTTTACATTAATTGGTTGTTCAGTCCAGACCATCTGTCTCTAAAGTAATGAATGCTGGCAGACTTGTTTGGTATGTGCTCAATAACTCAAATTGGGTCTGAAATAAACCCTACTCACCATCTTGTTATAGTATCAGTTTGTGAGTTGTGATACAAATGTTAAGTTTCCTCTTATAAGTGTCCTGCCTTGTAGAATTTTAAAGCTTCACACTGGAGAATTTCAGTAATAAAATAGCTATAGAGTCATTTTCTAACTGCAAAATGCATTGAATGGGTTATTCTTGCAGAGTACCTGACACATGGCTACTGGATATAAATGCACCTTTTCTACCAAGAGAACAGGGAACTCTTTTACATCTGTCTAGAAATATATTGAAATGATGGTATAAACCAACTTTTATTGCTGCAACATGGGGAACTATTAAAGCTGTTGTAGGGCTTTTAATAAGATACTTCCAACCCTATGACCATAGCAATATGCACTGATTTTCCTGAGTCCTTTTCTATATTTCTCCTTTGGCCTACTTATACTTTATGGGGACCTGTACTTAGTTATATGGGTGTTTTATTCTATTCCTACCCATATCCTTGTGAAATGAAATGTCTTTGAAATTAGAGAATGTTTCATTTCAGCTTAACAGATATGATTTTATTCCTCCTATCTGTAATAAGTAGTAGATCTACAAGGTGCTATAATGGGTTTTTGTCATACCCAAACAATTGCAGAGTATATTCTGAACACTGAAGGCAAAAAGTTGCGTGTATGTGTGTGTGTGTGTGTATATGATAGAGAGAGAGAGAGAGAGAGAGAGAGAGAGAGAGAGAGAGAGAGAGAGAGAGAGAGAGAGAGAGAGAGAGAGAATTTTATCTTCATCTGGTATTTGATTACCCATCTCCTTTTTAATTAACCAAAATCATATTCTGGTAATTTGAACTGAATTATGGAAAGGCATCTGAGCTTTTTTTAATTAGGGCTTTTTGATATTACAATATTTAAATCTGAGATAATATCTGTACATCTCTAGCAAGACCATCCAATCATTGTTATTGATAACATTAGGATGACCTGGTCATGTTGACATTAAAGTTTTACTGACAATGTTGATATGACTTGCATATGTTAATGAATTAGGTCTAAGATGGCATGGGATAATAGTCTGTACTCAACAAACCCTTTATAAAAGTGAAATTTCAAACTGCTGCCCCCTAAACACACTTTATTCTTGATCCCAACTTTAGTGCATGGTTATGTGAGTGATTTTCTATGTCTCTCCCCATCATCATCCTTCTGCAATGATGTTTACCTTCCATCACCACCTAAAATCTATCACCAAAACATTTTTTCTCTTCATAGTCTTAACCAGTAGAGAATAAGGAATAAGTTCACAATGTTCTGTCCCACATCTAGAATCAAATCCTCATAACATTTACTGTTTTAAATGGTTCTGAGCCTGGTCCCTCCATGTCCCTGGCAGTGAATTAGCTAGATGAGTAGAGAATGAATAAATCAAAAACTACAATGCTTTGGCTAAGGTAAAAGACCTCCAGGCCTTTTTAAATCCATGCTTAAGGAAAGCTCTGCTGTATATATTATGTTGTCCAATAAGAATATAATTCCTTTGTTACATACTCCTCCTTCACCCTGTTTCTCTGCTTTCTCCTATTTCTTCTCTTCCTGCTCTTCTCTCCCTCTTCTCTTTTTTCATCCAGCCATGTTTCTCTGTCTGTCAGAAAAATAACTTTAATGGTACTCTTATCAATTTAATTGCCATTAATGATTTTCAAAGACTGATAATGAAATTTATTTTATCATGTATATATCTTGGCAGAACGATGTTGAAAGAGGTAGTGATTTAAATAGATTTTTAATGATTGTCAATTTGAACTTATTTCACTTGACTCTTCTTATTTGTTACAAGTTAAGGTTTTCTATTGGTTATGAAGTAATTTGGGAGATAATGGTATTTACTCAAAAAACCCAGAAAAACAACATTCCAAAACACACAGAAGAGAATAGTAAGTTCAAAAGGATACATAAAAGCAGAGTAGATTTTAGAATTACATTTTTAAATTTATTATGAAAATTTGAAAAAAAATACAGGTAGTTAATATTTGCAATTTGTTATTTTCTGTTGCTGATAAAAAAATGATTATGTCATGTCTTTTGAGTTTCACAACTTGACTTTTTTTTTCTTTTTTTTTTTTCTGAGGCACTTGGGGCTAGGTTTCTAGCCTAGAGTCACACAGCTAGAAAGTGTTATATGTCTGATGTCAGATTTGAACTCAGGTCCTCCTGGCTTCAGGGCTGGTGCTCTCTTCACCACACTACTTAGTTGCCCCTATTTTGTGTCATGAGTACTATTATTTTCCCCATTTTATACTTAAGGAAATTAAGGCCAAGATAGATTTTATTTTATTTTTAGTTTTGTAAAACTTATATAAAATCTAGGGAAAGAATGGAAAAAAGCAAAAACAAAAACAAAAACAAAAACAAAAAATATTGTCATGTGCACAACAGAACATGTGAAGGGATCCAAACTATAAAACAATACATTTCCATTTCAAAAAAGCCTATATAATATATGTTATACATTTTTCAGATCTGTCCATCCTTTCTTTGCTTCCTTTTAGATTTTCTTTTATTCTCTATTATATATATTTTACTTTATTTTTTTCCCCTTCTTCCTCATCTTTTCTGAAGAAGGCTACAATTAAGAATGGATATAGTTAGGCAGACCCAGACAAATATAGATATGGATATACACAAACATACACATATATACATACACGTGCACAGATATTTATAGATACCTATAATTATATACACACATATACATTCAGACACATCTCTGTAAGAGTTCAATAAGCTTGTTTGTCTTCTGTTTCTTTGAATGTGAAGATCTTTCTTGAAAATCCAAGTCTTTCCACATTTTTCTTAATCCACCAAACCATCATTTCCTAATTTCCATTACATTTCCTATACCAAAGCAATATTCTAATCTTATAGTGTCAAGTCATTTTAAATACTCTAAAAAATATCAATTAATAGGGCTGTCATGTAGTGTAGTTACAAAGAGAGTTTAAATATCCAGGATTAACTAAGGCTGATTTGGCTGGATTTGAATTAAAGTCTTCCTGATGACAAGATCATTGTTATATCCATGGGACTATAAACTATAATAATAATAATAATAATAATAATAATAATAATAATAATAATAATAATAATAATAATAATAGAAGGAGGAGGATGAGGAGGAGGAAAAGAAGAAGAAGGAGGAGGAGGAGGAGGAAAGGGGGGAAAGAAAAGTTATTAAAAATAAAGTCTTGAGGTTTGTGTTACATACAACAGTCCACTCTCCCAAAAGCCAATGTTATTATGCCCATGTTAGGAAAGTCAAATATTAATTGTAGTCTCTGCTTTGGGAGTGATTAGGTGACTTAGAACATAGTGTCAGTGTAAAGGCAGCATGACTGATAATGATACATGTCTAATACATCCCTATCAAGCAAATATATAATCCTTCACTTATGGAATAAATTATAAATTTTCATTAATTTAGACGCTTCTGTGAATTTCTGCAAAAAGAATGACAGGAACAAAAACATTCATTTTATATACACTGAGAAATTTATCTAAGTTTCTCATTCAATAAGCCAAATATTTAGTAATATGGATCGTAAAACACAGAAATTAAATGATTTGCCTAGATTCATATAGTCATTATGTGTCAGGAGCAGAATCTAAGCCTTTCTGTTTATCTATCCATGAGTACACCATTCTCATTCTCTCTTTATCTCTCTATCTCTGTCTCTGTCTTGTTTTCTTGTTCTCTGTTTTTGTTTCTGTCTTTGTCTCTCACACACAGATAACTATAGTTATAAGTACATAATGATATATATATATATATATATATATATATATATATATATATATATATATATATATATATATGTAATTGTTTGGTATTTTATTATTAGAATTGCTGAGGTATACCTAAGGAGAGATATTTGAAGAACATTAAATTTGTAAAACACTAGTCAGAGTTTCAATTTGCCACAATATTTAAAGTCACAGTTATTCCAAGTTTTGTGATATGTTTTCATTCTTAATGAAGCAAAGCATTCTAATTAAGAAATAATGTATTAATCCTAATGTAAGCTTTAACTCCCAGGCTGTATTAAAAATATCCTTTGAAATGAAACACATGTATGTGTATGCATTAACAAATATTATTGATTATAGTCTGCTCTCAACTATCATATTAGTTTAATTCTAGGGGAAAGGACAAACTATATTCATACTCCTATTTTATTTGAAATTTCCAAAGGATCAGTTTGTATATTATGTCTTATCACATTCTCTCCCTACTCCTACTCTAGAACTTCTTAACTTTTCAGGGGAGAATTAATTCATAATGAAAGTTGGCAGAATAGATTTTTGCTAAGAACACAGAGAAATGAGCCATAGTGTCTTCACACTGAATACCTTTAATTACTGTCCTCTGCTCCCTGTGACAAAAAAAAAAAAAAACTTATTCTACCCCAAAGTGTAATGTTAAATAGTTGAGAATTTATAGAACTCAAAAAAATAATCTAAAAGTAAAATGAAAATATTGAGGGGAAAAAATTACATGTCTGCTTCAGTCTCTTAGTTTACTACCTAAAAAGAAGTGTCTGGTAAAGAAGAGAATACTGGCAAAAGCACATGGAATACCTTAGGAGATAACTATGTAATAAATCGAATTCATTAATAATATTGTCTTCAAAAGTACAACCACTTTTCAAATTATGTTACCTTAATTTTCATCTCATCTCTATTATTTTAGCTGCTTTAATTCTTGAATAATTTAGAGAATTCCCACAAAATATTTGAAGTGAAGAAATCCTTGGTGAGTTAGTAAAAATTTATTTTCTCAGTCTACATTAAAACAGCAACAACAGCAACAAAACAATCATTTTGTTTTTCTTCTTTTTCATCCTTTGTTCCTTCATACCTTCCTTCCTGTTTTCCTCATTGCCTCTTCCTTCCAGCCCATACCAAATAATGCAGTAAACGTTTATTAAATCCCTGATTGTTTCAGGTAGTATACAGTTCTTAAATCATTCTCCTGGGTCATTGCTAGTCATCTTGACTTTTGTGTTGCCATTGGACTGATAAGTAAGGAGACAGTAAGGCTGATGATTTTGTGCAGCTCTATCCCAATTAAGGGATAAAAGTCAAGACACCATGATGTCCTTGATCCTTTTCAAGAAGGAAGAATAACTGCAAATAATATCTCAACTATATATGTAATTATTATCCTTATATGTACTTAATTGTAATTGAAGTGAAATTTTGATTATCTTTTTTTTTTCTAATTCTGATGTGTTCAGTCTACAAACATTTGGTCATTTACTTCTTCCCATTGTTAAACCCTTCTCCATTAGGAACTTTTCCTTTTTCTAAAACCCCCAAATTCAGGTTTTCTGTGTTTGAATAACTTTCTTCTTTCAATAACTAACTAGGCTTCTACATATTTTATAAAATCTCCCTGAACCACATTTAAATGATCTTGCCTCAAATCTCTCCTTTGTGCTTAATATTTCACAATTTGTTTGAAGTTCCAGCATCTTCCAAACCACTTTCAGTTCCACCTTCTACATCACATGAAATACTTTCTGATCTTCCTTGTTTATAATGTTCTTTTACATTTGTAATGACTTCTTATAACATTGTATTTTCTTGATTATGTACATTGTGAAATTCCCTCCAGTAGAATGTATTTACCTGAAGGCATTCATTGTTTTGTATTATCTTTTTAATTTCTAACTGAGAAATAGCAATGTATTGAAAATTTATAGTAATCTTATATAAAGAGGAATGAGAAACATATTTGGACTATTATAATATATCTGAAAATATTTCCTTGTATACATTAGATATTTAGTAAAAGATAGTTGATCCAAATTAAATTGATCAATGCTTGTGTACATATTTATTTACCCGCTATAAAATGGCCAGCTACTGAAGGGTAGAAATTGGTTATTTCCCTTTTCAATCTCTAGCACTGAGTATCACACCAAACACACAATGTTGAATGTATTGTTGATTCATAAGGCTACTTTTGGTGATAAATTCTATTGCTCATTCTCCTTTGACAGTAAGAGGATAATATTAATGAAGAAAAAGCTTTAACACCTAGCAGAGTGTGGAGCTATGATCAATACAAGTCATGTTGCTATCTGTGTTTTAGTCTGAAAACATTGTTAACAATGATTCCCGACAGGAAGCAAGTTTCTCAATCGGTGAATATTGGGATGGTGTTATCTCCTTTGCAACTTATAGTGAATAGCCTAAACTTTTTAAATGCATGTGTGTGTGTGTGTGCATGCATATAGTGAACAAATATAAATATGTATATATGTACATATATGTGTGTACTAACATATATATATATATATATATATATATATATATATACATACAAAATTACCATTTATTACTCATTTCTTACCATATACCTTTACTTTAACATAATTATACTCTGGGAGTAGATTTTTCTCTCCAAAAGAAATATTACAAATAGAATATATTGGACATCAATGAAGGTTTCTTTTAACCCTATAATTCTAAGTCCCTCATCTAATAGTACGTTTTCTCTGTAAGAAAGGGAGTAAGAGCTGGTATTGATGGAGCTGAATCCATTATTTCCTAGGTGGATAACCTTGGGAAGTCAAAACCACTCAAAACTTCTGTGCACCGAAAAATGAGGACTGTGTTTGCGCTATCTATTTCACAGCATTTTTGTGAGGATGACATCTTTTGAAAGCACTTTGTGAGTTGTACTGCACTGTATAAATATGAGCTATTATGTATGCGGCTCTGTAAACAAGTAGAATACACTTAACAGCCTGCTCAATGTCACCATGTACCCTTAGGCCACACTTTATTATTATTCCATGCAGAAAGAATTTATAAGTGAATATATATATTGGCAGAACTATTTCCCTCCCTTACATATTTTGTCTCATGGTTCATTACTCACATCTGTTCTTAAATACAGTAGTGGTAACAGCTGTCTTTAGTTCCTATCAAAGCACCCTCTTTTATAAAATCTATAATATTTTCCACCTCATTTCCTTTTTTCTTTCTAGTACATTTTGATAAAACACTATGTCCAATAGAGGAGAGTGACAGATATGACAAATATTCAAGAAATAATTTGCATATTATTATGTCATTCAGAGGAGCAGTGCATCCTTCAGAAAATGATGGGACTTGCTCCTTTTATGGAAATGTTTCCACTTAAAATGTTATTGCACTTCTCAACCTGTCACTCTCCCATCAAATTGTTTTATAGTTCTTTTTTGCAGAATTGGGAGGAGGAGACAGAGGCAAAAATTTTCCATTTCTTTGTTTCAAAAAGACAGTATAACTTAATAGAAAACTAAGCCAAAACGCAAACCAGAGAACAGTTTTACTCTTCATGAGTGAATGTGCCAGTACCTTAAATGGTGATCCTACTATAATCACATTGAACTTCTGTAATCTGAGAAGCTGAAAGTGCTTTCAAAACATTAAATAAGTATTGCAAAGGGCATTGGTGCATTCTCAGATGACTTTAATAGCTGCTTCAGGGAGCATCTTATTTCTTCCTGTAGTCATTTAAAGTCCCCCTTGAAAAGGGAGAAATTCCTCACTCACAAGGGAACTTAGATTATTACTCCTACTCAGACTATAAAGTGGCCTTTAATGGGTTCCAGTTCCTTGTCTATTTAGTTCATTCATTTAAATGGTAAACTGCTAGTTAAAAATGTTTTCCGCATCAACTTTTGTTCTAGTGAACCTTGAACAAGACTCATGAACCAGAAATAACATAAAAAGTGTTTTTTCTTTTTTTTTTCTATTAATTATAGCAGTTTCAGATTCCCATCTTCAATAAGAATTAAAGTTAAGTAACAGGAAGGCAAAAATAAATTATCTGTTAAAATCACCTTGTGTTCTTATGCTTTTTTTTTTAACACTTGTGAGTTCTATCATTCTTTTGGCACTTAGCATATAAATGTTGACTTCCAAGCAGGTTTCAAGCTCCTTGATGTCAGAAACTATGGTGTACAATCACCCCTCTCCCTTCAATCTCCATCAGGCTTAATTTTTTTCTTGCCTAGTACCTCCCAAAATAGTACATAATATATGCCTTTAGTAATATATATGAAATAAAACTTAATTTGTAGTCAATCAATTTACTACAATTTGTTAAGCTGAGGAACTGTTGATGTCACTTCATCTCTCTGAAATACCATCCTCATATCCAGTCAATCTGACATCATTGAAAAAAAAAAAGTATGCCTTGGAGTTAATAAGACATATTCAATTTCTGGAGTATTATGTCACTATGGGCAAGTTCCTCTAACTCAATATGGCAGTGTTCTAGTATCACAGATTGCAGATAAATTGCTGATATATGTTGCCTGAAGAAGATTTCACTCCTGGAGATCTACATTGAGATTGGGGAGAGAGAACATAATCCACAAATCAATGTGTTTTTATGAGGTTCAAACTCAATTAAATGAGTACTTTTCAATGATAACTACATGCAAGTCACTGTACTTGAAATGAATTATAACAATGACAAAATAAAATAGATTATGGCCTCAGCTGTCTTATACGCTAATGTGAAGAAAATAAGTAATAATGAACACACACAAACTATATATAAAATATTAAAACTATTTACATATATTTTATTAATTAATCCTCAGAAAACTATGTGAAGTAGATATTATAAATGTAATTCACATTTTACCAGTAAAAATACACAGTCAACCTCTTTAACTGGATTTTTCATTTTTTTTTGCACCTTTTTTTGCTAATTTTTAAAATTTTTCTAATTAAAAAATAGAATTAAAAAAGAAAAACAGAAAAATAAAATTAAACAATACAAAGCAGAACATTGTTATATGATGTTCAGCAGAACATCATGAAGGATTCAAAATACATAACAATAAATTACCAGTTCAAGAAAGGATGTATAACAGTAGAAGAAATGATATAAATGGGTGTCCAATTTTCTTTCCTTCCTTGTAGAATGTTCTTTTGCTTTCTGCAGTGCACTTTAAAGTTTATTCTTTTTTCTCCTTCTAGTTTCCCAATTCCCAAAAGCAGGCTGTAGTTAAGCACAGATCTATTTAATAAATATTTACTTATACAAGTACATACACACACCTGCACATATACAATGCATATGTATGTACTACTTTTCACCTATGTCCTGTCACTCAAGAATGAATGTGTACACCTACATTCATATAATTCACAGATACACAGACACATACATGTATCTATATATACATATAGAGAATGGCATGCATATATAAATAAATATATACTCACACATACACACACATATATATGTATATATGTACATATATATATGTATATATATATATATATACACACATGCATACATAGATACAAATTCACTTACTAATATGTAAATATTCATCTAAAACAATCTTAGTATGGCTCACATATAATGTAGATTTCTTTCTTGATTCCATCTTTAAGTTTGACTTTTTCTAAGATCAATGATTAATTGACAATTTTTTCCTAATAAATTTGACTCAATCTTTGTATAGTATTTGTATATATCTCTTCTTTCTTTTCTCTGATAACTCTTCCACTCATGAATTCCTTCCTTTTCTTCTTCCCCCACCCTTTGCTTCCCCTTTCCAATTTCTTCCCACTTATTTTTTTATAGATTGTGGAGGATGCTACACCTTTTATGGTATATATGTAGTGTGGTATTAGCCCATTCCCACTGTGAGCAGGTTTTCAGAACTCGGGGGCCTCCTAATATTTTTAATAATTGTCTGTTCTTCCTCTGTAACTCATCTGTATAGCAATTACTATTTTTACCTTTTCCTAGATAGTTTCACTTTTTAGAGTCAGATCATACTCAATTCTGTCCCAATTTTTTCTCTTGAGCTAATGGCTAATATCAGTCTTAAACATATGGTATACATTTGAATATAAAAACATAAACACTGTGCCTATTTTTAAGTTTTTTGAAACTAATCTTTGATATTGGCACTTATAAGGTAAAATTTCTATTCAGTGCAAGTTTGGTTGAAAGTTCTGAAAAGCTGCAAATTCATTGAATGTCCTTTTTTAAAATTCATAATTTTGCACAATTTTGCTGAATGTGATATTTTTGGCCACAGACCTAGTTTTTTGATTGCCAGTATATATGATTCCAGGACCTGTGATCTTTTATTGTGACTACTGATAAGTCCTGTACAATTCTACTTGGAGTTCCAGAATATTTGAATTATTTTTCCTTGTTTCTTGCAAATTTTTCATTTTGTTCTGCAGGTTTTGAAGTTTGGCAATAATATCCCTATGTGCTTTCCACAAAGAATCTCACTGAAGTGGTAATTGGTGGATTTTTTCTATTTCTACTTTCCCCTATGTTCTATCACTGAAGGATAATTTTCTTAAATTATTTTTTGCATTATTGTGTCAAGGTCACATTATGGACACAGCTTTCAGACAATCCAATTATTCTTGTATTTTCTATTTTGATCTGTTTTCCAGATCTATTGTTTTTCTTATCAGATATTTCACATTCTCTTCTACTTTTTCATTCTTTATATTCTGTTTTGTTATTTCTTGGTCTCATACCTTGATTGGCTTCCTCTTGCCCAGTGCTAGTTTTCAAAAAAAGTCATTTTCATCTTTATAAATGTATTTCTTTCTCATTGATAACTTTTTCATTATCTTTTTTTCTTGGATTTTTAAAAATAATTTTTCCTTAATGTATCTTATTTGATTTTTAAATTCTCTCTGGGCAGGGATCCATTTAATATTACTCTTTGACATATGAAAAGATTTTTTTTTTTTAAATTCAGGGTCCTCCTCTAAAGATGAGACCTGGTATTCCCTGTCCCCATAGTAAGTTTAAATGGTTGGTCCTTCCTTCTTTACCACTGCATTTTTTAAATGAAAAATATTTGTGTAAACTTTTCTAATTATGGAATGGGGGTATGGTGCCACTAACTTTACTTTAGCTTTTCCCTCTGACCTGGGACTACAATCTAAAAATTCCTTACTCCTGCAAATGTCCACAGCCAAGCATGGCTCTGACCTACTGCCTTTGCACTCATGAGTGTGATGGCTCCTTCTTGCCCAGGACCCTGGCTCAGTAGCAAAACTGGGCCTGATGTTCCTAATAACCAAGGTTCCTTCTTTCTTAGAGCACTCAGACCCATATCTCCACACATAGTTCTAGAAGTGAAAGTTCCTGTGATTCCTTAAGCTCTAGCCAAACCCAGCTAGCCCCAAAGTTCCTCACTTGGTGTTTCTGAGGAGCTAGCCCAGAGGTATTTATACTTCACACTGGGAAAACCTCAGCTTGGGGACTTTTTTCAGATTTTCTTTGTGCCAAAATGACCTCTATTCTGCCCAGAGTCTTCTTGATTTTTTTCACTAGTCTATATTCTCCTTGAGGCACAAAGTTATTCTCTTTGTAGAGGAAATCTGGAGAGCTTGATATTTACTGACTTCTCCTACTTACTACTATCTTCCCTGAATCCTCCCCTTCTTAAATCATTAAATGGTAGATAATTATTTGTATGTACATATGCCTATGTGTATTCCTATAATAATATTTTCCATTTAATTTCCTCCTTTCTCTTCAATGTAAATAGTGTTCAAATAAAACACTAAAAATAGTAAAATAGTAAAAATAAAAATAGTGTTTCAAATAAAACACTATCTGACAGAAGAGTGACATATATGACAAATATTCAAATATATTTCAAATATATTGTAAATTATTTTTAAAACTAATAATATCACTTCGGTTGCTTACTGTGATCTAGTAGTGTTTTAATAAGATGACTACTTGAAGGAACTCAGATTAAAATTTCTCCAAGCTTTAACTGAAGTGATTCTCATGGATAGCTCCACAATTCCTCCATAAAAATCACATGCTATATACTAGAGGACAGTTTTTTTCTTTTTTTCTTCTTTTTTATCTTGTAAATTTTCCTCTTTTGAGGTTGCAAAACAACACTTGAAATACCCATTTGTTTTCTTTCCTTCTCATCATATTCCATGTTTACTAACTTTTCCAATAATACATTATAATAGGTGACATTTGGTAAACCTCTGTGCCTTATAAAATATGATTATGAAAAGAACCCTGTGAGATAAATATTCCAAGTATTAGTGTTCATATTTCAAATCAGGAAACTGAGGCACAACAAATTTTGGCATTTAGCCTGTGCATCCTTAGCAAGTAAATAAATTTTGGTATTCAAATGCATTTCCTGATGACTCTAGTCCAGTAATTTTATATGATGACCATTTTTGTTTTTTTCTTTCATGCAAATCATTATTTATAGTATGGTATTACATATATATATATATATATATATATATATATATATATAAAGTCTTATTCCTTTGCTTTATATAGGCTTCTAATTATTCTAAAACAACATTATTCCATAATTTAAAGTCATATTTAGAGAAATGTAGGTAGTAACGTGGGTAAAGTTTGTAATGAGGAACACCTGAGGGCAAATCTAGCTCTAGACATTGATCAGCTGTAAGACACTGGATAAGTTTAACATTTCTCTGTCAATTTCCTCAACAACAAAATGGGAATAATCATAGCACCTACCTCTCAGGGTTGTGGTAAATATCAAATAAAATAATATTTATAAAATGTTTAAGCACAGTGCCTGGTATATATTAGGTGCCTAACCTAATATGTACCAGGCTGTGCTTAAACATTATATATGTTTATTTATTTATTTATTTTTCCCCTCTCTCCCTCCCCACACATATAGGGACACACTCTAAAGAGTATCATTGTTTCATTCATATGATTTTGTGGAACTTAACATTTTGAAATCATTGAAGGCAAAGAAGAGTGGTATAAAGCAAAAAAAAAAAAAAAAATACTGCATTGAGAAATGGAAACTCTGCATTCAAAATTTAAGCCGGTTACTTATTTTCTGTGTGATTTTGGACGACTTAATCACTCTGTCTGAATTCCAGTTTTGTCATCTTTAAAATTAAAAAAAAAATAACTTACTAAACCCTGATCTTATAATAACTAACATTTATAACATGTTTTAAAGTTGATAAAGTGATTTTAATATTTAACTTATGTTAATTTTAATGTCAGTTTCTGAAAGGCCATATACACCCATCAACTCTTCCCCCCACGCCATATGCACATTCAATTTCATAAATCATTGAAAACAGTTAGCAACTATTGTATATTGATAAACTAAATCCACAATCTGCCATTTATTCTGACTACCGTTTATAGTTGTGATCAATGGATTCTATTTTTGTCTTCTTTTGTTTTTGTGTCTACATTAAATAAAATTATATTTATTTTTCACAAATCTATACATGATATACATATCACATTAATTTTTTTTTTACAAATCATATTCCAAAATATTTATTTATTCGTTTGAGATTAAGGTGAAATTAAAAATGATCTTACAATCTACATAGAATAAATGGAGGTTCAAGAGTAGGGAAAAGACGTGATGAAATTTGAACTTTAGAAAAATTACTTGGTCAACTATGTCGAGAATGGGCCAGAGAGATATGAGGCAGACAAATCAATTAGGAGGCTACTTCAGTTCTCCTGGTTATTGTTGTTATTATTCATACTTGTAGAGAACCAATAAATCACACAGTTGGGGTTAAGAAACAATTTGTTCACCTGTAGCTAACCAGTTCAATATGAGTTCCAAAGACTTTATCACAGATTAATCACAAATACTCTGAACATTTGAGTTGGAATTAGGTCTAGAGTTGTACATATCATGTGTTGTTTGTGCTACCTCAATTCTTATTTATAGAACACAGTGCCTACTTTGAGGTAGGCATGCCATACTGGGCAATCTTGTACAGTATCTAACATATATAAAGTGATATGAGGCTGTACTGGGGGGTGGCTATGTGAGTAGAGAGAAAGGGAGGGTTACAATGAATGTCAGAGAAGTAAAAGAAAATGATAAGATTTAATAACAGAAATAGTGGGATGGGGAATCCAGGAGTTAAAGATCACAACAAAGTGGCAATTCTAAGTGACTATAAAGATGGGGATGCCTTTGATAGGAAAGGATTGCATGTTATGGGGAAATATAATGATTTCTATTTTAAATAAGTTCAGTTTGAAATATTTTTTACACCTCAAGTTGAGTTTGCTGAAGTACTTTTGATATTTTTTGCATGCCTTAATTGAACTCTGCCAGAGCTTAATATTTATTGATTAGTACTCTTGATTTAATTGAACATCTTACAAAAAGATAAAATTCACTTCTCTGACACTAAAGAAGAGGAAGCTACAGTGAGAGATAAAATGTCCATTAGATTCTAGCAGCAGTTTATCAAAGCTAAAGCAAGTGACACATTTGGAGATTGGTAAGAGTCATACCATGTCATTGAGAGAGAACCAAATGATATTCTAGGTATAAATATTTTTTTCACCTAAGTATACAATTATCCAGTGACTTTTCCATTCCTCAACATAGTAAGTATCTATGGAAGATTGTAAACTTTTATGCTGTGATAAACCAAATTATGCCTACACTAGGACAAGTAAGAAAGTTATAGGCCACAAAACGTCTATATTGGTCAAATAAGTTGAAGAAAACAACATATTTAGCTTAGAGAAAATGTAATGGACAAAATTATATAGATGTCCTAAAGTATTTAAGGATGCATATATGGCATATCGACCCATGTTATTATTTTTGTTGGTTTATTGCTTAGTGTTCCAAACAAGAAGCAATGTTTGTAACACTATGAGTTTGACTGCTAAGACACAATTTTAAATTTATGTTAGGTTACACTTAAGGTTAGACGATTCTTTGTAAATTAGAGATCTGTGAGCCTTTTATGGAAGAGAGACATGAAAAAAGTTCTGAGATCACTTCTAAATCTGGACATCTGTGATTCTTGGAATACTTGGACTGCTTTTTTTCCCCCATCTATTATTTTCATTGCTCTTCTGTCTTAATTGGTGGTTGTTGTCCTTTGTTATCCAAGAAGATCAAAATGACATCACTATGTTAAAATTTAGTTATTGTGTGTCTGACTTTGGCTTATCAGATCAATATGAGCTCAGAATGCTTTGCCACAAATGAGACACAAATAGTCCATTCGAACATTTTGGGTGTCTTCTCTAGTTTTACACATCTTGTATTTCTCTTGAGCTAATTGTCTGATGAGTTCATACCAGACTGGGAGGTTTTGTCCCAGTGTTTCCCATATCATAAATCAATTCTGAAGTTCTTAAGAGAGACTTTGAGAATTTCCTTATATTGCTTTATCTAAACCCCTTGTGAACACTTGCCCTGTATGAGTTCTCCATAAAATAATCTTTTTTGGCAAATGTACACCAGGCATTCTAACAATGTGCCCAGCTGAACAGAGTTATGCTCTCTACAGTAGAGTTGGAATGCTTGCCAATTTAGGTCAAGAACAGACCTCATTGGAGCTCTTAGTTTGAAAGTTTCCATTCAGAGAAGAGAACTGAAGAGCAGCTAAAAGCACAATCCCTCTACCCTAGGATTAGAGATACTTACACCAATACCTCTTATTAAAAAAATAACCAGCAAAAACAGAACAAGAGAAGAAAGTGTATTCCTTTTTATCACTATTCAGTTTTCTGCAAAGGTCTATCATACCTAGTTTTTCTAATGTTCTATTTACTTTTTTAATTTCTTTCTTATTTGTTTTGTCATTTGATTTGTCTAAATCTGAGAGTGCAAGGTTGAGATCTCCCACTATTATAGTTTTATTGTCTATTTCTTCTTGCAACTCTTAACTTTTCCTTTAGAAAAGTTAGATGCTATACCACTTGGTGCATATATGTTTAGTATTGATATGGCTTCATTGTTTATGCTACCTTTTAGCAGGATATAGTTTCCTTCCTTATCTCTTTTAATTAGATCAACTTCTGCTTTTGCTTGATCTGAGATAAGGATGGCTACCCCTGCTTTTTGGCTTTACTTGAAGCATAATAGATTCTGCTCCAACCTTTTACCTTTACTCTGTATGTATCTCCCTGCTTATAGTGCATTTCCTGTAAACAACATATTGTAGGGTTCTGACTTTTGATCCTGTCTGCTATCCATCTCCTTTGATGGGAGAGTTCATCCCATTCACATTTACAATTAAAATTACTAATTCTGTATTTCCTGCCATCATATTATCCCCAGATTATGCTTTTTCCCTTGACCCCCCTGAACCCCTTTCCCAATATTTAATTTATAGACCCCACTTGTGACACGTAGCCCTCCCTTTTTTAGTATCCCACCCCTTTCTTCCAAGTCTCTTCCCTTATTCCGCTTTTCCTTTTCCCTTTTCCTCTCCCCCCTTTTAATGAGGTGAGAGAGAATTCTCTGAAAAACAAATATGTCAATTATTTTCTCTTTGAGCCTATTCTGATGAGGGTAAGTTTCACACAATGTTTCTCCTCCTCTCTAAATTCCCTCAGATATGGTATATTTTCTATGCTATTCTTGGGATGTACTTTATCTCTTTTTATCTCTTCTCCCTTTTTCTGATACTACCCCCTTCCCTTTTCTACTCCCCCCTTTTTTATATCAGTAAAATCAAATTATCCATGTGGACTTTCTATATATCCACAACATAGCTACAGTTCTCAAGAGTTCTTTTTACCTTTTTCTGTTTCTCTTCAGTCTAATGGATGTAGATCAAATTTTTTGTTCGAGTCTGGTTTTTTTCTTAGAAGCAAATGGAATTCCTCTGTTTCATTGAATGACCATCTTCTTCCATGGAAGAAAATGATAAACTTAGCTGGGTAGTTCATTCTTGGTTGCAATCCTTGATCTTTTGCCTTTTGGAATATCAGGTTCCAGGCCCTTCTATCTTTTAATGTGGAGGCAGCCAGATCTTGAGTGACCCTTATTGTGGCACCTTGATATTTGAATTGCTTTTTTCTAGCTGCTTGTAACATTCTTTCCTTTGTGTGATAATTCTGCAGCTTAGCCACAATATTCCGTGGTGTTCTTTTTTTAGGGTCTATTTCAGAAGGAGTTTGATGACTTCTTTCAATGTCTATTTTCCCTTCTGTTTCTATTATCTCTGGACAGTTCTCTTTGATGATTTCCTGTAAAATAGACTCTAGGCTCTTTTTTTTTGTCATAGTTTTATGGAAGTCCAATGATCCTCAGATTATCTCTCCTAGATCTATTTTCCAGGTCTATAGATTTTCCCAGTAAATATTTGACATTATTCTCCGGCTTTTCATTTTTTGTTTTGGTTTTGGTTTTGGTTTTGGTTTTTTGTTTTGTTTTGCTTTGTTTGAATGATTCTTGGGTTCTCAATGAATCATTCATTTCTATTTTTTCCATCCTGATTTTTAATGAGTTATTTTCTTCATTCACAGTTTTTAGTTCTTTTTGTATATGCCCAATTGTGTTTTTAAATGAATTATTTTGCTCTATTGATTTTTTTCCATTTCCCTAATTTTTTAGAGAGTTATTTCCTTTTTCCAATTCAGAAATCCTATTTTCTTGAGACTTTTTTATCTTTTCCAATTCAGAAATCCTACTTTCTTGAAACTTTTTAATCTTTTCTAATTCAGAAATCCTACTTTCTTGAGAATTCTTTATCTTTTCAAATACAGAAATCCTATTTTCTTGAGACTTTTTTATCTTTTCCAATTCAGAAATCCTACTTTCTTGAGAATTCTTTATCTTTTCCAATTCAGAAATCCTACTTTCCTGTAATTATTTAACCTTTTCTAATTCACAAATTTTGTTTCCCTGAATCTCCTGTGAATTCTTTATTTTTTTCCAACTCAGATTTCAGAATGTTGTTATTCTTTATCATAGATTCTCTTTCCTTTCCCCATTTTTCTTCAAACTCTCTTAATTTTTTAATAGTCTCTTCTAGGAGAGAGTTATGTGATGGGGGGCAGGTATCATTCCCCTTTAGGCTGTTATCTGCTGACTCTCTGCTGTTAACTTCCTTGGGTTTGGATACCCGCTCTTTCTCTGTGTAGAAGTAATCAATGGTTCTCTTTAGCTTTTTACTTGTATTTAAACAATCTTTTGTGGTCTGTCCTTGGGGTAAGAAGTTTATTTATTTATTACTTTACCTGCTTCCTCCCAGACTGGATGGATGCAGCGGCTCCTGTGCCTGAGCTAAGAGAGAGCTCTGGGAGAGAGTTCCCCTCCCCCTCCCTGGAAGTGCCTCAGGTGTCATTAGTACAGCTGAGCGCTGTGAGGGTTGCCCAGTGAAGGACCCCGCTGTGTGTCCTAGCTACTTCCCTGAGGTTTAAGACTGAACAGTAAAGGAGACACAAAGCCCAGCCAACGTGTCCTGTGGGGCATAGATATCAGCAGCTGAAGTGAAAAGCCCCTGTGCTCAAACTGCAAGTGTCTGCCCAGAAACCAAGGTCCCTATTTCAAAGGTTCCACTTCTCTGGGACTTTTGTGGCTGAGTTCCACAGCCTCCAGCGAAGCAAGGCACTATGTGAATTAGATATTGCCTTGGGCTGTGTCCCCACTGTTCAAGCTCTTAACTACCCCAAGGTGAAGCCCCAGGCATCAGAAAGTGGCTGCACAACTGTGCAGAGATCTGTTAGGTCATTTCCTGATTGGGGTGGTTCTAGTATCTGGCTTTATATTTTAAAGTGGCTTGATTTCTCTTCTGATCTGATGTTTTATAAGCAGAGAAGAGCTAACAGCCTGTGCCAGATTCTTCTATCTCAGTGGCTTCTCTGATCCCAGAGCCCTCCCCAGTGCAATCAGCACAATGTGCTAGCACCCAACTCTGTCTGTGCTCTCCTTTCTTCTTCCTCCCCTGAGAACCGACCTTTTCTGTTGAAACTCCAGATTCTCTTCAGCTGGTAAGTCGTGCTTCCAGTCCTTGTGGTTTCTATCAGTCCAGCACTATTTTTGAGGCTGATTTAACTAATTGGTATTGAGGGAAGAAGGGGGCTTACAAAATCGCATGTATCTTCTCTGCCATATTCAGCAATTTCCTTAAAAATAATTCTACAAAACTAAATGTATATGATATTTTATTTTGAAATCTCTAATTAAATGTTTACATTACCTACATCAAGTACCAATTTGGCTTGTTTTTCTTTATCAAGCATTTTGTCTTAATGCTCCCATAACATTTCAAAGTAAAGGTTTCCTTTTAAAAATATAAAATTCCATTTACTATCACTAAATTGAATTTTTGATTATTGATTTTGTGACTTTTAATTAATATTTAAAATTCTTAAGTTGGGGAGGGGCAGGAATCCTACTTTTGGAGAGTAAATTGTCAATTTGGGTGAGTTATTCTCTTTCATTTTTTTTTCTTGACCAAGATCAATATTCAACATTTATGCCGTGCATCATAAAAATAATTATATTTTATGTGAAAGTGGTTTAGCTGTACTTTTTGGCATTTTTTGGAAATGCTTTTACATCTGGAACTATTCTGAAACTGTCAATTTTTTAAACATTGTTTGTATTTTTATGGTATTTTATTGTAGTTTTAGAAAAAAAAACAACAAAAGTTGTGACAATTTTTTTTTACATTTTCCATGTCATCTATGAAAATATGTAAATGGGTATTTTCAATGCTACTGATGTGAAAAAATAATATACTTTCAAACTTCTGCCCTACTTTGATTCTTCTGATGAGATGTCATTGGAAATCATTTAGTCCAACCACTCATTCATACAAGTATCTGACTGGAAAGTACTATTAATATGATTGGTTCCCTTTTACACATGATTCTGTCTCCAAAAAAAAAGTTAATATACACATATATGCATATATATGTATGTGTGTACATACATATAGATATGGATATATAGCCCATTCTATATATATATATATATATATATATGTATATATATATATATATATATATATATATATATATAATGCATGTATGTTATATGTTTGCATATATATATACATATATATGTGTGTGTATTTATATATATATATTATATATATACATAAATATACAAATTTTATAGATATAAATATAAGTATGTTCCTTCCCAAATACATGTCCATAACCATTTACTTAATCAATTTTTCTAAAGTTTAAACATTTCTATTTTATTCTGCTGGTCTTTATATGATCTCATTTCCAATATCTAACCCTTAGGGAATTTCTTTAATCAATGTTCCTTTCAGAAGCAGATACTCAAAAACACATCCATTTTTTGCAGAAGTTCAAAAGGAGGTATTTACAAATTTTGGGATATATATGCTACATATGAATTAATATGTTAATATGCTATAAGATTAAATGGTGAGGTAGGATGCCACAACTTACTTTCAAGTAGAGAAGTCTTGGGTTTGGGTGCCAGCTGAGACATAAACATATTATTAATGTTCTAGCTCCTATATCAGATAATCTCATAAAATTGTAAAATTTCATTATAGATACTGATGTGCTCTGGTTTAAGGAATTGCCTATACCAACAAAATCCCAGGTCTGATTAAAAAACAGATTTCTCATTTTCCATTTTAAAAGCCACATCACAATATCAATGTATATTGATATTCTATTTAATAAAACTTTGATTTTTTTCTTTTCACATTCACTGCTTCCAAGTCATATTCCTCCAATAATGCATTTGTGTGATTAATGTTTTGAACCTAAATATAGGTGCTAACATTTATAGCTGTTAAATTCCATCTGTTTTGTTCAAATTCAATTTTCTAACTTAACATGGTAATTTTGTATCTTGATTGTCATATTTCATATTACCTAGGCCTGCCAGCTTTGTAATGCCCAATTTTGATAAGCATCTACTTTATGTCTTCTAAATAAATGATAAAAGATGACAGACCAAGGAATGATCAATGGAAGACCATGGACAATTACTAGAAATCTTCCTCGAGGAAAAGATAATTTTGCGGTTTTCTGCCCTGGGATTTTGCTGCAGGCCTCAGTTTGATTAGCTATAAAATGAAGAGTTTGCCCAAAATGGTATCTAAGTTCTATTATGACTGCTTTTCTTTGACAGATTTATCACTTTTATCTCACACAGAAAAGTTGTCAAATTCATAATTTGCCATATAAAAAAGAAAAGCAAACAACATTCAACTAGGACTGACTACTTTGTAAAGTTGCAAAAAAAAAAAAAAAATCAAGACTTTATCTACTAATGCATATAGGACTTGATCATACATGAACTCCTACAAAGCTACCCTATATTTAAAAAAAAGTTGAGTGTTTATGGGTAAGGATTAATTCCCAAAAAAGCTCATAAATTTCTACTGATGGAAGTCTTTTATTTGTAAAAATATAAGGTAAGTGATATCAAGGCAAAATAAATTTAATTAAATGGCACAGTATAATAAGAGGCACACCTCCTTCCTTCCCCCAATCCTCATATGAATAAAGATAGTGATACATTCTACAAAAGTTTCCATCTAATTGGAATGGCTCCATTGTTCTCAGTTTTGGTGATGTTTTTGGATATTAGATATATTACAACAAAAAGGAACTATAATTATTAGCTTATTGTTATGTATAACTGTAATATTTAGGTATGAATTTCAGATTCAACATACATTCATTGATCTCCTATTATACATCTCTATTATTTTCATTGCCTCTTAATTGGTTTCTTTACTCCAAATCTCTTGCCACTCCACTTCATCCTAAATACCTTTACCAAAGAAAGTTTTCTTATCATTATAGATCTGACTATATGACTCCCATACTTAAACATCTTTAATAGCTTCCTGTTACCTCTGTGTAGCTTGTGAAGCCCTATATAATTTGACTTCAATTTAACCTTAAAAATTCATTGACTTTTACTCCCTTTCTCAAATAATATATTTGATCCAAATGAGTTTTTCCCTCTTTCTTCATACAAACATTCCGTATACTAACTATATTGTTGTCCAATCCACTTTCTGAAATGAATTTCCTTCTCAACTCTGCCTCTTGGATTACTTTTATTTACTTAAAGTACAGCTTCAGGCCCTCCCCATCCTTGTCTTCTGCATAAAACTTTCAGTGAACCCTCTCTCCTAAAAAAACTTGTATTTTATTTGACAATTTTGTATATATTTGTAGTATATTATACATATATATATATACATATACATACATATATGTGTGTACATACATATATACATATACACATACTTGTATTATATACATGTATACACATGTGACTATATCCATATAAGTATATATGTAAGCACACAATATGTATACATTTCTTTTCTCTACCATTGCAACATGATTTTCTTCAAGCATGAATTGTTTTATTTTTTGTTCTTGAATCCTGGTGCCTATCAATGAACATGGTTAATAAATGCTTATTGATCGATATAGTGTGCAATGATCTGTACTAATCACAAGGGATATTTTTCCCACTTTGAACTATTTCAGTATAGAAAGACACAATTTCTAATCAGGCAAATCGTATCTGCTATTTCTACTACTAGGCCTTTTCTTATTTGTATCCCCCCACCCTATTATTTTACACTTAATTTTCTATGTACATTTTTTCCCTAATACTATGTCAATCTCATAGAGGGCAGACATTTTTTAAAATTTTTTAATTCTTCTTATTTAAAACCCCAGAACCTCCTAGAATGTTTTCTGGATAGTAAAAATTTAGTAAATGCTTGTTGCATGCAATGGAATAGAAAGACTAAATAAAGAGCATTGTGTGAGGGAACAGGTTCTGTTCTCAAGGGACTGACAATCTAATAGAGAGAAAGATGTCAACATACAACCATGATAAAAAAGAGTGGATTAAATGAAAAGAAAGAGCTCCAAGGAAATTCTAGACATAATTTGGGGATAGATAATGAATATTGGAGGAGAATCAGGAAAATATCAAATATATGTTAATTGAATATATAACTTGGATGAAGGGGGACTATCACACTGGTTAATCCTTTTAAGTGGTGAAATTTGGAAACCATAATTGGTCACTTGTTAACGTTCAATGAAAGGTGTGTGTGTGTGTGTGTGTGTATGAGTATTTGCATGAGTGTGTGTGTTTGTGTGTGTGTGTGTGTGTGTGTAGCATTACTAGTGAGCCAGAATTATCTGTAGAAATAGAGTTGTCCCACCAAGGATTTTGTAGCATGAGAGATTAACCATGTAATGATTGCCATTTTTATCATCTACGACATTTTGAGATGCAGATGTTGCATTTTTTTACACAAAAAGAAACATGTAATTGTTATAAAGCACTACTCTGAAATTAGTCTGATTCAATTTAATTTGATATGCCATTTCACAAAGGCTATGTTCAATTGTGAAGATCAAATTCATGTGGCCATATGTTGGAAAAATCTTAGATATTGACAGTACACTCAGCTCAAGATTATAAAGCTGAAAATTTCCAAAGAAAAACTATTTTGTTCTTTTTTCTCTCAATTAAAAAATCATTGCATAAACACACAATAACACTTTATTATGCACAACATAATCTTTCAAATGGCAAATCATTCTATCTAAAAATTTGGTGGCATTTTGATAAAAAAAAAATCTTGAAATCTGCCAATTTTATAGAAAGAATCAGCAAAGAGGAGTATTGTTTTGCCTTAATAATAATGTAACCATTAAGAGAGTAACATTTTCCTATTGCAATTACATGCCCTAATTTTAAAGGCACTATCATTTACAATAATTTGGCAGATTTGGTCCATATTTCTTTCAAGAATTTATTCCTTCATTATGCCTCAAAACAAATTTATGGTGCATTTATGTTGGTGAAGATCATTTGCTTAGTTTATTGTGAATGGAAATCAGTAATTACATACAATCCCATTTTCCATAGACATAAAGTTAATTCATGGTAGTAATTTTACACACAATATTAGCTTGTGTTAGTTATGATGAAAATCGTATTATGGCAAATGCCTCTATTAGAGCATAATTTCCTTGGACTTGATGAAAAAGAAAATATTGACTTAGTAATAACACTTCAGGGGTTGATTTTGTGACAAGTATGTAGATTAATACAATTTTGATAAGGTTATGGTCTACACCTAACAACACTCAAGGTTAATCAAAACAACAAATTTCAAAAACACTTTCCTAACTTTTAAGATTTTTGTCATAATTTTCTCCATGGAATACTTTGACATCTCTGTGGGAACTGGATATGATCCTAGATTTTTGAGGATCATGAAAATTCTGATAGATACAGGCTAGAGAATCAGCTTAATATTACATATATAATATTAGACTTGGATTTAGGAAAGACTGGGTTCAAATAACTCTGATGCATACTAGAACTAAGAGTATGAAGTCTCTGAACCTCAATTTTCCCATCAGTAAATTAGGATCATAACAATAATACCTATGCTACATAATTACAGTTAGGCTTAAATGGGAAAATTCTATAAAACACTTCAGGAAAATAATGCCCATCATCATTACCAAGTCCTCAAACCGTCAGTAATATATCTCACAAAAAGTTGTGTATTTTCTACTAAAGGATAAACTTAATTCCAGAAAGTTGATGTTAAGTAAATATGATCATTATTTTTTTTTTGGTTATTTGTTTTGCCACATCTCAAGGAGCCCTATCACTAAATTGTAAGATTTTTCGATGTATTGATGTGTTTCTATCAAGAATGAGTCTTATGATTTATTTCATGAATTTTTGGTATTAATATATTCATCAAATTCTATAACTTTAAGGATAAATAAAGTCTCTGAAACTGAAGTAACTCAATATGCTAGGATCTGAGCATACAAAAACAACAGAACTCTTTGAGAAATTTGCATTCTTCTAGGGACAAATCACTTGTATTGTGATAGGAAAATATAAATATATACAAATAATATTTAAAGTAATGTAGGAAGTGAAAGGAAAATGTAACCAGGAAATTTGGCTCATAAGGAGGTGACACAAAGCTGAGGCAGAAAGAGAACTAGTTATTCAAGTAACAGAGAGAGCATGATAGATATAAGGGATAATATAAGCAATGTCCTAGAGACAAAAGATGAAACAGACAATAATAAGTGAATCAGTTTGCCTGAACCTAAAGAGTGAGGAAAATTAACTAGAAAATATATGTTGGAGCCATATTATTTTTTATCTTTCTTTTTACTGCTTTTAAATTTATTTTATTTTTAATTTGTGGGGGGAAAACAAGCATTTCTGTGACACAATATAATACTAAAGATTATTGCACATGAAATTGTAAATTTGTCATGTGCAACATGCTATTCCCTCCAAATATATAACAAAATTATAATGTAAATTTATTTTTCTCTCCCCCTTCCACTGCCTTATAGGTGACTATTATTAGACTCAAATACATACACACTCATGTGTACAATTATATTCATATTTCCTTTTATAAACTATTTTTGTAAATTTGGATAGCATCTTTCTTCATATGCTCTTTATTTTTAATCCATGTATTTATGATAGTTAAGATGACTTAATAGGTGAAAGTTGTTTTTAAAACAATATTTCTGGTTTTGTATATAATGTTCTCTTGGATTCTGCTCATTTTACTTTTCATCATCTCATTCAAAACTTTCCATGCCTTTCTAAGCTCACTGAGTTCTTCATTTCTTATACTATAATAGTATTCCATTTCAAACATATACCACAATTTGTTCAGTGATTCCCAATTAATTAGATTATGCAACTTCCAGTTCTTTGCAATCACAAAGAGAGCTACTATAAATATCCCATTCACATTCAAAGTTATAATTACTATTTATGAATTTCCCTCCATCTTATTTTTAATTAGTGTTTTCTTTCTTAGCTTCTCTTTTTTACTCTATTCCTGTTCTAAACTTTGTCTCTCACTACCACTTCACTTACCCCTAATATCAATCCCATACCCTTCCAAAAGTCTTCTCCACCTTCTCCCCATCCCAATCCACACACCATTCTAAAAGTCCCTCCACCCTTCTGTCCCCCAGTTTTGTCAGCTCTCTGTGTGTCCAGAAGACTTTCACAAATTTCCAGATGCACAAGTTGTTTCATCTTTAATCCTGGTAAGAGTAAGATTCCAGCATTACCAGCAATCCACTCCCACCTGCTTTTTCTTTATTCCTCCTTTCATGTCTCATCTTTTAATAATATGATTATTTTCTTTTATCGTTATCTACCCAATCTGCAGTCATGCATCCCTACACAGAAGGTACTAATGATAAAAAGAAGTAGTTGAGTAGCATACAGCAGTTTGGGATCATTGGAAAAGGCTATTGAAAATGAAAATCCCATCCAGACATAACAAGAAATATTGAACATAAAAGGCCTGCCATTCCAAGTATAAAATCAGTCATGAGCCAATATGCTTGAAAATAGACATAGGAATTGAACCTATGACTTAATTAACATAAACATCTCCAAGGAGAATAAACTTCTACCAAGAGATTAGGAATTCTGATCAACTTAAAGTTTACAAAAATTGTTCAACAAATTTAGGACTTTTTCATTCTAAAGATAGAGTTCTCTTCACATCCACTATAATACAGTGATTTTCATACTTAGAATTATTATATAGATAATTGAAATAAAATAATGTAATCATGCTAAAACTTAATTTGTGGAAGAAAAAGAAATTAGAGTGAAAGAAAGTTGTAAAATTTCATGTTTTATATTAAAAACTAATATAATAAAACTCAAATCTTTATGCCAAAAATTTAGTTACAAAATATAGCTGCTATAGATCACAATTTGTAACAATTAGTTATGAATGATGATATGAAATAGGGGGGATCCTTGTTGATCCGTAATTTTAGTTCTTTATCATTCTTTGTGACCCCATCTGAGGTTTTCTGGCTGAGACACTAGAGTGGTTTGGCATTTTTTTTTTCCATTTCATTTAGCAAATGAAGAAACTGAGGCAAAAAAAGATCCATGATTTGGGTCACACAGTGTCTAAGGCCAGGTTTTCCTGATTCCAGGGCAAGCACTCTATTCATTGCACCTAGTCGCAGCACTAGGTATCCTTATACTAAAACTCAATATGAATCAATAGAAGAAGAATGCAGTTAAATTTTTAATTATTCTATATTAAGAGAAGCAGGGTCTCTGAAATGTGGTAAGTTTTAATTTTATTGTACTCTGGCTCTACCAGACTTAAAAAGTATCACATCTTCTGGATATGCTGTTTTAAAAGAGTGGAAACAACTGAAAGAAATCTAGAAAGGGCCAAATAAGATGAGGAAGGGCCTGGAGAGATCACCACAAGGTCCTAGAATAATATATGCATATTTTTCTGAGAAACATAATTCAAAAATAAGCAGTTATATAGAATAAGTCATGATGCCTGTTCATGGCTATTAGTTATTTCCATGATTATAATGGATAATTAAGACATAATTAAGACAGCTTTTGCTTATAAGTATTGTCTGTCCATGAAAAATACACACCCTGAATAATTTTATTGCAGGGTGTCGAGAAAAGAGTACAAAGCCTTGACTGAAGAGATCACAAGGAGATCAAAGTGTGCACTGAAAGCTAACATGACATTTATGCTCAGTTTATGTCACAGGGGTAGTGGATAAGAATATTAAGAGACAACACAGTACTGTATACTGAGCCCTATATAGTCACTATTTATGTACAAAGAGTGACTAGTGAGAGACCCAGAACTTAGGTGATTGATATTAATATGAATGTTGTTGGACTGATAGCAATATCACCAACAGCATTATGAAAGCAGTTTTCTCTTCTCCAATCACTTTCAAAAGATTGGTAGAGACAATGAAAAATATCAGGGAAACCAGGATAGTAACTTTCACTGCTTATTTGAAAGTTTAACTATCAATATAGTACATAGGTAGGTTACAATACCCCCAAACACCTCTTAGTGCTTTACAAGAAGAAGGAACTCATAGCAAGCCATATTGACAATAGGGGGGGGGTGGAGCAGGAAAAAAGAACAACCTAGCTCCATGCCACTTTTGCATTTAATTCTATTAGAGAAAGCAATTGTGGGAAAAGTCATTACCTGACATTTTTCCTGGGCAAGCCAAAGAGCTCTGATTGAGAGCAATTACATTAAAAAATATTTTATATCAGGAAGTGAAGAATTAAAGTTGAGATAAATTAGACTGGATTATAAACTGCTATTAAATATATAAAAGTAGTATTCACAGAAAGAGGCATATGGACAGAGTATATTACTCTCAGACAATACCCAAGTCATGAAATTAAGAAAAGGCACAGTGGTGATGATAAGAACTTACTCTGAATGATTAAATCAATTTTGTAAGTTCTTACATGTTCAAAACACATTTTCCCCAATTCTGTACTTAAGATGAAACTCTTTAACTTCAATTATTTGAATGAAGTGAAAAACTTCATTAAGTCTTTAGCTTTCAACAGCATCAACTCATTGCTAGATTCTATATCCAAGATTTTTAGAAGGTTGACATTATACCTAAGATTAAGATATGGCTGCTCCTGGATTGATTATAGAATCCTGGTGAGAGTAGACTAGATAGAATATGTGCAGCCTGGTGAACTTTCATTTTTTTTGAGTTCCAAATATATAGGATAACTCACACAATTTTATTATAGTTTTAAGTTTTAATAACTTAAAATTCAATTAAGATTCTCAGGATACCTTATACATGAGATTTTAGCTTACAATATGCTCCAACAATAAAATTTAAGATTTTCTTCTTTAAAAGAGAGATCTTTTTTAATGTTATCTATAGTTATCTACATCAATCAAGCCTGTAAAAGGATTCCCTCTACAACATATCTAACAAATAACTATTACTTTTTACTTGAAGAATTTCAATGTTAAGGAATAGGTTACCTTCAGAAGCAACCCATTCTACTTTGAGAATATCACAGCATTAGCTGTGTAATTCAGTAATGTAATGCTGAATAATGCAGACATTACTTTTATTAGGAATTTCGCTTGATTGCGACTGCAGAATGATTCTGATCAATATAAAATGATCTTCTAAAATCTCATCATAATATTGAAAAATACATTTTTGAACACTCAACACCTTTTCATCTCACTCAACCCATCCTCCCTCTGACGAAAGGACTAATTTTCTTTTTTTATTGTAGTAAGTTTATTTATTTTTAGTGCATATTGCTTTATGGATCATGTTGGGAAAGAAAAATTAGAGCAAAAGGAAAAAAAAAAACATGGGAGAGAAAAAAAAAAAACAGAAAAAAGAAGTGAGCGTAGCATGTATTGATTTACATTCAGTCTTAATTCTTTTTCTTGATACAAATGTCATTTTCTATCCAAAGTCTATTGTGATTGCTTTGGATCACTGAACTACAGAGAAGAACCAAGCATTTCATAGTTGATCATCTCACACTCTTGCTGTTATTTTATATAATATATTCCTGGTTCTGCTTGTTTCACTCAGCATTAGTTCATGTAAATCTTTTCAGGCCTTTCTATAATCAGCATATTCACCATTTCTTAATAGAACAATAATATCCCATTACCTTCATGTACAACAACTTGTTCAGCCATCCTTTTACAATTCTTTCCTACCACAAAAACAGCTTCTACAAACATTTTTGTACCTGTGGATACTTATCCCTCCTTTATCATTTCCTTGGGATACATATCCATTAATGTCACTGCTGGGTCAAAGGTTATGCACAAGTTGATAGCCCTTGGGGCTTACTTCCAGATTGCTTTCAGAATGGTTCCAGTTTTCCCACATAGGCTCCAATATTTATGATTATCTTTTTCTTAGTCAATCTGAGAGGTGTGAATTCCCTTCCTGCAGAGAGCCACATCAAGCCTCAAGCCTGGTATAGAGCAGAGACTCACAGTTGTTTTAATTTCTGTTTCTTTAATCAATAGTGATTTAGAACATTTTTTCTTATAACTATAAATGGATTTAATTTTATCACCTGAAATTATCTGGTCATCTCCTTTGACCATTTATCAATTGAGGAATGACACATATTGACACGATTTTTAGATATTTTAGAAATTACACCTTTTTCTTCCCATTCCCATTCACAGTTATGATTATCAGCTCTTTATTTCCTTACATTCTATTTTCTCCCCTTATATACGTTTATGCTCTTTCCACTCTGTTTTCAGTCTTTTTATTTTTCATTTTCCTTGTTCTGCTTTTTAATATGTGATTTTCTTCAGTTATATTTTGTATCTCTTTTTTTCCTTTTGGTTAATTCTACTTTTAAAGGAGTTTTTTTTTTTTTTTTCAGACAATATTTTTTTTCCTTATTTTTCCAAATTGTCAACTCTCTCCTATATACCTCTCATTTCCTTTGTCATTTTTTTTTTCTTCTACCTCTCTCATTAGCCTTTTAAAGTCTTTTATGAGTACTTCCAAGAAGCCTCTTTGGGATTGAGACCAATTCACATTTCTCTTTGAGATTTCTTCTGTGGACATTCTGTCCTCTCAGTTTGTGTTTTGGGCTCCTTGTCACCATAGTAGTTTTGTATGGTAAATATTCTTTTCTGTTTCTTGTTCATTTTCTTTTGGTATTTCCCCTTTTTTCCTTTTATGGTTGAACTCTATTCCTGGGATAAAGAGGGCCCAGTCTCAAGCTTCCTGTTTAGCTCTTAACATTGGCTTTGACCATAGGGCCTCCTTGTGTTTGCAGGGGGTAGCTTTGCCTGATCTTTTCAGGAAACACCCTGGTTTCCTAAGTTTCCTTTCTGATCTGGGACTAGAAGCTTCCTCACTGATTTTCTCCTCTACTAAGCCAGGACTGAGAGTGTTCGTTGATGATTTGCTGTGATTAAGACGCTCTTACCAGCATTTCCAAAGTATATCTGAGCTGTGCTGAACATGAACACCCTTTTCACCCAGTGAGACTTACTTTAAATTTTTTTCAGTCCATCTTGAACTAGAGTGGTTTGATTCCATCATGCACTCTTCAGAGGCTTGGTTTCATGCAGTTTTTGAAAAAAAACTGGGAGAGCTCAAGCAGCCTCCTGGCTTTACTCCTTGATCTTGGCTCCATTAACTACCTACTTTTTTTCAGCTTTTTTTTTTTTTTTTTTTTTTTTTTTTTTTTTTTTTTTTTTAGGACTCTGTGGAACATGATATTTTCAGCTGGCTATGCAGTTTTTAGAAAAAAAATTTTTCTTTCTAGCATTTAAGCACAGTGCTTGACACATAATAGCTGCTTAATAAATCTATTGAATTGAACTGAAGAGCAAGCTAACAGACATTTTTAAGCAAAAAAGCCTTAGAGGGAATATAATTGACTTCAATTAGTTTAAAGGTTTCCTGTCTATAAAGAAATAGAATGAGACATAGCAATAGGTCTAAAGTTGTAAAGTACCAGATTATAATGTAAAAGTTCTTAACAATTAGTATTACCTGAAAGGAGAGGGCTGGGCCTATAGTAAACACTAAATGTTTATTGAATAAACAAAATATTCCCTGCTATCCAAAGTATTCAAACAAATATACATTAGGCAGAAGCAATTCTTGATCGAATTACAATCTATGACCTCTTAAATCTCTTCTGAGAGAATAAGTGATTCTGTTTTGGAAGTAAATAGTATAGGAAAAACAAGAGCAGAATTAACTCAATATGAATACAGGGGAATGAGAACATGCCAAAGATCTTGAAAATTAAATAGTATGGTTGTCTTTCATATCAGTTATCTTAGTTGCACAATGAAGAGTATCCTATTAGAAAGTAGTCTTGATATTTATATTCATTTCAGGGATATATGTGATCATCTACTTGCTGTTTAAATTTGGTCAAGCTCCTTTCCATAACAATAGCTTGTTTGCTCATCTATAAATTAAGAGTATTCAACTATGTGGCCACTAAGGTTTTTCCTAGTTCTTAACATATTTTCTTAAATCCTATTTATGACAATGGTTATCTGTTAGGATTACTAAGTGAGAACTCAGGTTTTCTGGACAATTACAAGGTGAGAACTCAGGTTGACTTGATAGAGGGGGCAAGCTCATTGGCTGGGTGGTTCTTCCCAGAAGCCCTTGCATTATCCACGCCCATTCTCTGGGAGGATTAAAAGACACAGCACTGGGTGCAGAGAGCAGATCGGCCTGAAGAAGGATAAGAGTTGGAGGAGATTCAGAGCCAGGATTCAAGAGGAAGACTCTCTGAATTACATCAGGCCTGACGGGGCTCTCTGCAGGAAGGGAAGTCACTTCTAAGGACAAGAGTTAACAGCAACTGCCTGGAGACAACGGTTCACTACAGGAAGAAGAATCTGTCTTAAAGATTTGAGTAGACACAGCAGATCTCTTCCCAGAGAGCGATCCGGCAGCTTCTAGAGACGACAGCTCATTACAATTGGCGTCCACACGTGGGGCAAGGACATTTGCTTATCCTGACAAGAAGAGCTAGACCAGACCTTCGCATTTTGGCGCCCGAACAGGGACAGACACAGTCCTGATTCCAGTGGAAAAGCTTCTGATCTAGATCTCAGTCTCTCTGACCCAGAACCGTGAGTAACGAGGAAACTTTGTTAAAGATTAAGTAAGCGTGCTAATAGATAAATAAGGAACTTAACTTGTTAAGGGATAAACCAGGAATCTCTTATAGCTGAAATGGGGCAGATGTTAGCTATATTCAATCCCTGGACCTCAGCCGACTCAACCCCAGCCCCAGAAGCAACCTCAGCTCCACCCCCATTCAGGAGTGGTACTATAGAGAGTATAATCAACATAATTGAGGAGCAGAGTTTACTTGTAACCTGGGTACAGATTGCTAAACTCTTGGCTGCATTAAGACGCACATCCCCTTGGTTCTTAGAGGAAGAAAAGATAGATGTAGATAAATGGAAGCTAGTGGGATATGAAATGAAAGAATTTCAAGCAAAAAATGGGCCTCGTTCAATTTCTGCAGAAGTATTTTATATCTACAACATAGTTCAATTAGCCTTAAACTATCAAGCAAGTTGTAGGAGAAGGAAAAGTTCTAAAAATGAACAGAGGAGGAAGTGTGAGGAAAAAAGGAAAGATCAAGATCTTTCCCTAGAGCAAGAGGATTTAAATGAGGAATTATGGTATGATTCTCTTGAAGAAGCTTCAACCCTGCCTAGAGAACAGATTATTGACAGGCCCACATCAACCCCACCTTCAGAGATGGAGGAAGAAAGAGGGGAAGAGGCAGAAACACAAACAGAATTGCCTGTGAAGCAGCCTAAGCCTATGACAAGATTAGAAAAAGCATTGGTTAAAGCTAAGAGAGAAGGACAGGATATAAGTGATTTTATACATGCATATCCTGTGATTGAAAATACTGACTCTGTAGGTAAAAAAAGGAGAAGATATGCACCTTTAGATTTGAATAAAATTAAGGATTTGAAAAAAGGTTGTACCCTTTATGGGGCTACATCAGCTTATGTCAAAATGTTACTAGATGGTTTGTCTTATGAAGTCCTAACCCCGAATGATTGGAAATCCATAGCAAGGACATGTCTGGAACCTGGAGAAAATTTATTATGGCTTGCGGAATTTCATGAATTATGTAAAATTCAAGTAAGATGCAATTTGGAAATAGGAGTTAACACACAATTTACTTTTGAGCACTTAGCTGGTGAAGGAGAGTATGGAGAGAATTCGGAACAGATTAATTATACCATGACAATATATGAACAAATTGCTAAGGCTGCAATAAAAGCTTGGGGTGTCCTTCCTGGACAGAAAGATCATGGAGAGGCTTTCACTAAAATACAGCAAGGTCCCAATGAACCTTTTGCAAATTTTGTGGGACGTTTGCAAACTGCTGTCAAAAGAACTATTGGAGAAAATTCAGCTACAGAAATAATGACCAGACATCTGGCTAAGGAAAATGCCAATGAAATTTGCAAAAGAATTGTATGGGGATTAGACAAAGATGCTCCTTTAGAGGAGATCATAAGACGCTGTGCTACAGTGGGAACAAATGCTTTTTACACCCGGACAATGATGAATGTGGAAAGACAGGGTCCCTCCTGGCAAAGGCCTTCTAGAGAAACTCGGCGATGTTTTCAATGTGGAAAAATTGGGCATCTAAGAGCTCAGTGTAGGTATGGAGATACAGTGAGAAGACAGGGTGAAAGAAGACCTAAAACCCCATGTCCAAAATGCAACAGAGGACTCCATTGGGCATCAGAGTGTAGAATAATTCAGGGAAATGGGATGAGGGGCCCAGGTCCAGGGCCCCAGGCAAAAAAGACTTGGGGCATGATGGCAGCTGATGTTACACCTAAAGAGCCTTTAGAAGGTCAGGACTCTGATTTAATCAACCAGCAGAAAAGCAATCACATGGCAGAAAGGGATTACCTGATAAGTGAGCCAAAAGGCAATCAGATTGCAAAAATGGATTACACTTGGGGAGAATACAGGCCTTTTAAGCCAACAGGGCTGTATCCAGTGCGAACAATTTCAATGTAATTGCCAGATGATGAGAAGAGATTTAGAAAGTGGGAAATAGAAGGAAATTAGATAGGTTAACTGCCTGGGAGAGAGGGTTTGCTTGTATTTCTTCAGCAGGAGAAGGAATCAGATGGGTGCCAACGAGTCATATTCGGCTTGTCCATCAGAGAGAGACAGAAAAAGAGAAAGACCTCAAAATAAAGGAGAAGATCTAAGAAACATCTTACACCGAAAGAGCATGGCTAATAAAAAGACTGTTAAAGAACTTTAAAACCAGCAGGAATCATTGGACTTCCTCACACAAGATGAGACTAATGGACAATGGACTTATGGACATTTATAAATTTTCAATTTATGATTATTTGATTATGTTATTTGTCATATACTTCTAGCATGTATTATGTTACTATGTTACTATATGCTTATGTAATTTATGTAATTATCTGTAATACTTCCCATATTGATGGATTTATGTTTCAAGGTCATGACTGTCCTATGTTCTAAATCAAAAGAAAGGGGGAGATGTTAGGATTACTAAGTGAGAACTCAGGTTTTCTGGACAATTACAAGGTGAGAACTCAGGTTGACTTGATAGAGGGGGCAAGCTCATTGGCTGGGGTGGTTCTTCCCAGAAGCCCTTGCATTATCCCACGCCCATTCTCTGGGAGGATTAAAAGACACAGCACTGGGTGCAGAGAGCAGATCGGCCTGAAGAAGGATAAGAGTTGGAGGAGATTCAGAGCCAGGATTCAAGAGGAAGACTCTCTGAATTACATCAGGCCTGACGGGGCTCTCTGCAGGAAGGGAAGTCACTTCTAAGGACAAGAGTTAACAGCAACTGCCTGGAGACAACGGTTCACTACAGGAAGAAGAATCTGTCTTAAAGATTTGAGTAGACACAGCAGATCTCTTCCCAGAGAGCGATCCGGCAGCTTCTAGAGACGACAGCTCATTACAGTTATCTCTGTGAATTTTGGAAATATCATTTAAATTTCTGTTTCTTAAGCATCCCCCTGGGCTATGAAATTCTACCAAATCATAGAGTAGTTGCCATCAGTGTTTGTAGAGAACTTTTCTTTTTTCTTTTTTTTTTTTTTTTTTTTTCAAATGGAAGGCAATTTTTATTATTGGACCATGTATTTCACCAACACAACATGTGAGATTTTTTAAGGTAAACATCAAGGTTCCCAAAATTTATGTTTTTCTTTAGAGCTTTCAGAATTTGAACTTTTTTTTTTAATTTATATTTTATTTTATAATTATAACGTTTTTTTGACAGTACATATGCATGAGTAATTTTTTACAACATTATCCCTTGCACTTACTTCTATTCAGATTTTTTCCCTTCCTCCCTCAACCCTTTCCCCCAGATGGCAAGCAGTCTTATATATGTTAAATATATTACAGTATATTCTAGATACAATATATGTGTGTAGAACTGAATTTTTTGTTGCACAGGAAGAATTGGATTCAGAAGATAAAAATAACAGTTTACATTCATTTCCCAGTGTTCCTTTTCTGGATGTAGCTGGTTCTGTCCATCATTAATCAATTGGAATTGGTTTAGCTCTTCTCTATGTTGAAGAAATCCACTTCCATCAGCATACATCCTCGAACAGTATCATTGTTGAAGTGTATAATGATCTTCTGGTTCTGCTCGTTTCACTCAGCATCAGTTGATGTAAATCTCTCCAAGCCTCTCTGTATTTCTCCTGTTGGTCATTTCTTATAGAACAATAATATTCCATAACATTCATATACCATAGTTTACCCAACCATTCTCCAATTGATGGACATCCATTCATCTTCCAGCTTCTAGCCACTATGAAAAGGGCTGCCACAAACATTTTGGCACATACAGGTCCCTTTCCCTTCTTTAGTAGTTCCTTGGGGTATAAGCCCAGTAGTAGTATGGCTGGGTCAAAGGGTATGCACATTTTGATAACTTTTGGGGCATAATTCCAGATTGCTCTCCAGAATGGTTGGATTCTTTCACAACTCCACCAACAATACATCAGTGTCCCAGTTTTCCCACAGCCCCTCCAACATTCATCATTATTTGTTCCTGTCATCTTAGCCAATCTGACAGGTGTGTAATGATACCTCAGAGTTGTCTTAATTTGCACTTCTCTGATCAATAGTGATTTGGAACACTTTCATATGAGTGGAAATAGTTTTAATTTCATCATCTGAAAATTGTCTGTTCATATCCTTTGACCATTTATCAATTGGAGAATGGCTTGATTTCTTATAAATTAAAGTCAATTCTCTGTATATTTTGGAGATGAGGCCTTTATCAGAACCTTTAACTGTAAATTTTTTTTCCCAATTTATTACTTCCCTTCTAAACTTGTTTGCATTAGTTTTGTTTGTGCAGAAACTTTTTAATTTGGTGTAATAAAAATGTTCTATTTTGTGATCAATAATGGTCTCTAGTTCTCCCTTGGACACAAACTCCTTCCTCCTCCACAAGTCTGAGAGGTAAACCATCCCATGTTCCTCCAATTTATTTATGATTTCGTTCTTTATGCCTAAATCTTGGACCCATTTTGATCTAATCTTAGTATGTGGTGTTAAATGTGGGTCCATGCCTAGTTTCTGCCATACTAATTTCCAGTTTTCCCAGCAGTTTTTGTCAAATAATGAATTCTTATCCCAAAATTTGGGATCCTTGGGTTTGTCAAAGATTAGATTGCTATTTTTATTCACTATCTTGCCCTGTGAACCTAACCTATGCCACTGATCAACTAGTCTATTTCTTAGCCAATACCAAATGGTTTTGGTGACTGTTGCTTTATAATATAGCTTTAAATCAGGTACACTTAGACCACCTTCCTCTGACTTTTTTTTCATTAGTTCCCTTACAATTCTCGACCTTTTATTCTTCCATATGAATTTTGTTGTTATTTTTTCTAGGTCATTAAAATAGTTTCTTGGGAGTCTGATTGGTATAGCACTAAATAAATAGATTAGTTTGGGGAGTATTGTCGTTTTTATTATATTCGCTCGGCCTATCCAAGAACACTGAATGTCTTTCCAATTATTTAAATCTGACTTTATTTTTGTGGCAAGTGTTTTGTAATTTTGCTCATATAATTCCTGACTCTCCTTTGGTAGATATATTCCCAAATATTTTATACTATCGACTGTTATTTTGAATGGCATTTCTCTTTGTATCTCTTCCTGTTGGATTGTGTTGGTAATGTATAAAAATCCTGAGGATCTATGTGGATTTATTTTGTATCCTGCGACTTTGCTAAAATTCTGAATTATTTCTAATAGCTTTTTAGCAGAGTATTTGGGGTTCTCTAAGTATACCATCATGTCATCTGCGAAAAGTGACAATTTGATTTCTTCATTTCCTACTCTAATTCCTTGGATCTCTTTCTCGGCTCTTATTGCCAAGGCTAGAGTTTCTAGTACTATATTGAATAGTAATGTTGATAGTGGGCAACCTTGTTTCACTCCTGATCTTACAGGGAAAGGTTCTAGTTTATCACCATTACATATGATGTTTACTGAAGGTTTTAAATATATGCTCCTTATTATTTTAAGGAATAGTCCATTTATTCCTATACTCTCAAGTGTTTTTAGTAGGAATGGATGTTGGATTTTATCAAATGCCTTTTCTGCATCTATTGAGATGATCATATGGTTTTTATTAATTTGATTATTAATATGGTCAATTATACTAATAGTTTTCCTAATATTAAACCAGCCCTGCATTCCTAGTATAAATCCCACTTGGTCATAGTGTATTATCCTGGGGATGATTTTCTGAAGTTTATTTGCTAATATCTTATTTAAGATTTTAGCATCAATATTCATTAAGGAAATTGGTCTATAGTTTTCTTTCTCAGTTTTCGATCTACCTGGTTTAGGTATCAGTACCATGTCTGTGTCATAGAAGGAATTTGGTAGGACTCCTTCAATCCCTATTTTTTCAAATAGTTTACATAGCATTGGAGTTAGTTGTTCTTTAAATGTTTGGTAGAATTCACCTGTAAATCCATCTGGTCCTGGGGACTTTTTCTTAGGAAGTTGGTTAATAGCTTGGTCTATTTCTTTTTCTGAGATGGGACTATTTAGACTACTTACTTCTTCATCTGTTAATCTGGGCAAGCTATATTTTTGAAGGTATTCTTCCATTTCATTTAAGTTATCGAATTTATCAGTATAAAGTTGAGCAAAGTAGCTCCTAACTATTGTTCTAATTTCCTCTTCATTATTGGTGAGTTCACCCTTTTCATTTTCAAGACTATCAATTTGCTTTTTCTCTTTCCTTTTTTTAATCAGGTTTACTAAGGGTTTTTACTATTTTGTTGGTTTTTTCATAAAACTAACTCTTAGTTTTATTAATTAATTCAATAGTTTTTTTGCTTTCAATTTTATTAATCTCACCTTTTATTTTTTGAATTTCAAGTTTTGTGTTTGTCTGGGGGTTTTTAATTTGTTCCTTTTCTAGCAATTTTAGTTGTAAGCCCAATTCATTGCCCCTCTCTTTCTCTATTTTATGCAAGTAGGCCTGTAGAGATATAAAGCTTCCCCTTATTACTGCTTTGGCTGTATCCCACACATTTTGGTATGATGTCTCATTATTGTCATTTTCTTGGGTGAAGTTATTAATTATGTCTATGATTTGCTGTTTTACCCAATCATTCTTTAGTATAAGATTATTTAGTTTCCAATTATTTTTTGGTCTATTTTCCCCTGGCTTTTTATTAAATGTTATTTTAATTGCATTATGGTCTGAAAAGGATGCATTTACTATTTCTGCCTTACTGCATTTGATTTTGAGGTTTTTATGCCCTAGTGTATGATCATTTTTGTATAGGTTCCATGAACTGCTGAGAAGAAAGTATATTCCTTTCTGTCTCCATTTAGCTTTCGCCAAAGATCTATCATATCAAACTTTTCTAGTATTCTATTTACCTCTTTGACTTCTTTCTTATTTATTTTGTGGTTTGATTTATCTAATTCTGAGAGTGCAAGGTTGAGATCTCCTGCTATTATACTTTTGCTATCTATTTCCTCTTGCAGCAATCTTAATTTCTCTTAAGAATTTAGATGCTGCACCACTTGGTTCATACATGTTTAATATTGATACTGCTTCACTATTGATGCTTCCCTTTAGCAGGATATAATGCCCTTCCTTATCTCTTTTAATTAGATCAATTTTTGTTTTTGCTTGATCTGAGATGAGGATGGCTACTCCTGCTTTTTTGGTTTTGCCTGAAGCATAATAGATTCTGCTCCACCCTTTTACTTTTAGTTTGAATGTCTCATCCTGTTTCAGGTGTGTTTCCTGTAAACAACATATAGTAGGATTCTGACTTTCAATCCAGTCTGCTAACTGCTTCCTCTTTATGAGGCAGTTTGCCCCATTCACATTTATGGTTAGAAGGACTAATTCTATATTGCTTGCCATCCTATTAACCCCTGCTTATGCTTTTCCCCTTTCCTTCCCTTTTACCCTCCTATCCAGTATTAAACTGGTGAACACCACTTGCTTTTCACAGCCCTCCCTTTTTAGGATCCCTTCCCCACCTTAAAGTTCCTCCCCTTATTTTACCCCTTTTCCTCGAAATTACTGTATTCCCTTCCCCTTAGCTTACTCCTTCCCTTTCACTTTTCAATGAAGTGGAAGAAGTTTCACCAAAAATCGAATATGTCTATTGATACACGCTATGTTCATCTCCCTCCTTTCTTTCTCTCAGATATAATAGGTTACCTTTGCCTCTTCATGAGATGTAGTACCACCACTTTATAGTTTTTTATGATATAATATCCTTTCCACCTCTAGTTTCTAAGACAAATTGTACATATGTTCTTTACATATTTTTTTGACAGAAGTATAGTTCTCAAGATTTCTTTTTACCTTTTTAGAAATCTCTTGAGTTCTGTATTTGAAGATCAAACCTTTTATGTAGGTCTGGTTTTTTCATCAAAAATAGATGGAATACATTTATTTCGTTAAATGTCCATCTTCTTCCCTGGAAAACGATGCTCATTCTTGCTGGGTAAGTTATTCTTAGCTGCATACCAAGTTCCTTAGCCTTTTGGAATATCATGTTCCAGGCCCTGCGTTCTTTTAATGTGGACACTGCTAGATCCTGAGTTATCCTTATTGTGGATCCTCCATATCTGAATTGTTTTTTTCTAGCAGCTTCTAATATCTTTTCCTTTGTCTGATAGTTCTTGAACTTGGCCACTATATTTCTTGGCGTTTTGATTTTAGGGTCCCTTTCAGTAGGTGATCGATGAATTTTCTCAGTGTCTATTTTACCCTCTGTTTCCAAAACGTCTGGGCGGTTCTCTTTGATAATTTCCTCGAAAATGGTGTCCAAGCTCTTTTGTTCCTCCCATTTTTCAGGGAGTCCGATTATTCTCAAATTGTCTCTCCTGGATCTGTTTTCCAGGTCTGTTGTCTTTCTGGTAAGGTACTTGACAGTCTTTTCAATTGTTTCATTTCTCTGGTTTTGCTTGACTCCCTCTTGGTTTCTCCTTGAGTCATTCATTTCTACTTGTTCCAGTCTAATTTTCAATGATGTATTTTCTTCACTCACTTTTTTTATATCTCTTTGTTATTGTCCAATTGATTTTTTATCTTCTATGGAATTTTTTTCCATTTTATCCATTTTATTTTTTAGAGAGCTGATTTCTTTTTCCAGCTCACTAATCCTGTTTTCCTTTGAGTTGTTTACCTTTTCCAGCTCACTAATCCTGTTTTCCTTGGAGTTGTTTACCTTTTCCAGCTCATAATCTTGTTTCTCAATGATTTTATTTCTTTATCCACTCTGTCTTTGAATGCATGGGATGACTTCTCCAGGCTCTCTTGCCAAGCTTCCCTTTCCTTTTCCCATTTCTCTTCCAGATCTCTTGTGAGAGCCTTTTTGATTTCCTCTATGAGGTTCTTTTGTATTGAGGAGCAGCATATATCCCTCCCAGGGGATACATCTGGGGACAGTCTGTTCCTAGTCTCCTCAGTATTTGAAGTCTGCTCCCTCTCCACACAGAAGCTGTCAATGGTTAGAGCCCTTTTGAATTTTTTGTTCATTTTGTCAGAGTAGGAATCAAAGAAAACAAACTGACAAGAGAAACAATTGGTCTGTTTTGCGGGGGATGGGGCTGGATGGTATTAATGGGCTTCCTCTACAGACAGGTGTTAGGGCAGCAGAGGGCCACTAACAGAACAGCAATGACTGTACTGAGTCTGTGCTCTGAGGCTCCGAGAACGCACCGAGTCAGTCCAGGTGGGGGTTGGGGGTGGCCGGGCTCTGAGAGATGCTGGCTTTCTGGGGTTTTAATCTTCACCTCTGGTGTTTACACCCTCTCCTCTGCTCCTGGCTTGCTGCCAAGATGGAGCATCCACACTGGGGCAAAAGCCCTTTCACAGAAACAGCAGAGATCACACCCTTCCCCCTCTGGTCTGAGCTGTGTGAGCTGCCTGTCTTGCTCTGGCTGTCTGCCCTCAGTCTGTGCCCAGTCTGATTGACCCTCCCCCGAGCAAACACAGACCTTTTCTGGCGACTTTCAAGGATGTCTTCTCTTGGTGATAATTTGTGGATTTCTTTCTGGGTCAAGCATGAAGTCAGAGGCTTATCATGAAGTAAGTTCTGAGAGAAAACGAGGAGCTCAAGCAGCTGTCTGCCTCCACGCCGCCATCTTGGCCGGAAGTGAGAAATTTTCAATAATGATAAAATCATATCACCTTCACATGATTGATGACATAATAGCTATATAGCAATTTTATAATTTCACAGATATAATTGCTGTATATAATACTTTGCCCTATGTATATGCTTAACCTTCAATATTATTTTTTTATTGTTATTCAGTCTTTTCATTTGTAGCCAACTCTTAGTGAATTCATTTTATGTATTCTTAGCAAATATATTGTAGTAGTTTGTTATTTTCTTCCCTAACTCATTTTGCAGATAAGGAAACTGAGGAAAACAGTTAAGTAACTTGACTAGGTTTACAGAGATACTAAGCTTCTGAGGCCAGATTTAAACTCCAGTCCCAGTACTCTATCTACTGCTCCACCTAGCTGCCCTATGCATGCTGAATAACTGTAATTTTAAACTATGTTGAAGAAAATGCCCATAGAAGAAACTTTCATGAACAATTGCTAATTTATACTATGAAAAGACATTAAAAGGAAGGACAAGAGTATTCATTGTCCCCAAATAAATACTGTGGAAAACTAGATTGTGGTAGGTTGAATGATTTTTTAAACTTACACAGCATATTAATGTGTGGGGGCAGGTTGTCATAGTTTTTTTTTTTTTTTTTTTTCCTCTTACTTCAAAAACTTTTTTTGAATTATTCAATAGTCCCCTAATGTGTTAATCTATGCTGGACAATAAAAAAGAATTTCATGTGGTAAAGTTGTTAAGTAATGTCAGAATAGTTGGAGGACTTAATTTGAATTTATTTAATTCCATGTATTATGCAGTTTTTATCCATAAAGTTTAAATGAATAGTTTTGCCTGTTTAGCTCTCACTAAAGTACTGGGAAATAGTCCACTGTGTTTTCCATAAACCTCCTATGACCAAGAGCCTACTCTTATCAATTGTTAAAATCCTTACTGCAAATTGCCCACTACATTATTAGCAATAGATATACTAGTAAAATCCACATCATTATAATCCATCACTGAAACTCTGGTACTGTTTTGATGTTGTACATTTCTCAGTCCATTTAATCTTTGCTAAGTACTATTCACTATTATGAGTTAATTGTTGAGCTAATAATAAAATATTTTTTAGAAGAAAAAAATTCTGGAATTACATATTGTCATTAATGATTACTTTTAGCTTTCCATTGAAATGTACTGCTTGACATAATGTTTTAACTCTTTTTACTCCATTCGATTTGGCTAAAAATTGGTGTTCAAGAATTTTGAATATTGAAAAAACAAGATTTCTTCTTTCCTCTACTAACTGTGAAAATTTGGGGAAAAGTATATGTAAACACACATATACATGACCGTCTCTGAAGAAATTCCCCTATTTACCTAGGTGTGTATTCCCTGCTTTTAATGATGACATTTAACCCTTCTATGACAAAACACTCATTTTCTTTTCATTAGAGTCTCTCAAAACTGAAGCTATAGCTTAGCTCAAATTGGTGATCTGGCTGTGAGACATTAGATTTGGAATTATCCACATCTGCAGAATTAGATATCTTTCTGGTGGCAAAGTAAGGAAAAAAATTTTCCTTCAAAGAGAGAAAAACGGAGTTACCCTGCAAAAGTACTTGTGTAGCAAGATCATTTGAAAACATATCCAGTCTGAATGCATATGAATCAAAAGTGAAAATAAATACTTTGGTCTAATTAAAACATCTTCATTACCATTTTCCAATATTGTGAATAATACAGATAAATGAATGGTACCTGTGCTTGAACATCTTAGTATCTTACACTATGTAGAGAGACTCGTTCCATTAAGCATTTCATATTTAGCAAATATTTATTTAACACATATCATATGCAGAGCTAACTGGTTGAGGGAAGCCAAAGATGAGTGAGACATCCACTTATCACCTCAAAGATCTTATGATATTGTTGAAGAGACATGATCACAAGATTGGTACATAAGATCTTAAAAAATACGCAAATTATGGCAAGCTTTTTAAAGAAATAAAAAAAAAAAATCAGAGAAGAGGATCAATGAAAGGCTTTGTAGAACATATATCATTTGAGCTATTTCTTGAAAATGGGCAGGATTTCATGCCCTTTCCTCCCATTATACTGCTGAGAGTGTGACAAAATAGAAAAAGAACTGACTTGTGTGTCACAATTCTCCCAAGTTCAAGTTTCAATTCTTACTACCTGTGGTGTCTTAGACAAATCACTCAACCAACCTCTCTATGTCAATTTCTTATCTTCTACATGAAGATGTTGAACCTGATGGGATCTAAAGTTCCTTCCAGATCTGCATGTATGTTCCTATCATTTTAATAATCAGAGTTAGTGAAGAGGACATTTCAAGAGTATGGAATAATATGTGGGGGAAAGGAATGAAAAATAAAAAAGTGGGAAAAGATACTATTTTGCTATAAAGTCAGGAACTTTTTCAAAGTTTTGCATTTCTCCTTTAATTGAATTAGATGAGATGATCATTTCAATCATATTGGAACATAGACTATGTAGAAGAGACTAGTCTGAGATAATGCTTAAAAGCTATTTTAGCCATATTTTAAAAGACATTGAATACTAGGGTTAGGAGGATGAACTTTATTCTATAGTTAGTCCATATATTCCCCTACAATATATTGATAAAGTAACTCTTATGCATTTATAAATATCACTATTTTGTGTTTAGGAATAATTATGTGAGAAGGGAAACCTGGAAGAAAAGAGAAAAGAAAAACCATAATGTTGTAATACCAATCTGGGCTAGAGGCAATGAAGTATTCTTACAAAGTGTCTTTGAAAGAGGAAAACAGGTAGTGCAGAGATGAAAGAGTTACAATGAGAATATATTGAATCAGAATTGGCAAGCTTTTGGAACTCAAAGTGGGACAAAGAAAGGGGGAGTATTAAAAATGACATTGAACTTCCACACTTAAGTGATATGCAGTAGTGTTCCCTTAATAGAATTGGGGATAATCTTCTACATAGAGGTTTGCAGTGTAAGAAATTATGTTGATTTTTAGACATATTCCATTTGAGATTACAGAAACATTTCCAAGTTATAACTTTTCCATTGAACACTAGTGACCATACAGGATTTTGAATATCTCCACCCATTTTTCATCTAGTAATGCAAAGTTATAGTGGTAAAATTATTCTTGATAATTTTCACCAACTAGAATCAATCAGCAATTCTTTTCCATTATATGTTAACAAAATCTAACATCACTTTCTTTTGTTGCTTTCATCATCATTGACTCCTTACTTCAAGTTTTCAGCTATGCTCAGGTTTCTCCTCTAATGTTTTCCCTCTCCAATCCATGACATCTTAATATATTGCTTTATAAATATCACTTTTCAGTTGTTAAAGACCTGCTTTATGTCAATAATATTAATTGTGAAGGGGCAATATTTAATTTGTGAAGCTCCTGCCATTTCTAGGTTGCATTGACTTATGTTGCCATTAGCCAAGAATAGGCTTTTTTTGTTTATAGTAAACAAATGGCTATCAAAATGAAAAAATGTGCATATCACATTCATTAAATACTAGCAGCACTTATATTGTTCAATTCAGAAATGCAAATAGTCCTAAAAAGTATGCAAATATTAAAGTTTAAACTTTTATAAAAAACAAACAAAAAAAAAAAAAAAAAAAAACATGATGAAGCTGAACAATATGTGATAGAGGAATGCACTTTGTGAATTAACTTCTCAATCTTGTTTTGCCCAGATGAAGATTTAGTTAGAGAGAGGTTGGTGGAACTTATTCTGATGAAAAGAAATATTATTACTAGAATTGCATGCTGATATCTGTAATGTTCTTCTCTAAAATATAATATTAACTGTGAGCAGATTTCTTGGAGGGCTTCTAAAGGTAGCCTTCATTTCAGTTCAGTGTAATAACCCCAAATACTGCCAGGAGTTAAAAGTCCAAATCCTTTATTGTTTCTGCCAAAATTGTATCTTCTTCACTTGAGCCTCCAGCCAAGTCAAAGATGGAAAATGGAATGAATCTGTCTCTACCTCTGAGAGTGGGCTTGTGTGTCTGGTTCTGAGAGCTTCTTGCTCATATGCTGTACACTGAGTATACACCAATCATTACATCACTGAGAAACCATTATTTGTTGTAGGATTAAATTAATGCTAAATTAGATTTAACCATTGTCTCCTCAATTCCACACAGTACCTTGTTTCAAGTTCTGGCCCATAATATCTCCTTGTAGTATCAGATCAATCATACTGAACCATGCTAAATTAGATAATTATTGTCTCTATCAATTCAATTGTCTTGTAAGAATTTTTATTACAGAAGCAACCTGTTAGTTAATGGCTGCTGGGGATCTAATTCTGATTAGCAGAATAGATCCCTTTATGTGGGAGGATGATAATAATACAAGAAAACTGAGGGGCAGTTGCATTCTCACCTCTTCCCTCTTACATCCAATTATTTCATTCCCAATCCACAAGCAACAGCTGCTTCAGTAAAGGCTGTTTTGCAATTCTGTCAAGTGTGTTATGATTCACAGCTGTGGGGGTTTTCAGAGAACTGACCTGCCCCTTCACACTTAGGGGGATCCTTAACAATTTTCCATTTTTAGTTTTATGGGAACACAATTATTTCCCCCCAACAGCATGGTCAGCAAATTTGTCCAATATTGTGAAAGGGCTGTTATCTGAGTCCACATAATGAGTAATTCAACCAGCACCATCAAAATCTATTCCTTCTTAATCCTCTGGAAAGTTGGAAAGTGAGATGCTATATCAGGTGTGGAATCTTGTGAGATGTCATGGGGGCAAACTTTCTGATAAACGAGAAGAGGATTGTAATCAGAACAGGAGTTTTTCATAAGTCCCTCATCAGTCTCCTGGCTTTGATGTGTTGGCCCATTTTAATTACCATGACTGAAAAAAGTTTTACTGGGTCTCTTCTCCCTTTCCTCCCTCACAGCTTACCAAAGGAATTCTACTGGGAGGATCCTACTCATGAAACAGCTCTTGAGTACTGCTGCTTCTTTTATTCTTGTGTCCCACCTCACATTGGGTGCCATTTGTTATGACAGCCACCTACTGAAGGCTGCTAAGGATCTAATTCTGACCAGCAAAATAAATTCTTTCATGTGAAAGAATGATAGAAGGAGTCTGAGTGGCAATTGCATTCTCTGACTTCTCTCCTCTTCCCTCTTGCCTCCATTTAATTTCATCCTTAATTCACAAGCAACATCTGCCTCGGTAAAAGCTAAGTTGCAATTCCTTCAAGTGTGTTATAATTCACAACTCTGAGAGTTTTCAGAAAATTGATCTCCTCTTCATACTTAGACATGATCCTAAACAAATGTTTTTTTTTGTTTGTTTGTTTTGTTTGTATTTATTTTCTGATTTTGTTTTTTCTTATTCTTTTTTAAAGTAAATATAAAAAACAAAAAATAATTTAAAAAGCAAGAGTAGTAGTAAATTAGACCATAAAGTTAAATTAAGAGTAGCTAGGTAGAGAAAGTAGTATTAGATTAGATTAAAAAGATAAGTTAGCTGTAGCTAGGTAGAGCAGAAAAAGAGTGCTGGACCTGTTATCAAGAAAACCTGAGCTCAATTTTAGCATCAGAAGCTTGCTAGTTATACACTCCCTGTTTACCTCAGTTTCCCCATCTGTAAAATCTGCTAGAAAAGAAAATGGCAAACTACTCCAGTATCATTGCCAAGAAACCTGCAAATGAGGTCATAGGAATCAGAAAAGTGAATAACAATGATCAATAGGTAACTTGGGGATATAGAATATGTAAGAATCAAGAATATCTAACTACTTGATTCAGAAATGCCAGTATTTTATATTCCATATAAAAGTGAGCTTTTATAGTCATCTATAATCTTAAAGAAAATAAAGAAGTCAAGACCTAAAATATTTGAGATTTTCTACTTTTGAGCATAGGAAGATCTGAATGAAAAACCCTAATTAATTGCCTATTAATATAGTCTACATATGACGTGGTACTGATTTAAGTTAAGAAAATAAAGACAAACACAGATGGCTATTATTTTTTAATTAAAACTTTTTTATTTTCAAAACATATAGGAGGGGGGCGGAGCCAAGATGGCTGAGAGGAAACACACGACTCAGTGAACGTCCTCACTCCCTCACAACCAATTAGATAAATTAAGTCTCAAAATTAGCTCAGGACTGATAGATACCACAAGGACTGGAAGCACGACTTACCAGCTGAAGAGAATCTGGAGTTTCAACAGGAAAGGTCAGTTCTCAGGGGAGGAATAAGAAAGACCAGCACAGACGGTGGGGTAGGGGCACACTGCGCCCATTGCGCTGGGAGGGGCTCTGGGATCAGAGAAGCCACTGAGGTAAAGGAATCTGGCACAGGCTGTTAGCTCTTCTCTGCTAATTATTTAGCAGTTCAGAAGAGAAAGCCAAAATATTTTAAAACTCAGATTAGATATTCCCCGGACCCTGGGGGTGACTCAGGCACCAGGGGGTGTGGCCTCAGCTACCTCCTGAGAATAGTTAAGAGATTGACAAGTGGGTGGATACGGCCCAAGGCAACACACACTGCCTAGCTTAGCTGGAGGGAGTGGAACTCAGCTCCAGGAAGTCCCAGAGAAGCGGAACCTTTGAACTAGGGACCGCAGTTTCTGGCAGACACTTCCAGTTTGAGCACAGGGGCTTCTCACGTCACCTGCTGCAGACGTCCACTCCCCACCCGGACACATAGGCTGAGCTTCTTGCTGTCTTCACTATTCTACGCCCTCGAAGCACAGCAGTGCTAATCACCTCTGAGGCGCTTCCAGGGAGGGGGTGGGGAACTCTCTCCCAGAGCTCTATCTTAGCTCAGGCGCAGGGGCCGCTGCATCCATCCGGTCTGGGAGGAAGCTGGTAAAGAAGTAAATAATTTCCTACCCCAGGGACAGACCCCAAAACATTTTTTAAGTATGAGCAAAAAAGCTAGAAAAACTATAGATTCCTTCTATACAGAGAAAGAGCGGGTATCCAACCCCGAGGAAGTTAACAGCAAAGATTCAGAAGATAACAACCTAAAGGGGAACGATTCCTGCCCCCCATCACATAACTCTCTCCTAGAAGAAGCTCTTAAGAAATTGAGGGAGATCTAAGAAAAATGGGGCAAGGAAAGGGAAGTTATGATAGAGAATAACAACGTCCTGAAATTGGAGTTGGAAAAAATAAAGAATTCACAGGAGATGCAGGGAAACAAAATTAGTGAATTAGAAAAGGTTAAAAAAACACAGGAAAGTAGGATTTCTGAATTGGAAAAGATAAAAAAGTCTCAAGAAAATAGAATTTCTGAATTGGAAAAAGAAAATAATTCTCAAAAAAAAAAAAAATTAGGGAAATGGAAAAAAATTCAATAGAGCAAAATAATTCATTTAAAAATGAAATTGGGCATTTACAAAAAGAACTAAAAACTGTGAAAGAAGAAAATAACTCCTTAAAAGTCAGGATGGAACAAATAGAAATGAATGATTCACAGAGAACCCAAGAATCAGTCAAACAAAACAAAAAAAATGAGAAGCTGGAGAACAACGTCAAATACTTACTGGGAAAATCTATAGACCTGGAAAATAGATCTAGGAGAGATAATCTGCGGATTATTGGACTTCCAGAAAACTATGACCAAAAAAAGAGCCTAGATTCTATTTTACAGGAAATTATCAAAGAGAACTGTCCAGAGATAATAGAAACAGAAGGGAAAGTAGATGTGGAAAGAATTCATCGAACTCCTTCTGAAATAGACCCTAAAAAAAGAACACCACGGAATATTGTGGCTAAGCTGCAGAATTACCACACAAAGGAGAAAATCCTGCAAGCAGCTAGAAAAAAACAATTTAAATACCAAGGTGCCACAATAAGGGTCACCCAAGATCTGGCTGCCTCCACATTAAAAGATAGAAGGGCCTGGAACCTGATATTCCGAAAGGCAAAAGATCAAGGACTGCAACCAAGAATGAACTACCCAGCTAAGTTTAGCATCTTTTTCCATGGAAGAAGATGGTCATTCAATGAAACAGAGGAATTCTATATGTTTCTAAGAAAAAAACCAGACTTAAACAAAAAATTTGATCTACATCCACAAGACTGAAGAGAAACAGAAAAAGGTACACAGAACCCTTGAGAACTGTAACTTTGTTGTGGGTATATAAAAAATACTCAAGGATAATTTGATTTTACTGATATAAAAGAAAAAAAGGGGGGTGTGGTAAAGGGAAGGAGGTCGGTTCAGAAAAAGGGGAAGGAGTGATAAAAAGAGGGAAACTACATCCCAGGAAGAGACATAGAAAATACACCATATCTGAGGGAACTTAGTGAGGGGGAGAATCATTGTGTGAATCTTACTCTCATCAGAAGAGGCTCAAAGAGTAAATAATTAACATATTTGTTTTTCTGAGAATTTTCTCTCACCTCATTAAAAGGGGGGAGAGGAAAAGGGGAAAGGAAAAGGAGAATAAGTGAAGGGACTTGGAGGGAGGGGGGAGGGATCCTAAAAAAAAAAAAAAAAAAAGAGGGAGGGTTGCGCGTCACAAGGGGGGTTTGTAAATTAAATATCGGGGAGGGGGATCAGGGGGGTCAAGGGAAAAAAGTATAATCTGGGGATAATACGATGGCAGGAAATACAGAATTAGTAATTTTAACTGTAAATGTAAATGGGATGAACGATCCCATCAAACGGAGACGGATAGCAGATTGGATCAAAAAGCAGAACCCTACAATATGTTGTCTACAGGAAACACACTTAAAGCAGGGAGATACATACAGAGTAAAGGTAAAAGGTTGGAACAGAGCTTATTATGCTTCAGGTAAAGCCAAAAAAGCAGGGGTAGCTATCCTTATCTCAGATCAAGCAAAAGCAGAAGTAGATCTCGTTAAAAAAGATAAGGAAGGAAACTATATCCTGCTGAAAGGTAGCATAAATAATGAAGCCATATCAATACTAAACATATATGCACCAAGTGGTATAACATCTAACTTTCTAAAGGAAAAGTTAAGAGAACTGCAAGAAGAAATAGACAGTAAAACTATAATAGTGGGAGATCTCAACCTAGCACTCTCAGATTTAGACAAATCAAACCACAAAACAAACAAGAAAGAAATTAAAAAAGTAAATAGAACATTAGAAAAACTAGGTATGATAGACCTTTGGAGAAAACTGAATGGCAATAGGAAGGAATATACTTTCTTCTCAGCAGTTCATGGGATCCTATACAAAAATTGACCATATATTAGGACATAAAGATCTCAAAATTAAATGTAGGAAGGCAGAAATAATAAATGCCTTCTTCTCAGATCACAATGCAATAAAAGCTACATTCAGTAAAAAGTTAGGGGTAAATAGACCAAAAAGTAATTGGAAACTGAATAATCTCATCTTAAAGAATGACTGGGTGAAAGAGCAAATTATAGAAACAATTAACAATTTCACCCAAGATAATGATAATGATGAGACATCATATCAAAATCTTTGGGATGCAGCTAAAGCAGTAATAAGGGGAAATTTTATATCTTTAGAGGCTTATTTGAAGAAAATTGAGAAAGAGAAGATTAACGAATTGGGCTTACAACTTAAAAGGCTAGAAAAAGACCAAATTATAAACCCCCAACCAAAAATTAAACTCGAAATACAAAAATTAAAAGGAGAAATCAATAAAATTGAAAGTAAAAAAACTATTGAATTAATAAATAAAACCAAGAGTTGGTTTTATGAAAAAGCCAATAAAATAGATAAACCTTTGGTAAATTTGATCAAAAAAAAGAAAGAGGAAAATCAAATTGATAGTCTTACAAATGAAAAGGGGGATCTTTCCACCAATGAAGAGGAAATTAGAGAAATAATAAGGAGTTACTTTGCCCAACTTTATGCCAATAAATTTGATAACTTAAGTGAAATGGATGACTTTCTCCAAAAATATAGGCTCCCTAGATTAACAGAGGAGGAGATAAATTGCTTAAATAGTCCCATTTCAGAAAAAGAAATAGAACAAGCTATTAATCAACTCCCCAGGAAAAAATCCCCAGGGCCAGATGGATTCACATGTGAATTCTACCAAACATTTAAAGAACAATTAGCCCCAATGTTATATAAATTATTTGAAAAAATAGGGGATGAAGGAGTCCTACCAAACTCCTTTTATGACACAGACATGGTACTGATACCTAAACCTGGTAGATCGAAAACTGAGAAAGAAAATTATAGACCAATCTCCTTAATGAATATTGATGCTAAAATCTTAAATAAGATATTAGCAAAAAGACTTCAGAAAATCATCTCCAAGATAATACACTATGATCAAGTAGGATTTATTCTAGGAATGCAGGGCTGGTTTAATATTAGGAAAACTATTAATATAATTGACCATATTAATAATCAAATTAATAAGAACCATATGATCATCTCAATAGATGCAGAAAAAGCATTTGACAAAATCCAACATCCATTCCTACTAAAAACTCTTGAGAGTATAGGAATAAATGGATTATTCCTTAGAATAATCAGGAGTATATATTTAAGACCGTCAGTAAGCATAATATGCAATAGAAATAAACTGCAACCTTTCCCAGTAAGATCAGGAGTGAAACAAGGTTGCCCACTATCACCATTACTATTCAATATAGTACTGGAAACGCTAGCCTCGGCAATAAGAGCCGAGAAAGAGATTCAAGGAATTAGAGTAGGAAATGAGGAAATCAAACTATCACTTTTTGCAGATGACATGATGGTATACTTAGAGAACCCCAAAGACTCTGCTAAAAAACTACTAGAAATAATTCAAAATTTCAGCAAAGTGGCAGGATACAAAATAAATCCACATAAATCCTCGGCATTTTTATATATCACTAACAAAATGCAACAGCAAGAGATACAAAGAGAAATTCCATTCCAAACAAATGTTGAGAGTATAAAATATTTGGGAATCCATCTACCAAAGAAAAGTCAGGAATTATATGAGAAAAATTACAAAACACTTGCCACAAAAATAAAATCAGATTTAAATAATTGGAAAGACATTCAGTGATCTTGGATAGGCCGAGCGAATATAATAAAGATGACAATACTCCCCAAACTAATCTATTTATTTAGTGCTATACCAATCAGACTCCCAAGAAACTATTTTAATGACCTAGAAAAAATAACAACAAAATTCATATGGAAGAATAAAAGGTCAAGAATTGCAAGGGAACTAATGAAAAAAAACTCAGAGGAAGGTGGTCTAAGTGTACCTGATCTAAAGCTATATTATATAGCAGCAGTCACCAAAACCATTTGGTATTGGCTACGAAATAGACCGGTAGATCAGTGGAACAGATTAGATACAAAGGACAAAAAAGGGTACATCTATAGCAATCTAATCTTTGACAAACCCAAAGATTCCAACATTAGGGATAAAAATTCATTATTCGGAAAAAACTGTTGGGAAAACTGGAAATTAGTATGGCAGAAATTAGATATGGATCCACACTTAACACCATATACCAAGATAAGATCAAAATGGGTCCATGATTTAGGCATAAAGAGGGAGATAATAAATAGATTAGAGGAACAGAGGATAATCTACCTCTCAGACTTGTGGAGGAGGAAGGAATTTATGACCAGAGGAGAACTAGAGATCATTATTGATCACAAAATAGAAGATTTTGATTACATCAAACTAAAAAGTTTCTGTACAAATAATACTAATGCAAACAAGATTAGAAGGGAAGTAACAAATTGGGAAAATATTTTTAAAAACAAAGGTTCTGACAAAGGTCTCATTTCCAAAATATATAGAGAACTGACCCAAATTTATAAGAAACCGAACCATTCTCCAATTGATAAATGGTCAAGGGATATGAACAGACAATTCTCAGAGGAAGAAATTGAAACTATATCCACTCACATGAAAGAGTGTTCCAAATCACTACTGATCAGAGAAATGCAAATTAAGACCACTCTGAGATACCACTACACACCTGTCAGATTGGCTAAGATGACAGGAACAAATAATGACAAATGTTGGAGGGGATGTGGGGAAACTGGGACACTAATACATTGCTGGTGGAGTTGTGAAAGAATCCAGCCATTCTGGAGAGCAATCTGGAATTATGCCCAAAAAGTTATCAAACTGTGCATACCCTTTGACCCAGCAGCGCTACTACTGGGATTATATCCCAAAGAAATACTAAAGAGCGGAAAGAGACATATATGTGCCAAAATGTTTGTGGCAGCTCTTTTTGTTGTAGCTAGAAACTGGAGGATGAATGGATGTCCATCAGTTGGAGAATGGTTGGGTAAATTGTGGTATATGAAGGTTATGGAATATTATTGCTCGGTAAGAAATGACCAGCAGGAGGAATATAGAGAGGCCTGGAGAGACTTAAATCAACTGATGCTGAGTGAAATGAGCAGAACCAGAAGATCACTGTACACTTCAACAACAATGCTGTATGAGGATGTATTCTGATGGAAGTGGAAATCTTCAACATAAAGAAGATCCAACTCACTTCCAGTTGATCAATGATGGACAGAGGTAGCTGCACCCAGAGAAGAAACACTGGGAGGGGAATGAAAATTGTTAGCACTAATATCTGTCTGCCCAGGTTGCATGTACCTTCGGATTCTAATGTTTATTGTGCAACAAGAAAGTGATATTCGCACACATGTATTGTACCTAGACTATATTGTAACACATGTAAAATGTATGGTATTGCCTGTCGTCGGGGGGAGGGAATAGAGGGAGGGGGGTAAATTGGAAAAATGAATACAAGGGATAATATTATAAAATATATATATATATATATATATATATATATATATAATAATTAAAAAAAAACATATAGGAATGGGATAGTTTTGATGGCATTTATGGCAATGATGTTTGCATATTCTGCTAAAAAGAATATGACAAAGGGGCCAGCTGTGTGTTCTACTTTGAAGCCTGACACTAGTTTGGATTCTCCTTCAGTTAGGTTGAATGGTGCTCGGTTAGTTTATGTATAATGAATATTCAACCTTGCAAAATCTTGTATTCCAAACTTGTCCCTTTCTCTCCCTCCCTCCCCTAGAAGGCAAGTAATTTAATATATGTCAAATGTTCAATTTTTCTATACATATATCTACAAATATCATACTGCACAAGAAAAATGAGATCAAAAAGGAAAAAAATGAGAACGAAAACAAAATGCAAGAAAACAACAAAAAAAGTGAGAATACTATGTTGTGATCCACACTCGGTTCCCATAGTCCTCTCTCTGATTGCAGATGGCTGGCTTCATTATAAGACCATTGGAACTGGCCTGAAACAGATGGTTATTATTAAATATTATATGCAGGCACTTCACTATGTATCAAAGATACACATCCAAACCAGTCTTTGCTATTGAAGCTCACATTTTCTAAGCCTTTCCTGAAAGCTCAAGATTAGAGCAATTTCCATTCCAAGCATGGAAAATAGCCTGCAAATATATAAGAAAGCAGATTCTTATTGCTGAAAAGAGTAAACCTATCATTGAATTCTTGGAAATTCTTGAATTGGCAAAGGAAAACAATTGTTTCAATACCAAGAAGAATACCAATACCAATAAATTTATTTATTCTTTTGTAAAATTCTACCTAGAAATGTATTACTTATTATTTAGATTCTATTCATTTGTAACTTTGGCAAGGTCATATTACAGTTGAATTGTTTACTCTTTAGATTGCTTCACACCTGTCATTATGCAAATAAAGTCTAATAATCTTGATTCTTCTATTTATCTATCTTTGGTACTCCATCTTTTGTCTCTCTTTTTCTCTCCTTCTTTTCCCCATCCCCATCTACCTATAAATATAAATTGCTGCCATAAGTTCTATGAAAAGGGCTGAGAATTGAATTATTCCTCCAGCCAAATATAGACTTCTTAATTAAGATAATGAAGACTAAGACCTAGAAATTAAGAAATTCATTTTCTTCACTCAGTACAATGACGATAACAATGTTTAAAAATCTCTGTCTTCTCTCTTTAAAGAGATGGTATTCATGGAGAAGAGAAAATGAAGAAGAGAATTTTTTAAGTATGAAGAATAAATTAGCAGAGATCAACAAAGAAAGCTTTTTAGATAGATAAGTATGATATTCAGAATTTAGTGAAGAATAAATACTAGAAAACCCAATAAAATTTTTAGGTAGATTCTTGTTTTAAATGTAACAACTGATTCCTAGTAAGTTCCAATATGCTTATGTAAATCTTCTTTATTATAAAATATTTATCAGAATTCATAAAATTATACAATTTCAGAATTGGAAAGGGGCTCTTTATTCATTCTCTCCAGTAAGTTTAAATTTCTTATAACTTGCAAATCTGAATTTGTTCAACCCAGCCTCATTTGAGGTAATGCAATAAAATGTAATTTAATAACCTAAGAGGCATCTAATTCCATTTTTGTACCTCTCATTACTATACATTACACACCTACACCACACACACAAATACATACATATAGACATCTATGCCTATATACCTATAACTACCTATACACAAAAGCTGACTTTCTATGAGAATATTGATATTCCAGTATTAAGCTTAGTTCATAATAACTCATACCTACATATTTCTTCTCTTGTATATGTTTAAATCATAGCTAAATGTCATCTTCTCCTATGAAAGGATTTCCCTACTCATTAGTGCTGACACAAAATCATTATGTATTTCATTTGTAAATAATCTGTATTTATTTTATCTGTGAATGTGTTGTTTTCCCTGGTAGGATATATTATCCTTGCTTCCAGGATCTATTTCACTTTTGCATTTATATCACAAATAACAAGCATATTGCCTGACACAAAGTAGGTATTTGATTATTGTATTTAATATTGAATAAATTCCCCTATTGTTCGTTGGAATCTTTGGGAGACAAGTAACTTTATTTATACACATCTATGTTACCACTATTACATTATATTTAATTCTCCAAACAATCACAGACTTCTCTCACCGGCAACTCCCATAAATTCTATTCTCCTCAGTATCTATAAATAAAATTTGTAGAGTGAGTCTAGGAGGACAAGGTAATAAGTCCTTTCACAGATGAAAGAAGACATATGTCGATTTAAATCATGCATGATAGGTTGCAAATATGGGCAGAAAGTCTGTAATATAAGTCAATTTGCAGCTCTTTCTTTTTTCTCTTTCACAAACAAAATTCCATTTGAGATGGTTTAAACTTCATAGTTTAAAAATCAATAAATTTGCCATAGTAGGTCTAAATTTCCTAGATCTGCATCTATATGTATGTATGTATATATACTAACTCTAGGGTCTCCTTTATCCCTAATATTTCCAATAAGGTAACATCTACTTGGATGAAACCTCAGATCTTTATAAATCTAGAAATCCTCACTCTTTGTCACCTGACAATTTGACAGGGATAGGGAAGACATATCATCCAATATCATTTCCAAAACCTTTGACTGTAGTAGTTCTCAATGCTGATCCTTCCCCAATGGTTTGAATATAGAACGGTATTCAATTCAATAACAATGTATTAAATGCCTATTTAGTGTTAAACTACCTGTCCTTGGTTAGCACTAGTGAAGATAAATGTGTTTAGATAAAAATCACAGTCCATTGTGGAGACTACCGATTGGCAAGGAAATATTAAATAGACACAAACAATGATAATACAACATAATAAGTGTTTGATAGAAAGTAAGATTAAAAAATATTTGATATGGCAGATTATAGTGTACAGGACATGAAATTTGAAAATTGGAAATCTTCCTGATTTCAGGGCTGAATCTCAGTCAGCTAATTGCCCAATTCAAATCTTACCTTAGAGTCTTCTTAGCTGTGGGACTCTGGGAATGTTACTTAAGATTTTGTGATAGTTTATTTTATTTTATTTTATTTTTTATCTTCAAAAGGAGGAACTCAACTCAGTTGAACTGGGGAACTCTGGTGCCTTATAGATACATATCTCTGATCCCTCATTCCTGAATTTCTCTCCTACTTATCTACATCTCATAACCCTTGTGGTCACCTTTTCAAAGAACACTTCATTGATCCCTCTTAATGATAGTACCTCCCCTGAGATAATTATCTTTAATTTACCAAGTATCTATTCTCTTTGTATGTATCTATTTGCGTATTGTCTTAAAATACACTATGATCTTGATAGAAGGGATTGTAGTTGTTGTTTGTATGCTTTTTCTTTCATTTCTTTTTTTTTTTTTTCCTTTCTTTGTATCACCAGAATTTGGACTAGTTCCTTGCCTATAATAAGAGCTCAGAAAATGCTTGTTGACTGACTGAAAGACTGACTATTATGAATCTGAAGAAAGAAAAGTAATTATTGCTTGAAATGATCATTAAAGCTTTCATGCAAGAAACTGAATTAGGATTTAAAGAGTATTTTAGAATTAAACAAGGAGGTAGTAAAAGGACCATGCAAAAGCATGGAATCTGAGGAAATGCAGAAAAGGTACAGCAAAGAGTAATCCAGTTTGGCAGAAACATAAATTAAACAAAAGAGGATAGAATGAAAGTAGAATAAAAAATAAAATAAAGTGATGTCAGATTTTCAAAGTTTTTAGCTGTCAGGGATAAATATTTGGTTTTACTTAATAATGAAATACTAAAACTTTTTTAGGGCAAGTTATTTTTAAAGCTTCAGAGAAAAAGAATATCAAGAAAAATGAATTTTAGTACACTCGTGTTTCTTCATTTGTCTTTTATAGTTAAAACCATTTATTTTGTTGAACTACAGACATACAAACCCCCTCATCCCTGACACTCAAAACATTTCCTCATTATTGTGTGCATCTGCAGTCAGGAAAGTGACACATAAATATTGTCAGATGTTTAAAGAAAACGTTAAAAACTCAAACAATAGCATTATATTTTAAATTTATTTGGAACTCTTTACATTTGATTTGCCAAAATAATAAGGATAATCATTTCTACTCCATCGTTATGTTAAAAAGTTCACTAACCTTAATATTAGAAGTTCCTTTCAGATGTGCCATCTTTCCTCTTTATTGCATATTACCTCTAATTGAGGCTTCAGGTTAAGTCAGGAAAGGGCAGCTTTCTTAATTGCTGCACTGTGAAACTTCTTCAGTCATTCTCTTTCCTTCAGCTCTTTGACACACAGCAGGTTCCACTCAAAAATAAATGATTAGAAATTCCCTCTTTGGGAGGGGGGGCAATTTGGAAAAATGAATACAAGGGATAATATTATAAAATATATATATAATAAAAAAAAAAAAAGTAAAAAAAAAAAAAAAAAAAAAAAAGAAATTCCCTCTTTAAGGGCCAGACAGAATCTGCAACATAGCTGGCTCAATTGTTAAAAGGAGAATTTTTTTTTTTTTTTTTTGTCAGAGAAGAAGTCAGCAAGGTAGCATTTGTTGCTATTTGGCAACTGGCTGAATATAAACACTCTGGAGACTGATAGTTTGAGTTTTGATCATGTGATTCTACTAGTTGGTGTTTAATGAAAATTTGGTAAATTTAATTGAATTATTCTCAGGCTAACCCCAGTGATAGGCCTTTAGAACAAAACCCTTCCTAATCTGTAGAGGAAAAAGAAGGAGTGTCCTTTTTTCCCTTGCCCACACTCTCCTTCCCTGATCATTCTTTTTTCTGAGAAAAATTGTGTCAGTAACTCATCCTCTATTTAGTTCCCACTTCAGTCAGTACCAAACGCCTTTTTTCACAGCTGTGACTACTTATGGATCCAAGTGGCAAACCGGGGGCTCTTTTTAGCACATGCTCCCACAGGTGGAGGAGATGTACTTCAATTGACCTACGCCCCAACTGACAGATGAGAAACTTCTTCAGACATTCCCCCTTTGTGACTGGTAGGGGGCCCCATTTGTCTAGACAAGCATATCCATGTCATTTGTCTTTCTTTGCCCGTTAAGATAATTATAATTTAGAAGTATTTGTGATTTATTTTTAAGGTTTATTTTTCTTTTCTTTTTTTTTTTTTTTTAGCTCTTTTCAGTTACATAAATCTTTATTACATGGGCTTTTTATCTTTTTTATTGTGTTGTGGACTGCTTTTGTGGTCTTTTGAAACCTATGAAAATACTGCTTTTAAATATTTAAAATAAAATGCAAATTAGTAATCAAATCAATTATATTGAAATACAGTTACCAAAATTGTTTTGAAAACATACCTTTGGCCCAGGTTAAGGACATATGTCTTAGTAAATCTTTTCTCAAGTGTGAAATGATGATGATTTCACCTACTTCAAAGAACTGTTATGAGATAAGAAATATTTTCAAAGCACTTAGTAATGAATATCTGGCCTTTACTAGGCAATTAATAAAGGCTAGTTTCTCCTCTTTCATAGCACCTTAGGAATGTCAGTCAGGGTTACACAGAAGATATGTTACAGATAGTCAGTCATGTCTGACTCCTTGTGACCCCATTTGTGGTTTTCTTGGCAAATATACTAGAGTGGTTTGCCATTTCCTTTTCCAGCTCATTTTACAGATGAGGAAACTGAGGTAAACAGGGTTTAGTAACTTGCTCAGGGTCAAATAATTAGTAACTGTCTAAGGGCAGATTTGAATTAAAGAAGATCAATCTTCCTGATTTCAGGGCTGAATCTCAGTCAGCTAATTGCCCAGTGCTTGAGGTAATGAAACCATGTCATCCCAGTGCATGTAACTTTGTTGAGGACAAGAACTGATTTATTTTTGTCTTCCTTTTTCTCCATAAATCCCTTGTATGTAATAGATGTTTAATAAATGCTTGATTAAATAACTGAACTGTTTTTTCTTATTCCACAACCAGTATTTACTTTTCTACAGACATGCTATTTTGTGTCCTTGCTCCATTTTATTGCCTTAAATGGGGCTCAATCAAAATTTGGAAGTGTTAATTGCATGCCAAACCTTGAAGGGTGATAGAGGATAGTTACCAACTCAAAAGGCTCTTGGGAGAACTCAAAAAGGATCTTAAAATAGAGTTAGAAGAAAAATGGAAAAAATAAATAAGAGTTGTGCAGGAGAGTTTGGAAAGGGAAAAAAATTATCAAAAGAAAACTCCTTAAAAATAGATTTGGAAAAATGGAAAAAGAAAAAAAAAACTCCCTGAAAAACAGAATTGGTGAAATGGAAAAAACAATCCGATGTACAAAACAATTCACTTAAAAGTTCAATTGTACAAATTGTCCAACAAGGTATAAAAGCTAGCTGAAGAAAATCATTTACTAAAAAAGAGGGAGGGAATGATTTTCCCATAAATCCTAAAAATCATTAAAGATAGCATATAGTGAATATGTTAACAGAAGATGCACTCAGATAAAATTGAAATATATATATCCCATGAAGGCTCATGTAATGTAGTTCTGCTACATGTCATTTTTTTAGGAATCAGTCTTTATTGTTCTTAACTTCGTCTTAAAAGGGAGAACATAATATGTGATACAGAATGCTTGACTCTGAGTTTACAATAAATAGATTTGACTGACACTCCAAAGTTCCACAAAAAGCTTTTCTTTACTTTTTGCCCTGCTCCCCACTTAGAATTCCTTTGAGAATACCATGATATAATTTATGACTAGATTTTCCCAAATGTGAATAAAATCCTTTTATTTCTGGGAAGACAGCCATTCTAACAATAATGAATACAAGGAGAAAGAAAACAGAAGTCCCCAAAGACTACAAAAAATCCATAAACTGGTAAGTTATCTTTCCTGGTTTTGTTTGTTTTTCAACTGAAGTGCTTTCCTTAAAAGGACTTCCACAATCTTTCATAAAAAGAGCACAATCCTGTGGTTTGGACTCAGTTGACAAAAAAAAAAAATTCTAATTATTTTAGGGTTATCAAAAGCTCTCCTCTCTTAAACTAATGTTTGGTCTTCATTTGAGAGTATAGACTGAATCCTATAAAGCAGAGAATAGTGTATGAGCATGTGTGTGTTTTAAACTATTAGTAGAGATAAAAGGTCCTATTTTGTCTATTAAGCTTTCTTGATAGCCACACTCCCAACTGCTAGTGGGACTTCCTTCTACTATTTCATGTTATTCAGGATTTTTCTGCATATGTTTATATATTTACGTATTCCCCATAGATAGAATGTAAACTTCTTGAAAGAACAGACTGTTTAATTTTTCTATATATTTCCATCACGTAATATAATAGTTCAAATCTGACGTCACATATTAGCTGTGTGTTCCTGGCCAAACCACTTTAACCCTACTTGTCTCAATATTATGACCTGAAAAGTATGTTGGAGAAGATTTCCATTACAATATACTTTCCAAGAAAATTCTAAATGATGTCATGAAGAATGAAACAGGATTGAAATGATTGGGCAACAATATCAACAAAAAACAAAATAAATGGAGTATTTTATTATGATTCTAAGGGTAAATATGGTGTTTTAGAAATATTGAGTTCAGGATTTCCATGAAATATCTCCATTGGGGATTTTCTGCAAGTAGCTGATTATGAGGACCAAAAATCAAGGTGGCAATTATTTCTGGATATGGAACTGATATTTGGAAGTCATGTGCATATAGATGCTAAGTGAAGACATACACAATAATATCTGGAAGAAAGAAGATAAAATGATGCACGGTTGAGGTTTGGAGTATAACTAAGGTTAATGGAGAGTACAAGGATGAAGATATAGCAAAAAAGACTGGGAATGATTACATAAGTAGGAGAACTAGAAGAGAAAACTGACATTTAAACCCTGGAAATACAAAATATCCAAGATGAGCTTGTCAGTGTTGACAAACATTGCAAAGTAATCAAGGAGGATGAGGATTTAAAAAATAACATAAATTTAGCAGTGAAAAACCTAGTCATAACCTTGGAAAGAGCAGTTTCAATTAGATGGAGAAGCCAGACTGCTAGGAATTGAAAAGTGAGGAGAAGGTGAGTAAACAGAAGAAGGGAGGGTAGTTTCCTTTTTATAGGAGTTTGTCTATGAAGGAAAAGAGATATATAGGATTATAACTTGAGAGGCAGGCAGGCTCAAGTAAAAGCTTTCCATTTTGCTGGTTCTGAGGGTAGCAGTGTCAAAGTCATACTAACTAAAAATTAGCTAATATTTATATATAATTACAATATTTATATAGTATTTAACATATATTATCTCATTTTGCTCATTTGCTCCTGTTCACATATTGCAAGGAAGTATCCAGTAGGTAAGACATTGAAGTCAAGAAGCAAGGACAATTATAATAAGGGTAATATTTTGGGGAAGCCAGAATAAAAAACAAAAATGGAAGTTATATTTACCAAATAAAATACTTTGCCTCTCTGGGGTAGAAAATAGGAGGAAAAAATGAGGGAAGAGTGATATTGAGGGGTTTTGAGGCATAAAATTGGTGAGAAGTGTTTTCTAGTGATGAATAGCCTGGGAAAGTATTATAAGAAAGTTGAAAAGAGACATTTTGGAACAGCCACAGGTCAAACAGAAAAAATAAAGTTCACCATATTACAGTAAAGGCTCATTTAAAGCTTAGCTCCTATAACTTGTGGGGGATGATTATATGATTTCCCCAAGAGGCATTCAGCAGTTCAGAAATTGATGCAAAGAAAGCAGATTATACATGTGTTTTTGTTATATGTGATAGTAAGATAAGAGAACAAAGAATTCTAGGGTATAATTGCATTGGTTAACTATAGGATAGAACTTGAAAAGGAAGGAAATTGTGGTGGTAGGATTGATAGAAAAATAAAAAGGGTCAATTCTTCAAAGAGAAAAGTGAAGATAAAGAATAAGTTTAGGAGGAATGAGAAATGGAAGACTACAAACTTATGATTTAATAGAGCAATTTCAGACTTCTGGATGATGGAAAAACAGGAATGGGTGGATGGATGGATGGATGACAGTGACATCAAATGGATCAATAGCATCATTATCTACTTCGTTTAGTTGATTTGTTAATGACAAGTAGATTCATAATTAATTAGGTTTGTGCCCAGACTACACTTTGTCAATTTGACCATTTCTTAATGCTTTTGGATATGTATTAACTTTGAGAGCATTGCTGGTGTTGAAATAGCCTTTGAGAACTCAGAATCACCTTCACACCATTATAGGCTAAACCTTAGACATTTTATGAATGATTCTTTTGAGAACAAGAGCTCTGTGGAAAGCCCAGAATGTATTAGCATCATTCTTTTTGGACATCCCTTTCCCATAACCTTTTCTTCCAACTTAACGTCATTCAGAATTTTGTCATCCACGTTTTGTTCCTTTGAGCATTACATCCTTCTTGAGCTGAATGATTTTTGACTCAAATTGAGCAAAAATGGTTTTACCTCCAGAATGAAAGAAAAATGAAAGCATCTGTAGCTTGTGACAACTACCATTGCTCAAAGTCAAGCTACACATGTAGATGAGCCTTTCATGAGAGAGACAAAGAACTGATGCCAGAATTAGACAAGCCAGAGCCAGATTTTGGGTTTTCCCTATCTCACATGACAAAACTGATTATAATTTCACTGTATATTGGACGTGTATTCCCGGGAACAGGTAAACAAACAGATTATTTTATATGCCCTATTGATAGTATGAATCCCACCATTACAACTCAGTATTTTAAAAAGCAAAGACTATATGGGGAGACATTTTATCCTGAACCTTACTCATTTCTTCACCATATTTTAAAACATATAAATTAAACAATTATTAAGAATTAATATTCCAGGCATTGTTCTAAGTACTAACAATAAAATTCCAGTGCAATCATGGATTGGTTTAGGAGTAGACAACTGAAAATGGTAGAAGATACTGTCTCTGGGAGGTAGGAGCACTGGTATAAGCATTGGACTAGCACTTGGTTGAGAGTGGGCTCTTTCAATTAGTTGAGTAGAGACAACTGACTGAATCTTTAAAACTATCTGCCTGGGATCATCTGTCTTTTTTTCTAAACAATTTGCCAGTGAAGGACACATTTACTTCTAGCAAATGATAACATACTCTAAGAGGAGAGGGATTAAGTAGGCAAGTTCTGAAAGCTATTTTTCCCTCTCCCTAGTCCACATGAACTAGAGAAACAAGGTTAGGATTTGAGGATAGGTTTCTGGTTTTGTTTCTTTGTTTCTTTTCAATTCTAGGTTTTGAAAGCTTGAGTCATGAGAACCTCAGCTTTTCAGGGCTTCCCTCATGGGCTAGCTATGATATTTGGACTACAACAGGAATTATTAAACTTTTATCCACTCACTATCCCCTTTTCAACTGCAAAATTTTATACAGAGACTATGTGGATACAAAATAGTTATGTAAAGAAAACATTTATTGGTAATAAGTCATCATTTCATGACCCTCACATTTAGTTCAAGACCATGGATTAAGAAGTTTTGGTCTATAACCCATGGCTCTATCATTGCATTGAAATGATTACCCAGTTCAGGGATTCTACTTACTGCAACTAGAATTACTTGCAAAGGACAAATGGAGCAAACATAAGACACCAAGTCCATTTCTCAAGGCCAAATAGAAGAAAGTAAGGATGACAGGCTCTCAGACCTATTCTTACTCCTCTCATACCACTTTAGTTTATGGTGTAATCAGTTATGAATGAAAATTTTTTCATCTCTGGATGCTATGGGAAAAGAAAAATACTCCCATGAGGAGGTTTATTTATATACTTTGCAAGTACAATATAAACTGTGAATGGAAAGAAACTACCAACAAGAATGTAGTAGGTCAATATAGATTACTCAGATGCAAGTCCTCTTATCTCCTTCCTATCCTCTGCTACATGAGAGAACATATTTTGGGATGTTTGGGCATATGCCAAAACCACATTACACAAGGGGAACAAGAAGAAGAAGAAGAAGAAGCAGAAGAAAAAGCAGAATCAGAAGTAGAAGCAGAAGAAGAAGGAGAAAAAAGAAAAGAAGAAGAAGAAAAGAAGAAGAAGAAGAAGAAGAAGAAGAAGAAGAAGAAGAAGAAGAAGAAGAAGAAGAAGAACAAGAACAAGAACAAGAACAAGAACAAGAACAAGAACAAGAACAAGAACAAGAACAAGAACAAGAAAGAAGAAGAAAGAAGAAGATAATCAGAGTTCATGTCCTCAAGGAATTTGCTTTCTAATGAATTCAAATTTGGCTCCCAACTTTTACTCACTATGTAATGCTGAACAAATCACTTAAACTCAGCCTGTTCAGTTTTCTCATTTATAAAATGGGGATAATTGTAAAGGTCCCGTCGTCTCTAAGTTATTAATCCTTTTCTGGGAGGAGATCTCTTTTATGTAAAATCTTTTCCTCTGTGAGCAGGTTTCTTGGGAAACTTCTGGAGCCTCCAGCCAGAGTGAAGGTAGAATCTCAAATCCTCTTCTTCCTGAATCCTGGCTCTGAATCTCCTCGAGCTTCCCTGAAGTTCTCCCAAGAAGTCTTGTTCTTCTCCCAGTCTAGACTCTCCTTCCACACTGCCTTCTAAACTCAATCTCCCAGTCTAGACTCACTTCTTGCCCAACTGTCCTCTTCTTTTAACCTAGCAGAGAATGGGCTAGTGAGAACTCCCAGGATCTTGTGGGAATTCCTACAGCCAATGAATTTGCTCCTTTTAAAGGTGTAATCTCCTTTAAATGTGTAAACTCCTTTTTCAGAAGTCTAAAGGTGTAAACTCTTTTAAAAAATTTGAACTAAAGGTGTGAATTCTGAGCTAGAGAATTGTTTACATAGGGCGTCATGACCTTGAAACAAGTGTACACAAATCCATCAATATGGGAGATATTGCACATAATTACATAAATTGCATAAACACATAGTATCATAACACATGCTAGCAGTGATGTAACAAATAACATGATCAAATAATCATAAATTGAGAATTTATACATGTCCATAAGTCCATTGTCCATTAGTTCATGTGCCAGAAATCCAATAATTCCTGCAAATTTTAAAGTTTTTTAACAGTATTCTTATCAGCCATGCTCTTTCAGTGTCAGCTGTTTCTTAGATCTTCTCCTTTGTTTTGAGGAAGCAAACCCTCTCTCCCAGGCAGTTAACCTATCTAATTTCCTCCTATTTACCACTTTCTGAATCTCTACTCATCATCTGGCAATTACATTGGAGCTATTTGCACTGGACAATCCTAAGAGATAATAATAGCACACACTTCTCAAAATTGTTGGGGGGTCAAATGAGATAAAATTTGTAAGATGTTAGCAAAGTGTATGTAATATAATATGAACTTAATAACTGATTGTTTCATTCTCTCCCTTCCTTCTTTCTTTTGTTAATTTGTTCATTCCTTCTTAAATTCCTCCCTCCCTTCATTCTTTCTTTTTTCTCATTCTCTGTTTTCTTCTTTCTCTTTTTCCTTCTTTTCCTCTTTCTAGGGGTAGACAACACATAAAAAGGGTAAAATAAAAACAAGGGTATGGTAAGTTTCCACACATGAGCACAATCCCAAAAGTGCCCTAGGAGTAAAGTATGATCTATAGCTAACAAGTGCTAATACTCAAATGGAAGTTTGGGGACAAAAGTGCCTTTAGAAGAAAAGATTGTAGGTGAAGATATTATCAGTACAGAAAAATACTTCATGGTCTCTGATGCTTTACATCTCCTTCTGATATTCCACTTCATTTTTCTTCTTCTTCCCTTCTGCAATATTTGTCCTATTGAATAACCAGATGGTTTCAAATAGAGTTTTGGAATGTCAGCCACTAACATATCAAACTCTGTGAACACATTTCTCATTGCTGTTCTAAGTAACTGAAGACATTCAACAATATGCATTTATTAAATAGTTGTTATGTGACAAACACTGTACTGAGTACTGAGAATACCAAGAAGGGCAAAATTCTGACTGCAAGGATCTCATAATCTAAAGGTGAATATAATAACATAGAAATGCTTATGTATACACAATCTATATATAAATGTAAATAGCAGGTAATTCAATTTATATCAAGCATTTCAGGTCCAGATTGTTTCAAATCTTCAATCTCTAAGAGCCTTCAGAACTTAACATGGTCCTCCAAGATTCTTTAGACCACACTATACCAAATGCTTCTCTTTTTCTATTTTTTAAACCTCTAGTCCTAGAATCCAGTTGATTTCTGCAAAGGACATCAACCAATCACCTTTTAACTTGGCTCATCATCCCTATGATTTTACAAACCAAAACACTCATTCCTGCTTACCACTGCTCTGTATACAACATCTTTCCCAATAGAATGTAAGCACTTTGAAGACAGGGTTGGTTTTTGTTTTGTTTTGTTTTACCTTGTCTTTGTGTCCTCAATATAGCAAGTGACACATAGTAGTTCTTAGTAAATAATTATATATATTTTTTCATTTATTTGTCCACTCATTCAGAGTGGTACACATAAACGCTATTGGCAACTCAAGAATCCAAACCCTTAAGGCTCAGTTTCATATAAATACAAAAGTCCCTTTTGTAGAATTTGTTTATTCTCCATCATGGGTAAAAATGCCTATCTTGAAAGTAGATCAAAGACCTAAAAAGATAGGTAAGCCTTTCAGATTGGCTAAGATGAACAGAAAAGATAATGATAAGTGTTGGAAGGGATGTGAAAAAACTAGTAATCTAATGCATTGTTGGTGGAGTTGTGAAATGATCCAATCAAACTGGAGAGCAATCTGGAACTTTGCCCCAAAGGCTATAAAATTGTGCATACATTACTGAGTTTGTATCCTAAGAAACCATAAAGGACGAAAAAGGAGCCACATGTGCAAAAATGTTTGTAGCAACTCTTTTTGTGGTAGCAAAGAACTGGAAAAGGAGTGGATGCCCATCAACTGGAGAATGGCTGAACAAGCTGTGATACATGAAGGTAATGAAATATTATTGTACTATAAAAATAATGAAAAAGCTGGTTATTGAAAAACCTGGAAAGATTTACATAATATTGACACTGAACAAAACAAAGAGAACCAGGAAGGCAATGTAATAAAAACAGTTATTTCTCCTTTCCGCTATCCCCCAAAGATAGCTGTCCCAGGCCCTTAAAGACATGACAAAGTATAATTATTGAGGAACCTGCTGTGGACATTCGGGCCTGTATTGATATATTTGTTGTTGTTGTTGTTGTTGCTTTAAGTGGTCAACTTGGTCCTTTCTGTGATTCTTCTGTTGGTGCTTGGTCCTTTCTGTGATTCTTCTGTTGGTGATAGGTTAGGAAAGACATTCTCTCAGTCACAGCCTAATAGTCAGATGAGATAGATGTTGTTTCCTTATACATTCAGTGGTTATAAAAATGTTTATCCTATCAATTTGACAGGAGAATTGTATGACCCACCTGTTTAATAATTTGCAGCACTGAGTGGTAGATTAAGCTATGGTCATGAATTCAGGAATCCTGAATTCCAATCTTACCTTTGCCATTTATTATGAGTATTGTATATTATACTTCCTTAATTTCTTAGTACTAAAGTTTTCTCATCTTAAAAATCAGGATAATTGTATTTGCTCTGCTGGCACCACAGAATTTAAGTGGACAAAGTAAATCAAAAACTGTTCTAGAAATTGTTTATAAGGTAATAATTGAACTGATACAATATAATAATAATATAAATGTAATATCTGTTATGATTTCCACAATTCATTTGCTAATCTATGTGATTAAAGCAAGTTTTCTCATTGTGGATTCCCAATCTCAAGAAACAATACATTTGGATCATAATTCATTTGAGTTATCTATTTCAAAGAGTTTGTCTATCATAAGATCATAGCCTGTTCTAAGAGTTCTTCAAAAAATCAATCAATATCAAGTGTTTACTATATGCCATGTACTATATTTAGTGCCTGAAATACAAAAAGAGGCAAAAGACAGTCTCTAACAAGGATCTAATACGATTGATGGAATACAAAATACAAACAAATATATACAAAGCAAGGTATATAATGAACAAATTATAGATAATCAACAAAGGCAAGATTTTAGAATTCAGTGAGGAGGTGGAAGCCTTCTAGTCAGAGATAAGATTTTAGTTGGGCCTTAAAAGAAACTAAGGAGTAGAGTAGAAGTAGTAGGTAGAGTGAAGGGGGGAAGCAAAATAAGCATGGAAGACCTCTGAATCAGCAACAGTCCTAGAAGCATCTGTATTTGTCAACTTGGGACACCAGAGTAGACTTGGAAAGTCAGTGGAGTATCTGTGGCAGCAAGATGGGAGTCTGGTATACAGTCCTAGCACAGACCCTGTCAGTGGAGTCCCAGCCCCAGCCAGATCTTGCAGCCATGTGAGTGTGGGACTTACCTAAGAGCTCCAGGGCAGGAAAGGCTATTTGTGGTCAGATTGCTGGAAGGATTTCTGAAAACAGCTGTACAAAACCATGAAGCTTGGGACAATACATTCTCAATGAGAATAGAGCCTGATTCATGGGTTCTTCAAGGTTGTGACTTCATTGTCTAGCACAAATTCTTTCACGTAATAGACATTTAATAATCATTTGTTGAATTGAATTAAGAGTCCTTCTCATATGGCTTCTGACTTTTCAATGACATTATAAGACTTTATATGTGGGGATGAGATTAACTATTTAATTTAATCATTAAAGTGAGTGGGGCATCATACTCAGAAGCAAGACTTTTATTTCCTTTTATTTTTTTAATGCATTTTTCCCCCAAAGCCATAAGTGGTAATCTTGTGTCTTGAGGCCCTGACTGCTCCAGTGTAAGTGAAGAAAAGCTTTTCATTTTCCCTCTTAGATCATAAGTGCTGTATTATTAGTGCCGCCTCAGCTTTAAACCAGGTTGCAAGCTGCTTATTCTTCAAAATGAAGCTTTATTTTTTAGCTTAATTGCTTTTGCAGGAGTATTATTAACTTCCAGAAGGAGGGGAAAAATGAGAACAGCAGTAGATGTAGTTCAGTATATTTTGAAGCTGAACACACATTTCAAAAACTAATGCAGCAATACTGAACCAATTATAAAGAATATTATTATGGAAATATACATAGCAGGGATAATTATAGAAATGAAGGTCTTTTAAATACCAGGTGTAGGCACCATCTGTGTTTATCTGTCGCTTCTCTTAACACACCAAATAACAAACTACCCTGTTGCCCTGAGAGACTGGAAAAAACTGTCAAGTTTTTTGACTTCTCTACTCTTTGGCCCTCCATAGTCATGTACCACATCCTGCAGATCTTTCCATAGAATCTTGAAGGTAGAAGGGCCTTTATTGGTCATTTAATTCAACTAGAATATGATTAGAGCTTCCTTCCAAGTCTCAATTTGCAAAAGCCTTCCCATACTAGGGATGCATTCACCCAGGTGCTTGTTTTCTTGGTTGGATGGTGCAGTGGATAAAGTGCTACTCAGGAGAGGGGAGAAAGATCTGAGATAAAATCCTTCCTCAGATGTTTACCCTGACAAATGGTCATTTAACTTCTACTGGAAGAATCTCTGTGAAGGGAAATTCATTATCTTTCAAAGCAGTCCATATTCAGGCTTTCTTTCATTGTTAGGAATTCAGCATGTAACTTCTGGCCTTGGGATAGAGCCAAGATGGTAGAGTAAAGGGAGAAACTTGCCCAGTCTCTCCCTCAAACTGCTTTAAATTGCTTAAATAGTAAGTCTAAACAAATTTTAGAGCATCAGAACACCCAAAAAGATTGAGTAGACATTTTATAGCTCAAGGTAACTTAGAAGTTCAGCAGAAAATGTCTATGACTCCAGGGTGGGGATACCAGCACAGACCTAGACACAGACCCAGTTTAGTATGACTATGGGCCAACCTCTGAGTCAGCTGCAGTGCTAGTGGCTTCAAGGCCTCTCATCCCGGAGACACCAAAGAGCACTGGGAAGGTCAGCAGAAAAGGTCTGTTGAACCAGAGCAGGAACCCAGCACACAATCCCAGTGTAAGCCCATCAAGGTCCCAGCTCCCACCCAGACCCCAGCATCAGCTAGGTGGGACCTCTGAATCAGCAACAGTGCTAGAAGCATCTGTATTTGTCAACTTGGGACACCAGAGTAGACTTGGAAAGTCAGTGGAGTATCTGTGGCAGCAAGATGGGAGTCTGGTATACAGTCCTAGCACAGCCCCTGTCAGTGGAGTCCCAGCCCCAGCCAGATCTTGCAGCCATGTGAGTGTGGGACTTACCTAAGAGCTCCAGGGCAGGAAAGGCTATTTGTGGCCAGATTGATGGTAGGATTTCTGAAAATAGCTGTACAAAACCCTGAAGCTTGGGACAATACACCCTCAACTCTGGAAACAGAATGCTACTTTAACAAAGAAATAGAAGCAGAGGAATAGACTAAGATAATGATTAGGAAATTAAAAAAAAAGTTTCTGATCATTAAAAATTATGGTTCACACTCAGAAAATAACAAAATCACAGCTCTTACATCCAAAGCCTCCAAGAAAAAAATAAGAATTGGGCTCAGGTTGTGGAAGAGCTCAAAAGGGACTTTGAAAATCAAGAGGGATTGAAGAAAAATTAGAAAAAGAATAGAGAAAGGTGCAAAAGTAGATACAAAAACAAAAACAAAAACAAAAAAAACAAAAACAAAAAAAAAAAAACTAATGAGTAGAAGAATGCCTTAAAAAGCCAAATTGGCCAATTGGGAAAGAAGCTCACTAAGGAAAATTATTTCTTAAAAATTAGAATTGAATAAATAGTAGCTAATGACTATGAGAAATTAAGATACAACAAAGTAAAACCAAAAGAAAGAAAAAAATAGGGGAAAAAAGAAATATCACAATAACAAACAACTATCCTGGAAAACAAATCCAGAAGAGACAATTTAAAAATCAAACAAAAAAAAAAAAAAACAGCAGCATGGACATCATCTTTCAAGAAATCATCAAAGAAAACTGACCTGATATTCTGGAATCTGAGGATAAAATAGAAATTGAAAAAATCCACCAATTACCTCCTGAAAGAGATGCCAAAATAAACACTTCCAGAAATATCATAGCCAAATTCTTAAACCCCCAAGCCAAGTTGAATATATTGCAAGCATACAGAAAGAAACAATTCAAATATAGTGGAGTCAAAATCAGGATAACACAAGATTTAACAACTTCTATATTAAATGACTGCAGAACTTGGAATATGACATTCCAGAGAGCAATGGAGCTAAGATTGCAACCAATAATCACCTACCCAGTGAAACTGAGTATAATCCTTCAGAGGAAAAAAAAAATCATTTAATAAGCTAGAGAATTTTCAAGCATTCATGATGAAAAGACCAGAGGCCAATGCAAAATTTGATTTTCAAATACAACACTTGGGAGAAGCATAAGAGATAATCAGGAAAATTATTATCATAAGGAATTTAATAAGATTTATCTGTCTTATAGATGATAATGCTTATAACTTATTACAACATTTTTGTTATTATAACAGTTGGAAGGAGAATGTATAGGCAAAGGGCACAGGTGTGAGTTGAATATGAAGCGGAAAGTGTATATATATATATATATATATATATATATATATATATATATATGTGTGTGTGTGTGTGTGTGTGTGCATATATACATATATATATATATATTTTAATGAGGAAATTAAGGGATAAAAGAGGAATGTACTGGGAGAAAGGGAAAGGGAGAATTAGAATGGTGCAAATTATCTGCTATAAAAAAGAGACAAGAAAAAGCTTTTATAATGAAGGGGAAGAGGACCAAGAGATGGGGACTCAGTGAAACTTAATCTCATAAGAATTGGTTCAAATAAGAAATAACATGCATACTCAATAGGGGTATAAAAATCTATTTTACCCTTCAGGAAAATAGGAAGGGAATGGAATATGGGAAGGAGGGAGGGTGATAGAAGAGAGGCTATATTAGAGGAAGGAGTAGTTAGTAGGAAAACACTTTTGAGGAGGGACGGGGTAAAAGGAGAAAGAGAATAAATAGGGGAAAATATAATTAGGAATAGTAATTGTAAAAAAAATGAAGCAAGTTTCTTTGGCAGAATATTATTTTTCTTTGGAAATTGATGAGCAGGATGCTCTCAGGCAAAAAACAAAACAAAACAAAACAAAAACAAAAACAAACCTGGGAAGTCCTCCAAGCACAAAATGAAATATACTGTATACAAAGTAATAGCAATGTTCTTGGATGGCCAGCTATAAATGACTTTGTTATTCTCAGTAGTGCAATCATCCATACATACTCTGAAGGACTTATGTTAAAATTCTGTCCATACCCCAAGAAGGAATTGATTATATCTGGATATAGATTGAAGCATTCTCTATTACTTTCTTTATCTCTTTATTTTTAACTTAATTTTCCTCAGATTTTTATTTTAATTAGGGCAAAATACCTATGCTTTCATTCACAACTTGCCTTTATGGAAATGTTTTCTATAACTTCCCATCTGCTTTCTTAATGGTGGGTGGAGATAAAAATGAGAACGTGGAATTTAAAAACCTTAAAAAGAAATGTAAAAAATGTTTTGACTGTACACGGGGGAAATATTAAATAAATAAAATTTGAAAATAGGACTCATTAAAAAATATTTCTAGCCCTACTCTCTTAAGATTAGTAGGACCTTAAAAGATCAAGGACTGCAACCAAGAATGAACTACCCAGCTAAGTTTAGCATCTTTTTCCATGGAAGAAGATGGTCATTCAAGGAAATAGAGGAATTCTCTATGTTTCTAAGAAAAAAACCAGACTTAAACAAAAAATTTGATCTACATCCACAAGACTGAAGAGAAACAGAAAAAGGTGCACAGAACCCTTGAGAACTGTAACTCTGTTGTGGGTATATAAAAAGTACTCATGGATAATTTGATTTTACTGATATAAAAGAAAAAAGGGGGTGTAGTAAAGGGAAGGAGGTCATTTCAGAAAAAGGGGAAGGAATGATAAAAAGAGGGGAAACTACATCCCAGGAAGAGGCGTAGAAAATACACCATATCTGAGGGAATTTAGTGAGGGGGAGAATCATTGTGTGAATCTTACTCACATCAGAAGAGGCTCAAAGAGTAAATAATTGACGTATTTGTTTTTCAGAGAATTTTCTCTCACCTCATTAAAAGGGGGGAGAGGAAAAGGGAAAAGGAAAAGGAGTATAAGTGAAGGGACTTGGAGGGAGGGGGGAGGGATACTAAAAAAAGGGAGGGCTATGCATCACAAGGGGGGTCTATAAATTAAATATTGGGGAAGGGAATAAGGGGGGTCAAGGGAAAAAGCATAATCTGGGGATAATATGATGGCAGGAAATACAGAATTAGTCATTTTAACTGAAAATGTGAATGGGATGAACACTCCCATCAAACGGAGACAGATAGCAGATTGGATCAAAAATCAGACACCTACAATATGTTGTCTGCAGGAAACATACTTAAAACAGGGAGATACATACAGAGTAAAGGTAAAAGGTTGGAACAGAGCCTGTTATGCTTCAGGTAAAGCCAAAAAAGCAGGGGTAGCTATCCTTATCTCAGATCAAGCAAAAGCAGAAGTTGATCTCGTTAAAAAAGATAAGGAAGTAAACTATATCATGTGAAAGGTAGCATAAATAATGAAGCCATATCAATACTAAACATATATGCACCAAGTGGTATAGCATCTAACTTTCTAAAGGAAAAGTTAAGATAATTGCAAGAAGAAATAGACAATAAAACTATAATAGTGGGAGATCTCAACCTTGCACTCTCAGAATTAGACAAATCAAACCACAAAACAAACAAGACAGAAATTAAAAAAGTAAATAGAACATTAGAAAAACTAGGTATGATAGACCTTTGGAGAAAACTGAATGGCAATAGAAAGGAATATACTTTCTTTTCAGCAGTTCATGGATCCTATACAAAAATAGACTATATATTAGGACATAAAGATCTCAAAATTAAATGTAGGAAGGCAGAAATAATAAATTCCTTCTTCTCAGATCACAATGCAATAAAAGCTACATTCAGTAAAAAGTTAGGGGTAAATAGACCAAAAAGTAATTGGAAAATGAACAATCTCATCTTAAAGAATGACTGGGTGAAACAGCAAATTATAGAAACAATTAATAATTTCACCCAAGATAATGACAATGATGAGACATCATACCAAAATCTGTGGGATGCAGCTAAAGCAGTAATAAGGAGAAATTTTATATCTTTAGAGGCTTATTTGAAGAAAATAGAGAAAGAGAAAATTAACGAATTGGGCTTGCAACTTAAAAAGCTAGAAAAAGACCAAATTAAAAACCCCCAACCAAAAATTAAACTTGAAATACAAAAATTAAAAGGAGAATTCAATAATATTGAAAGTAAAAAAAAAAAAAAAACTATTGAATTAATAAATAAAACCAAGAGTTGGTTTTATGAAAAAGCCAATAAAATAGATAAACCTTTGGTAAATTTGTTCAGAAAAAAGAAAGAGGAAAATCAAATTCTTAGTCTTACAAATGAAAAGGGGGATCGTTCCACCAATGAAGAGGAAATTAGAGAAATAATAAGAAGTCACTTTGCCCAACTTTATACCAATAAATTTGATAACTTAAGTGAAATGGATGACTTCCTCCAAAAATATAGGCTTCCTAGATTAACAGAGGAGGAGATAAATTGCTGAAATAATCCCATTTCAGAAAAAGAAATAGAACAAGCTATTAATCAACTCCCCAGGAAAAAATCCCCAGGATCAGATGGATTCACATGTGAATTCTACCAAACATTTAAAGAACAATTAGCCCCAATGTTATATAAATTATTTGACAAAATAGGGGATGAAGGAGTCCTACCAAACTCCTTTTATGACACAAACATGGTACTGATACCTAAACCAGGTCGATCAAAAACTGAGAAAGAAAATTATAGACCAATTTCCTTAATGAATATTGATGCTAAAATCTTAAATAAGATATTAGCAAAAAGACTTCAGAAAATCATCTCCAGGATAATACACTATGATCAAGTAGGATTTATTCCAGGAATGCAGGGATGGTTTAATATTAGGAAAACTATTAATATAATTGACCATATTAATAATCAAATTAATAAGAAACATATGATCATCTCAATAGATGCAGAAAAAGCATTTGACAAAATCCAACATCCATTCATACTAAAAACTCTTGAGAGTCTAGGAATAAATGGACTATTCCTTAGAATAATCAGGAGAATATATTTAAGACTGTCAGTAAGCATAATATGCAATAGAAATAAACTGCAACCTTTCCCAGTAAGATCAGGAGTGAAACAAGGTTGCCCACTATCACCAATACTATTGAATATAGTACTAGAAATGCTAGCCTTGGCAATAAGAGCCAAGAAACAGATTCAAGGAATTAGAGTAGGAAATGAAGAAATCAAACTATCACTCTTTGCAGATGACATGATGGTATACCATGGAGAACCCCAAAGACTCTGCTAAAAAGTTATTAGAAATAATTCCCAACTTTAGCAAAGTTACTGAATACAAAATAAATCCACATAAATTCTAAGCATTTTTATACATCAGCAACAAAATGCAACACCAAGAGATACAAAGAGAAATTCCATTCCAAACAAATGTTGAGAGTATAAAGCATTTGGGAATCCATCTACCAAAGAAAAGTCAGGAATTATATGAGAAAAATTACAAAACACTTGCCACAAAAATAAAGTCAGATTTAAATAATTGGAAAGACATTCATGTTCTTGGATAGGCCGAGCGAATATAATAAAGATGGCAATACTCCCCAAACTAATCTATTTATTTAGTGCTATACCAATCAGACTCCCAAGAAACTATTTCAATGACCTAGAAAAAATAACAACAAAATTCATATGGAACAATAAAATGTCGAGAATTGCAAGGGAACTAATGAAAAAAAAAAAAAAAACTCAGAGGAAGGTGGTCTAAGTGTACCTGATCTAAAGCTATATTATATAGCATCAGTCACCAAAACCATTTGGTATTGGCTAAGAAATACACCAGTCGATCAGTGGAACAGATTAGATACAAAGGACAAAAAAGGATACATATATAGCAACCTAATCTTTGACAAACCCAAAGATACCAACATTAGAGATAAAAATTCATTATTCAGAAAAAACTGTTGGGAAAACTGGAAATTAATATGGCAGACATTAGATATGGATCCACACTTAACACCATATACCAAGATAAGATCAAAATGGGTCCATGATTTAAAGGATAGTCTACCTCTCAGACGTGTGGAGGAGGAAGGAATTTATGACCAGAGGAGAACTAGAGATCATTATTGATCACAAAATAGAAGATTTTGATTACATCAAACTAAAAAGTTTCTGTACAAACAATACTAATGCAAACAAGATTAGAAGGGAAGTAACAAATTGGGAAAATATTTTTATAGTTGAAGTTTCTGATAAAGGTCTCATTTCCAAAATATATAGAGAACTGACCCTAATTTATAAGAAACCGAACCATTCTCCAATTGATAAATGGTCAAAGGATATGAACAGACAATTCTCAGATGAAGAAATTGAAACTATTTCCACTCACATGAAAGAGTGTTCCAAATCACTACTGATCAGAGAAATGCAAATTAAGACAACTCTGAGATACCACTACACACCTGTCAGATTGGCTAAGATGACAGGAACAAATAATGATGAATGTTGGAGGGGATGTTGGAAAACTGGGACACTAATACATTGCTGGTGGAGTTGTGAGAGAATCCAGCCATTCTGGAGAGCAATTTGGAACTATGCCCAATAAGTTATCAAACTGTGCATACCCTTTGACCCAGCAGTACTACTACTGGGCTTATATCCCAAAGATATACTAAAGAGCAGACAGAGACCTGTATGTGCCAAAATGTTTGTGGCAGCTCTTTTTGTTGTAGCTAGAAACTGGAAGATGAATGGATGTCCATCATTTGGAGAATGGTTGGGTAAATTATGGTATATGAAGGGTATGGAATATTATTTCTCTGTAAGAAATGACCAGCAGGAGGAATACAGAGAGGCTTGGAGAGACTTACATCAACTGATGCTGAGTGAAATGAGCAGAACCAGAAGATCACTATACACTTCAACAACAATACTGTATGAGGATGTATTCTGATGGAAGTGGAAATCTTCAACATAAAGAAGAGCCAACTCACTTCCAGTTGATCAATGATGGACAGAGGTAGCTACACCCAGAGAAGAAACACTGGGAAGTGAATGTAAATTGTTAGCACTAATATCTATCTGCCCAGTTTCATGTACCTTCGGAATCTAATACTTATTGTGCAACAAGAAAATGGTATTTACACACATGTATGGTATCTAGGTTATATTGTAACACATTTAAAATGTATGGGATTGCCTGTCATCGGGGAGAGGCAGTAGAGGGAGGGGGGATAATTTGGAAAAATGAATACAAGGGGTAATATTATAATATATATATATAATAAAAAAAAAAAAGATTAGTAGGGCCTTAATAAGTACCAATAGGTAGGGTACCAACAATCAATAGGGTAGATAGGTACCTTAAGAAGATTGGGGAAATGTCTCTTTTCTCTATTATCAGTTGAAGCCCGAAATTCTTTGTTTCATCATTTCTTAGAAAAGTTGGTGACTAGTCACCTTCAAGTTCCTTTAAAGACAACATTTGATAAGCTTTATCAAGAGACATTTGCTTAAAATTATGGTAATTATAAACATTTGACCCTTTCAAATAAATTAGGCACTTTCTAGACTTTTTAAATAATAAACTTCACTTCCTTCATTGTTCACTCGGGGAAAAAAGAAGATAGTAAAAGCCCAATAACTCTTTCCAAATTCCCTAGCAGCCCAATAAACATAAATGTCTTTTGAAAAACAGCCAATCAGAAAGTAGATTTAGAATCTTATACTTTCTAGCAATCTAACTTATTTCTTTTTCACTTTTCTCATGGAATCAGCTCCCTTGAATCCTCTATATGAGACAAACCAATTTTTCTCAATGATCTCTTTACTGCACAATAAGTATCTACACCATACAGACACACATTCTTGATTTCCTGCTCCTCTATGTGCTCTTCCCACTTTAAAACATAATTATCTTGAATGTAGAGATTATCTTACTTGTTTGTAACTGTATCTTCATTTATTAACACAGTTCTCAGTACATCATAAAGGCTCAATAAATGCTTTTTCTTGTATCTTTCTGAAGCTTTTATTACTTTTTTCTGGAACTCTCACTCATTTAACATAGCCCTGCCATCTGGGGCCAAATAAAGAAGTCTGTTCACTTCTTCATTATGACAGCCCTTCATATATTTGAAGGCAGCTATGATTCACTCTTTCCCCCAAGTCTTAGTTTCTTTGGGCAAAATATAGTTACTTTAATTAATCTTTGTAGTCTCTAACATTAATACTATCCTGATCATTTTTTTAATGTTTTACAGATTATTAAAACACTTCCTATAATTTGCTCATCACAGAATGCAATATATCAAATGTATTCTTACAAAACAGAATGTTATAATATTTGCCTTATCTGGATCTTATATTTTTATATTCCATTTTCAGGCAACAAGTTTGACAATTTTTATTCTTTATTATCTATTAATTTTTCTTCTCCTTCCCAACCCCATAGTCACTACTCTGTCCATCCTCTCTTCCTGTTTTATAGTTATTGTTTATTTCATGCATTTATTACTTGGAAAAAAATGGTCTTCCTCAAAAGCTGCCTCCATTTCAATCCTGTTATATACCATGTCACCAGGATAAACCTTTTGAAAAAATATTTTTATTTCTTCTTTTCTTTTTTGGTAACTAACTGTAGTGATTCTCTATTATTCATTTGATCAAGAACAAGTTTCTCATCTCTTCATGTAAAACCTTTTATTAATGAATACTTTCTTCTGTCTCAACTTCTATTTTTTAGACCTTGATATAATCACTCCTCTCTAGTTTGTTTTATTTATTTATGTATTTATGCATTTATGTATTTATTTGTTTATTTATTTATTTATCTATCTATTTATTCATTCATTCATTTATTTATTTATTTATTTGTTTGTTTATTCATTCATTTATTTATTTATTTGTTTGTTTGTTTATTTATTTGTTTATTTATTTATTTGTTTGTTTGTTTGTTTGTTTGTTTGTTTGTTTGTTTTTGGCTGAGGCAATTGGGGTTAAGTGATTTGGCCCGGTGTAACACAGCTTGGATGTATTAAGTCTCTAAGGCCAGATTTGAACTCAGGTTCTCTGAACTTCAGGACTGGTGTTCTATCAACTATGTTATCTTGCTGCCCCTATAAATTGTTTGTTTGTTTGTTTTAAATGGAACCACATGGTGGCTGCTGCTGCTGTTGTTGTTTTTGTCATTTAATAATTTCTTTCTCTCACCCTCTCCCCTTTTCCATTCTCTTCTTTGACCTTTATCCACCTGTTCAGGCTTCATTCCTTGTATCACCCATCCTTTCTTCTATCCCCAGTTTCCCTCAACTTTAGCCTTTTTCTTCTCTTCTTTCTTGCTCCCTCTTCCTCCTTATTGCTCTCTTCTCTTGAGAGTATAGGAATAAATGGAGTATTCCTTAAAATAATAAGGAGCATATATTTAAAACCTTCAGTAAATATCATATGTAATGGCGATAAACTAGAACCTTTCCCTATAAGATCAGGAGTGAAACCAGGTTGCCCACTATCACCATTACTTTTCAATATAGTACTAGAAACTCTAGCCTCGGCAATAAGAGCCAAGAAAGATATTCAAGGAATTAGAGTAGGAAATGAGGAAATCAAATTATCACTTTTCACAGATGACATGATGGTATATTTAGAGAACCCCAAAGACTCTCCTAAAAAGCTATTAGAAATAATTGAGAATTTTAGCAAAGTTGCAGGACACAAAATAAATCCACATAAATCCTCAGCATTTTTATACATTACCAACACAATCCAACAGCAAGAGATACCAAGAGAAATTCCATTCAAAATAACAATCGATAGTATAAAATATTTGGGAATATATCTACCAAAGGAGAGTCAGGAATTATATGAGCAAAATTACAAAACAGTTGCCACAAAAATAAAGTCAGATTTAAATAATTGGAAAGACATTCAGTGATCTTGGATAGGCCGAGCGAATATAATTAAGATGACAATACTCCCTAAACTAATCTATTTATTTAGTGCTATACCAATCAGACTTCCAAGAAACTATTTTAATAACCTAGAAAAAATGACAACAGAATTCATATGGAACAACAAAAGGTCGAGAATTTCAATGGAAGTAATGAAAAAAACATTAAGTGAAGGTGGTCTAGCTGTACCTGATCTAGAACTGTATTATAAAGCAACAGTCACCAAAACCATTTGGTATTGGCTAAGAAATAGACTAGTTGATCAGTGGCATAGGTTAGGTTCACAGGGCTAGATAGTGAATAAAAATAGCAATCTAGTGTTTTACAAACCCAAAGATCCCAAATTTTGGAATAAGAATTCATTATTTGCCAAAAACTGCTGGGAAAACTGGAAATTAGTATGGCAAAAACTAGGCATGGACCCACATTTAACGCCACATACTAAGATTAGATCAAAATGGGTCCAAGATTTAGACATAAAGAACGAAATCATAAATAAATTGGAGGAACATGGGATGGTTTACCTCTCAGACTTGTGGAAGAGGAAGGAGTTTGTGTCCAAGGGAGAACTAGAGACCATTATTGATCACAAAATAGAAAATTTTGATTACACCAAATTAAAAAGTTTCTGCACAAACAAAACTAATGCAAACAAGATTAGAAGGGAAGTAACAAATTGGGAAAACATTTTTACAGTTAAAGGTTCTGATAAAGGCCTTACCTCCAAAATATACAGAGAATTGACTTTAATTTATAAGAAATCAAGCCATTCTCCAATTGATAAATGGTCAAAGGATATGAACAGACAGTTTTCAGATGATGAAATTAAAACTATTTCCACTCATATGAAAGAGTGTTCCAAATCACTATTGATCAGAGAAATGCAAATTAAAACAACTCTGAGATATCATTACACACGTGTCAGATTGGCTAAGATGACGGGAACAAATAACGATGAGTGTTGGAGGGGTTGTGGGAAATCTGGGACACTGATGCATTGTTGGTGGAGTTGTGAAAGAATCCAACCATTCTGGAGAGCAATCTGGAATTCTGCCCAAAAAGTTATAAAAAGGTGCACACCCTTTGACCCAGCATTCCTACTCCTGGGCTTATATCCCAAGGAAATACTAAAGAAGGGAAAGGGACCTGTATGTGCCAAAATGTTTGTGGCAGCCCTTTTCATAGTGGCTAGAAGCTGGAAGATGAATGGATGTCCATCAATTGGAGAATGGTTGGGTAAACTATGGTATATGAATGTTATGGAATATTATTGTTCTGTAAGAAATGACCAACAGGAGAAATATAGAGAGGCTTGGAGAGACTTACATCAACTGATGCTAAGTAAAACGAGCAGAACCAGAAGATCATTATACACTTCAACAGTGATACTGTACGAGGATGTATTGTGATGGAAGTGGATATCTTCAACATAGAGAAGAGCTAATCCAATTCCAATTGATCAATGATGGACAGAATCAGCTATATCCAGAATAGGAACACTGGGAAATGAGTGTAAACTGTTATTTTTACCTTCTGAATCCAATTCTTCCTGTGCAACAAGAAATTCGGTTCTACATACATATATTGTATCTAGAATATATTGTAATCTATTTAACATGTATAAGACTGCCTGCCATCTGGGGGAGAAAGTTGGAGGAGATAGGGAAAAAATCTGAACAGAAGTAAGTGCAAGGAATAATGTTGTAAACAATTACCCATGCATATGTACTGTTAAAAAAAAGTTATACTTATAAAATAAAACAAAAATTAAATTAAAAAAAAAGACAATTCTATCAACAATATATCAGTGTCCCTGTTTTCCCACATACCTTCCTACATTTTGCATCACCTTTACCTGTCATTCTAGCCATACATTGTAAACTTCTTGAGGGCAAGGACTATCTTGTCTCTTTTTGGCCATTAATACAGTGCATGGCATAGAATACCAAGCATTTGATAAGTGTTTGTGTGTACATTTTGGGCACATGTATATAATTGCTTGTACATATTTGACACCACAGATACAATAATCATAATACATGTGAGTATATATGTGATTTATATAAATAGTGTACATAAAAGTGAATATGTAAAACTCCCTGTCCTCCAGAAATATTACCTGCTATTGTATTCACTATATTAACAAAATTGAAAAACAGGAAGAAATTAATTTAAACCAGTTTACCCTTCTAAAATTTCAATTCCATAGCAAAAGAGGGAAATAATTTAACAAACATTGACTTTAGGTAAAGTTAAATGTGTAAAAATTCAGGATTGAGGAGTAAAACATATACACATAGATGTATTATAAATGTAAATACATATGCATATACATTCAATGAAATGTGTGTATATATATATATATATATATATATATATATATATATATATATATATATATATATGAACATTTATTTATGCATACACACATCTATGGTATATACATACAATTGTAAGTTGGTATGTATTTCTCTCTCTATTTGTCTGTCTATTTTTTTCTTCCCCAATGAGGATTACTGAAATAATCTTTCAATTTTAATTTTTTTTTTCCTGTGTAATGACTACTTTTTGATACAATGAAATAGAAATGTTTTTTCAGATTCTTTTTTCAGAAGTGGCATATGGACTACTTTGAGTAAATATTTCCCAAAATTATACCTTTAAGTGTAATATTACATTTTTTGCCTCTGGCATTCTACAAGAGATATTTGCCAAACCCACACCTAATTTGTTTGGCCAGATTATGCTTCATTTAGTGGAAAAAATTGAATATATTTAAGAGAGAGTTATCCAAAGCTTTGTCTAATTATTTTTCCCATTCAATAAAATAAAGCATGCAATGTAATTCTGGATTGTTTTTAATACATGCCATTTCTAAAATAAATATTCTGAACATTTAAGGTGCTTTACTATTTATATGTGTGTATACACATACACACACACAATATCATTTTTTGGGGAAAATCAGCACTTATAATTCTTGGCTGCTTGAGTATACAGAGATTTAGAGAACATGTAAGAGCAATATATCCTAATCAGAAAGAAGTGGTGTTTGAAGATTTTAAAATCTTTAAAGCATCTTTAAAGGGATATTTTGGAGATTGAGCAGGCAATGTGTTGGTTAGTACCTGAAATTAGATGAGGGAATTTATTTTTCACTCTTGTAACAAAGCCAGCATAAAATAATTGATCTTGGAACCATTTTTAAAAGGTTGGACTCAGTGTGTGTGTGTGTGTGGGGGAAATGACACTTTTTTTTTTTTTTGAGTAAAAAGAGAGATCCTTACCAGAAAAATAGAATGTATACATTTAAAAAAATAGATGATTAGTATTCTGATTTTCAATAAATCTTTTCAATCTTTCAGTAGAGCTGAGTTTTAAATATGATTAAAGCAAGAGACTAAGGGCATGAGGATACAAGTCCTACTCTCCAGGGGTTCATTGAGTAATGGGAACATTGCCAGAAAACAGTCCAGTTAATTGCCATAGCTAGCACATAAGCCACTAGCTGATATGGGGGTGTGGAGAAACAATCATGTCTTGTTTTTTTATACCACTACAAAGAAGGAGGACAAGGGAAAGGGAAGGTAGAAGGAAGACACTGAGTGTCAAATCACAGCAGTGGGATAATGAGGTTATAGAGTCAGAAGGAAAATGTGTCAAGGGAACAAATCTGTGAGGAATGGTCTGCCAGAAATGCCCTGACAGTTTGGTCATTCATATTGTATTTTCTATTTTTGAAAACCAACTGATATAAAGTTCTCTCCCTCTCCCCATCTCCCAGTTTAATTTGTCATGGCCTTTTCTGTGGAACTGATAAATTTAAATAATATGATAGATTGATAAATATAATTACCTTTAGGGGATCTTCAAAATCTGAACAATTCTCTAAACTGAAATTATAAACCATAATCTCACATGCAATTTGGGAGGGATTTAATCTTCACAACTGCTTGATTTTCTAACTAGTTTATAAATCCATAAGCGAGTCAATTGCAGTCAAGGACCAAGGCCTTTTACCATGAGCCTATATAATCAATGGAGGCTTCTGAGAGATTTCTGTTCCTTTGTTTGTTTGTACATATTTTAATATTAAGAGAAAGCTTAAAAGAAAACAAGAAGGGACTGAATGAAAAACTTACTTGTCTTCCACTCTTGGAAAACATTTTTGCTGTTTCAGTGATTCCCATCCCCCCAGAAAAATGCTATTTTCAGGAAAGACTGTAGATGTTTTAAAATGGCAAATTTAGGAATTATAGATAATTGATCCTATGAAATGAGAAGTGGAGGGTGGAGATCTCTAAAATTGATCTTTGTAATCCTGACAAAATATATAATTGTACATAATTCAGATTGGGAATAAATAAGACAAGAATATAATATACTTTATGTTATGGTATACCTGTCATTTCATAATTTTTGAGAAAAATAAATTAATTCTCTGAGTAGTGGGCACAAATCTACTAAATATATATATATATATATATATATATATATATATATATATATATATATATATATATATATATATATATATATATATACTATATATATATATATTAAATAAATTCTTCTAAGTCTAAGCATATAAAAAAAAGACTGAGAGAGAATCCAAAGAGATAGAAATTCATCACATTTGATAATCTCTCTCTGGCAGAAGTTATCATGACTTAGAATTTGTCGCATTCCTGAACAAAGAAATGATTTCACAATAAGATCAAACATAGTTATAGATCTCAAGTAAAAATTCAATGAATATTTTATCAAAACAATACTTAACTTTTAATGGATACCATAGGATCATCCTAAAACCTCTCTTATCTATTTCTTCTAAGGATTTGACTTTCCACCTGATAAAGCTTGAATTCAAGAGATAGTTCTTTTTTTTTTTTTTCTTTCCTGTCTTAATGTTATGAAGATTATGATCAGTTTATAGTGGAATCCTTGTTGGATGATTTGGACTTCCTCTTTAGAAATTGGTTAAGCCTTTGGATAAAAAAGACATAAAATACATTTAGTGTTAGTTGAACCTCATACAGACTGGCTTCTTCACTTCTGCTATCACCTGTTCACTTTTTCTCCCAGAACATTGGTTCCTTTTATCTCAGAAGTAAAACAGGACCCCATTTTACAGCTACACATATTGAGATTTGGAAAAATAAAGTCATTTATCTAATGTTTTATAATATTAGGTAGCGAAAAAGTTGGAATTTGAACTCAAAGTTCTTGACTTCAATTTCCATGTAATTTTTTTTTCTATGATGTATAGGAAAAAAATGTTACTGGCACCTTACTCTTAAAAAGAGAAAGAAAGAAAGAAAGAAAGAAAGAAAGAAAGAAAGAAAGAAAGAAAGAAAGAAAGAAAGAAAGAAAGAAAGAAAGAAAGAAAGAAAGAAAGAAAGAATTACAACCAATTAGATGGGGCACAGCAAACTGCATAGTTAATTTTCCTATATCCTAAAATTTCCTTTGATTCATATATCTGTAGCACTACTGTGATCACATATTTATGCCAAATTTCTTAACCAAGATTTTTATTACAAGATTGAAAATTTTTGAAAAACAGAGTGACTGTTATATCTATAGACTTCTTTGTAAACTTCATAAAAGTTTTATTTATCTATCAAATTCTCTGTGGCAATATTATACACAATAGGGCATTTACTGTCATTTTTTTTAGTAATAATGTTGAATAAAGCAAGTTGTGCAGACCATGGCACTCTGGACACATATCCAATATTCTTTCTTGTCTTCACTGATGACAAATGGAATTGATGATTGCTTTCAGCTTATTTTATTTGGAATTGTTCTTTAAGATGACAGGGTTGAAGTAGTTCATGCCTATCATGTGTTAAGAATCTGCCTAGAAGCATCCATATCATTTATTACATTATGATGGCCCTTTTAAAATAGTGATAAAAACAATTTGTGGCCCTTTAATCTGTTCCCAGATGATAGCTTCCCGTGAAGACTATTTTTTTGAACAACAATCCATCTCAAGCTTTAGGTCAATACCTACCATTTTATTTGGTAAATTGTTGAATTTCAAAATATTCCTTGGTGTCACTTATTGCTTTAACTGTATTTTGTATCTCTATGAATTTGATTTTTTTCAATCATTAGAATATAATATAAATGCATATTTAATGTTGAAATATAATTTTAAAAGGCAATTATAAAATATTTGATAAAATTTTGTTCATCACTATTGAAAGTCCAAGGTATTGATAACAATTGAATGGGAAAGCACAGATTTTAAAAGGTTATAAATAAACTGATCTCAAAGTAAGAATTGCAAATTATTATTAGACATATTAGGAAGAGCTCTAAATTACCAATAATAACATGCAAACAAATAAAAATAACCCTAAATTTTCAAAACACACATAGGAAATTTATAAGGATGACAAAAGGCAGGAAATTCAATGTTCAGGGGGTCATGGAAGGCAAGGGCACTACAGCTGAGCTATGAATTGGTACAAATCTTGTGAAAAGCAATTTGGGATTTTGTAATGGAAGTGACTAAAATGTTTATGCCATTTGACCCAGAAAATCCACTGCCAGGTATATGGAATGGAAATCAAAGTTGCCATAAACACCAGGATATTATTAGCAATACATTTTGTGGTAATAAGAATTGAAAATAAAGTAGTTGGCCATTAACTGGAGAACGCTAGCCTGTGGCACATTAATGAAATGGAATGTCACTGATACACGAAATGATGAATACAGATGAGTATAGAAAGATTTAATATGAATTGATGTAAAGTAATGTGAACAAAAACATCAAAACAATATACATAATGATGACAGCAATTGAATTTGCAAAAGAGGAACTATTGATCAAAAGCCTTGTAGAGAAGTTTGGATATTTGGATGTTAGCTTTTTTTTTTTTTTCTTTCCTCTTTTTTATTCATTATTATGACCTTCTATAAAATGAAAGGAGGGATTAAAATGGAGATTATTTTAAAGCAAAAGATATCAAAATTAGTTTAAAAGTAAATTGTTTTAAGGTAGAAGTTAGAATGACTCAGACATGGAGTAATATTATAGATTAATAGACTCTTCAAGTTGGAAGAGACATTAGAGATGTGTGATCTCTGAACCAAAATCTTGAACCCAATTCTCATATTTACTATCAATGATAACTTTAAATAATAAAAACACATTTATTAAATTCTTACAATATATCAGACACTGCACAAAATGTTGGAAATAAACAAATGAGTTTAAAAATGCTCTCTGACCTCAAGCAACTTACAATTTAATGGAGGAGACAATAAATAAACAAATATACAAAGCAAGCTATATTTATGAAAATTAGGAAATAAATAAGAGGGATTGGGGAAAACTTCCTGTGGGAGCTATAATTTGAGATGAGATTTAAAGGAAGTGAGAGAGATAAGTAGTTAGAACCAAGGAAGAAAAGTATTACAGGAATAGGGAAAATCCCTAGAAAATATCTAGAGCCATGAGATAGATTGATTTGTTTATGGATCAGGTAAGAAAATAATTGCCACTAAAGAATACTTTTCTAGGAGGAAGGTGTAAAAAGACTGATAAAGTAAGTGGGAACTGGGTTATAAAAGGCTTTGAATTCCCAAAACAGTATTTTGTATTTTCTCCTATAGACAATGGGAAACCATTGGAATTTACCAAATGTAGGATTTGGCAAAAGATGTCAAATATTGTTGACATGATTAAATGAGTACTTTAGGAAATATCTTTAATATAATGGATTTGATTGACTGGAATAGGAGAAAGTGGAAGCAAGCCCAGCAGAGTATTGTAATATTAGAGGAATGAGGTAGTGTTTGCCTTTAATTAGAGTGGTACCAGTGTCAGAGTTACATCAAAGGAAGAGGATATTCAAAAGATATTGCAAAAATGAAACTGACATTTCTTGGCAACAGTTTATCTATGTAGTGTGAGATATTGAAAAATCCAGAATGACTTGGAAAGTCTGAGGAACTGGAAACATAATTTTGCCCTGCACAGTAATAAAGAAACTGAGAATATGAGCATTTAGGGAGAAGAAAATCTGTTTTAGATTATATTTAGTTTAAATATGTCTATTAGACCCAACTGAGAATGTTTGAAATATATTTGCATGTGTAAGACTAGAAGACAGCAAAAAGACTAGAGCAGGAAAGGTAGATTTGATAATCATCAGCCTAGAGATGGTAATTAAATTCATGAAAGTGAATGAGACACCAAGTAAATTAGGATAGTGAGAGAAAAGAAGATCCAGAAAAAAAAAAAAAAATCTTAATAAATACCTGCAGTTAGAAAGTGATTTGAAAGATGGTTCACTAAAAACACAGAGAGGAAAGAGTCAGTGAGATAGGATAGGAGAAAAACCAGGAGAGAGGAGTATACTAAAACAAACAAACAAATAAACCAACACCACCACCATCAAAAAAAAAAAAAAATGGAAAAAAAAAATTAGAGGCATCAAAGACGCGAGAGTGAATGGCAGTGTTTGCAAAGAGTTAACAGAGAATAAGGACTGAGAAAATGAAAAAAAAAAGTGATTGGATTTGACAACTAAGTGATCATTAGTAATTTTGGAGAAAGTGGTTTCAGCAAAATGATGAGGTCCTAATTCAGACTGTTAGGGGTTAAGAGGGCAGCTGAGAAGTACAGTAGATAGAGAGATCAGCTTAGAGTTAGGATGACATATCTTCCTATGTTCAAATATGGCTTCAGATATTAACTGTGTGACTGTGGACAAGCTATTTAATACTACTTATTTTCATTTCTTCATCTTTTAAATGAGTGAGAGAAAGAAATGACAAAGCACTTTAGTGTCTTTGCCAAGAAAATCCCAGATGGAGTCACAGAGAGTTGGACAGAATTAAAAATAAAAAGAGGAGACAGAGGGGAGAATATGGATATAATTATTGTAGATTTTCTTTCTAAGGAGTTTAGGTATAAAGGGCAAAAGAAAACAGAATGATAGTTAGCAAGAATGTAAGAATAAAATAAACATTTTTGTTTGTTCTTTCAACATAGGAGAGAAAGTAACTCTGGAAGCACTGTTAAAAAAGAGCTAGCAGAAGAGGAGATATTGAAAATAAGTGAAAGAGCCCATCAATTGGGGAATAATTAAATAAATTATCATATGTAAAAATAGTGGAATGCCATTTTTGTAGGAAATGTTGAACAGACTGATTTCATAAAAACCTAGAAACATTTACTTGAACTGAGGCTGAATGAAGAGAGCAGAACCAGGAAAACACTGTATATATCAATAGCAAGACTGTGTGATGATAAATCATGATAGACGAGTTCTTCTCAGTAATTCAGTGATCTAAGGCAATTAGAAACAAACAAAAAAAAAAAAAAAAAAAAAAAAAAAACTTTGGATAGAAAATGCCATCACCATCCAGTGACAAAACGATAGAAATTAAATGCATATCAAAGCATACAAGACACATATAGAAATAAGTATAACATAAAAAATAAAATATATGTAAAAACAACTACACAAAGAAACACAAATAAATTCATGTTCACATGGAAGAGGAAACATTCAAAGTTTGGTTTCAAAATAATAATAAATTAAATAATAATAAACTACACATTCTGTTTGATCAACACAATTTCAAGAGATCTAAAAGAACTCAGCTCCACCTCCAATGTCCTGACAGGTTTCCAAGAAGAAAAGTGAATTAGAGTCACAAAGACTGGGCAGGCATGGATAGATTAGGACTCATATCATTGAAGATTGTTCCTACATTGATGAGATAACAATTGCAAAGTATTGGCATTAGTACTTTCAGCACATAGAACCACTGGAATTCACAAGGTTGTTGTATATCAGCTAAAATTAGGAAAAAAAAAATGACAATGATCCCTACAAAATATATCTTGTAAAGTCATTTTCCCTAATACAGTAATGTAATCAACCATTAGAGGAAGATGGGTAGTTAATGTTTTATCCCTGTCAGATGTCTATTGTCATTGAATCCACACTGAAAAATAAGAAACTATACTTGCAATCAATTTGTTTAACATAAGAAACTAAGATACAAAGAAAATAATTGACTTCTTTAATATCATAGATATCATGCATCAGAGATATGATTTGAACCCATATTTTCTAACTACCATATTAATATATTTCCACTATTCCTAGATATTTTATTGTAGATTATTCTAGAATCATAATACTAATAGAAAAGAATATGGCTTCTGATACCTTCTCAATACTGATTAAAGTCTTATCAAACTATGAAAATAATGAACAATTTGTGGTTCTAATAATTTGTTTTATACTGAGATCAAGATAGTTATTGTATTATTTAATAACATATTGGTTTATTACTTTAGTGAAGGGTATGGCTTTATTACCTTGTACAAGTTTGAGGAATGATTTTTTTAATGTTTATACTTTTGGCTATATGTAAGGTCATCTTTATTAAACACCTTTATTAATCATTACGATTCATTTATTAATAATTTATTGTTTTAGTCATTTTACACAAATACTAAATAACAAAGAAGATGGAGAAAATAGACCTTTTTAAAATTTTATTTATTTTTTTAACTTATAATTTTTTTTCAGAGTATATATGCATGAGTACTTTTTTTATAATATTATCCCTTGTATTCATTTTTCCAAATTATCCCCTCCCTCCCTCTACTCCCTCCCCTTGATGACAGGCAATCCCATACATTTTACATATGTTGCAATATAACCTAGATACAATATATGTGTGTAAATACCATTTTCTTGTTGCACCTTAAGTATTAGATTCCGAAGGTATAAGTAACCTGGGTAGATAGACAGTAGTGCTAACAATTTACATTCAGTTCCCAGTGTTCCTACTCTGGGTATAGTTGTTTCTGTCCATCATTGATCAACTGGAAGTGTGTTGGATCTTCTTTATGTTGAAGATATCCACTTCCATCAGAATACATCTTCATACAACATTGAAGTGTACAGCGATCTTCTGGTTCTATTCATTTCACTCAGCATCAGTTGATGTAAGTCTCTCCAAGCCTCTCTGTATTCCTCCTGTTGGTCATTTCTTACAGAGCAATAATATTCCATAACCTTCATATACCATAATTTACCCAACCATTCTCCAGTTGATGGACATCCATTCATCTTCCAGTTTCTAGCTACTACAAAAAGAGCTGCCACAAACATTTTGGCACATACAGGTCCCTTTCTGCTCTTTAGTATTTCTTTGGGATATAAGCCCAATAGCAGCAATGCTGGATCAAAGGGTATGCACATTTTGATAACTTTTTGGGCATAGTTTCAAATTGCTCTCCAGAATGGCTGGATTCCTTCACACATCCAACAACAATGTATTAGTGTCCCAGTTTTCCCACATCCTCTCCAACATGCATCATTATTTGTTCCCGTCATCTTAGCCAATCTGACAGGTGTGTAGTGGTATCTCAGAGTTGTTTTAATTTGCATTTCTCTGATCAATAGTGATTTGGATCACGCTTTCATATGAGTGGATATAATTTCAATTTCATCATCTAAGAATTGTCTGTTCATATCCTTTGACCATTTATCAATTGGAGAATGGTTTGATTTCTTATAAATTAGGGTCAGTTCTCTATATATTTTGGAAATGAGACCTTTATCAGAAACTTCAACTATAAAAATATTTTCCCAATTTGTTACTTCCCTTCTAATCTTGTTTGCATTAGTATTGTTTGTACAGAAACTTTGTAGTTTGATGTAATCAAAATCTTCTATTTTATGATCAATAATAATCTCTAGTTGTCCTCTGGTCATAAATTCCTTCCTCATCTACAGGTCTGAGAGGTAGACTATTCAATGTTCCTCTAATCTATTTATGATCTCATTCTTTATGCCTAAGTCATGGACCCATTTTGATCTTATCTTGATATATGGTGTTAAGTGTGGATCCATATCTAATTCCTGCCATAATAAATTCCAGTTTTCCCAACAGTTTTTTTTTCCAAATAATAAATTTTTATCCCTAATAGTGGTATCTTTGGGTTTGTCAAAGACTACATTGCTATAGATGTACCCTTTTTTGTCCTTTGTATCTAATCTGTTCCACTGATCTACCAGTCCATTTATTAGCAAATACCAAAAGGTTTTGGTGACTGATGCTATATAATATAGCTTTAGATCAGGTACACTTAGATCACCATCATCTGATTTTTTTTTTCATTAGTTCCCTTGCAATTCTCGACCTTTTATTCTTCCATATGAATTTTATTCTTATTTTTTCTAGGTCAATAAAATAGTTTCTTGGGAGTCTGATTGGTATAGCACGAAATAGATAGATTAGTTTGGGGTGTATTGTCATCTTTATTATATTTGCTCGGCCTGTCCAAGATCACTGAATATCTTTCCAATCATTTAAATCTGACTTTATTTTTGTGGCAAGTGTTTTGTAATTTTGCTCATATAATTCCTGACTATTCTTTGGTAGAAGGATTCTCAAATACTTTATCCTCTCAACATTTGTTTGGAATAGAATTTCTCTTTGTATCTTTTACTGTTGCATTTTGTTGGTGATATATAAAAATGCTGAGGATTTATGTGGGTTTATTTTGTATCCTGCCATTTTGCTAAAATTGTGAATTATTTCTAATAGCTTTTTAGCAGAGTCTTTGGGGTTCTCCATGGTATACCATCATGTCATCTGTAAAGAGTGATAGTTTGATTTCCTCATTTCCTACTCTAATTCCTTGAATCTGTTTCTCAGCTCTTATTGCCCAGGCTAGCGTTTCTAGTACTATATTGAATAGTAATGGTGATAGTGGACAACCTTGTTTCACTCGTGATCTCACTGGGAAAGCAGTTTATTTCTATTGCATATTATGCTTACTGACAGTATTAAGTATATGTTCCTCATTATTCTAAGGAATAGTCCATTTATTCCTATATTCTCAAGCGTTTTTAGTAGGAATGGATGTTGGATTTTGTCAAATGCTATTTTCTGCATCCATTGAGATGATCATATGGTTCTTATTAATTTGATTATTAATATGGTCAATTGTAATAATAGTTTTCATAATATTAAACCAGACCTGCATTCCTGGTATGAATCTTACTTGATCATAGTGTTTTAGATTTTCGAAAGTCTTTTTGCTAATATCTTATTTAAGATTTTAGCATCAATGTTCATTAAGGAAATTGGTCTATAATGTCCTTTCTCAGTTTTCAGTCTATCTGGTTTAGGTATCAATACCATGTCTGTGTCATAAAAGGAGTTTGGTAGGACTCCTCCATCCCAAATTTTTTAAATAGTTTATATATCATAGGGGCTAATTGTTCTTTAAATGTTTGGTAGAATTCACATGTAAATCCATCGGGTCCTTGGGTTTTTTTCTTGGGGAGATGATTAATAGCTTGTTGTATTTCTTTTTCTGAAATGGGATTATTTAAGCACTTTGTCTCCTCCTCTGTTAATCTAGGAAGCCTATATTTTTGGATGAAGTCATCCATTTCACTTAAGTTATCAAATTTATTGGCATAAAGTTGGGCAAAGTAACTCCTTATTATTTCTCTAATTTCCTCTTCATTGGTGGAAAGATCCCCCTTTTCATTTGTAAGACTAACAATTTGATTTTACTCTTTCTTTTTTTTGATCAGATTTACCAAATGTTTATCTATTTATTGGCTTTTTCATAAAATCAACTCTTGGTTTTCTTTATTAATTCAATATTTTTTTTTATTTTCAATATTATTGATTTCTCCTTTTAATTTTTGTATTTCAAGTTTAATTTTTGGTTGGGGCTTTTAATTTGGTCTTTTTCTAGCTTTTTAAGTTGCAAGCCCAATTCGTTAACCTTCTCTTTCTCTATTTTGTTCAAATAAGCCTCTAAAGATATAAACTTTCCCCTTATTACTGCTTTAGCTACATCCCACAGATTTTGGTATGATGTCTCATCATTGTCATTATCTTGGGTAAAATTATTGTTTCTATAATTTGCTGTTTCACCCAGTCATTCTTTAAGATGAGATTATTCAGTTTCCAATTACTTTTTTGTCTATTCACCCCTAACTTCTTACTGAATGTAGCTTTTATTGCATTGTGATCTGAGAAGAAGGCATTTATCATTTTTGCCTTCCTACATTTAATTTTGAGATATTTATGTCCTAACATATGGTCAATTTTTGTATAGGATCCATGAACTGCTGAGAAGAAAGTATATTCCTTTCTATTGTCATTCAGTTTTCTCCAAACGTCTATCATACCTAGTTTTTCTAATGTTCTATTTACTTTTTTAATTTCTTTCTTATTTGTTTTGTGGTTTGATTGGTCTAAATCTGAGAGTGCAAGATTGAGATCTCCCACTATTATAGTTTTACTGTCTATTTCTTCTTGCAATTCTCTTAACTTTTCTTTTAGAAAGTTAGGTGCCATACCACTTGGTGCATATATGTTTAGTATTGATATAGCTTCATTATTTATGATACCATTTAGCAGGATATAGTTTCCTTCCTTATCTCTTTTAATTAGATCAACTTCTGCTTTTGTTTGATCTGAGATAAGGATACCTACCCCTGCTTATTTGGCTTTACCTGAAGCATAATAGATTCTTCTCCAACCTTTTACCTTTACTCTGTATGTATCTCCCTGCTTTAAGTGTGTTTCCTGTAGACAACATATTGTAGGGTTCTGATTTTTGATCCAGTCTGCTATCCATCTCCTTTGATGGGAGAGTTCTTCCCATTCACATTTACAGTTAAATTAGTAATTCTGTATTTCCTGCCATCATATTATCCCTAGATTATGCTTTTTCCCTTGACCCCCCTTATTCCCTTCCCCGATATTTAATTTATAGACCCCCCTTGTGACACGCAGCCCTCCCTTTTTTTAGTATCCCTCCCCCCTCCCTCCAAGTCCCTTCCCTTATTCCCCTTTTCCTTTTCCCTTTGCCTCTCCCCCCTTTTAATGAGGTGAGAGAGAATTCTCTGAAAAACAAATATGTCAAATATTTACTCTTTGAGCCTCTTCTGATGAGAGTAAGATTCACACAATGTTTCTCCCCCTCTCTAAAATTCCCTCAGATATCGTATATTTTCTTTGCCTCTTCCTGGGATGTAGTTTCCCTCTTTTTATCACTCATTCTCCTTCTTCTGTTACTACCCCCTTCACTTTACTACACCCCCTTTTTTATTTATATCATTAAAATAAAATTACCCACGCATACTTTCTATATATCCACAACAGAGGTACAGTTCTCAAGGGTTCTGTGTACATTTTTCTGTTTCTCTTCAGTCTTGTGGATGTAGATCAAATTTTTTGTTTAAGTCTGGTTTTTTTCTTAGAGACATATGGAATTAATCTATTTCATTGGATGACTATCTTCTTCCATGGGAAAAAAAAAATGCTAATCTTAGCTGGGTAGTTTATTCTTGGTTGCAATCCTTGATCTTTTGCCTTTTGGAATATCAGGTTCCAGTCCCTGTTATCTTTTAATGTGGAGACAGCCAGATCTTGAGTGACCCTTATTGTGGCACCTTGGTATTTAAATTGTTTTTTTTTCGAGCTGCTTGCAAGATTTTCTCCTTTGTGTGGTAAATCTTCAGCTTAGCCACAATATTCCGTGGTGTTCTTCTTTTAGGGTCTTTTCAAGAAGGAGTTCGATGAATTCTTTCAATGCCTATTTTCCCTTCTGTTTCTATTATCTCTGGACAGTTCTCTTTGATGATTTCCTATAAAATAGAATCTAGGCTATTTTTTGGTCATAGTTTTCGGGAAGTCCAGTGATCCTCAGATTATCTCTCCTATATCTATTTTCCAGGTCTATAGATTTTCCCAGTAAATATTTGACGTTATTCTCCAGCTTTTCATTTTTTTTTTGTTTGTTTTGTTTTGTTTGACTGATTCTTGGGTTCTCAATGACTCATTCATTTCTATTTTTTCCGTCCTGAATTGTAAGGAGTTATTTTACTCATTTGCAGTGCTTAGTTCATTTTGTAAATGCCCAATTGAGTTTTAAAATGGATTATTTTGCTCTATTGAATTTTTTTTCTATTTCCCTAATTTTTTTTTTAGAAAATTATTTTATTTTTCAAATTCAGAAATCCTATTTTCTTGAGACTTTTTTGTCTTTTCCAATTCAGAAATCCTACTTTCTTGAGAGTTTTTTATCTTTTCCATTTCAGAAATCCTATTTTCTTTTCTTTTTTTTTTTAATTTTTTATTATATATATATTTTTATAATATTATCCCTTGTATTCATTTTTCCAAATTATCCCCCCCTCCCTCCATTCCCTCCCCCCGATGACAGGCAATCCCATACATTTTGCATGTGTTACAATATAGTCTAGGTACAATACATGTGTGTGAATATCATTTTCTTGTTGCACAATAAACATTAGAATTCGAAGGTACATGTAACCTGGGCAGACAGATATTAGTGCTAACAATTTACATTCAGTTACCAGTGTTTCTTCTCTGGGTGTAGCTACCTCTGTCCATCATTGATCAACTGGAAGTGAGTTGGATCTTCTTTATCTTGAAGATTTCCACCTCTATCAGAATACATCCTCATACAGTATTGTTGTTGAAGTGTACAGTGATCTTCTGGTTCTGCTCATTTCACTCAGCATCAGCTGATTTAAGTCTCTCCAAGCCTCTCTGTATTCCTCCTGCTGGTCATTTCTTACAGAGCAATAATATTCCATAACCTTCATATACCAAAATTTACCCAACCATTCTCCAACTGATGGACATCCATTCAACTTCCAGTTTCTAGCTACAACAAAAAGAGCTGCCACAAACATTTTGGCACATATATGTCTCTTTCCGCTCTTTAGTATTTCTTTGGGATATAATCCCAGTAGTAGCACTGCTGGGTCAAAGGGTATGCACAGTTTGATAACATTTTGGGCATAATTCCAGATTGCTCTCCAGAATGGCTGGATTCTTTCACAACTCCACCAGCAATGTATTAGTGTCCCAGTTTCCCCACATCCCCTCCAACATTTATCATTATTTGTTCCTGTCATCTTAGCCAATCTGACAGGTGTGTAGTGGTATCTCAGAGTGGTCTTAATTTGCATTTCTCTGATCAGTAGTGATTTGGAACACTCTTGCATGTGAGTGGATATAGTTTGAATTTCTTCCTCTGAGAATTGTCTGTTCATATCCTTTGACCATTTATCAATTGGAGAATGGTTCGGTTTCTTATAAATTAGGGTCAGTTCTCTATATATTTTGGAAATGAGACCTTTGTCAGAACCTTTGTTTTTAAAAATATTTCCCAATTTGTTACTTCCCTTCTAATCTTGTTTGCATTAGTATTATTTGTACAGAAACTTTTTAGTTTGATGTAATCAAAATCTTCTATTTTGTGATCAATAATGATCTCTAGTTCTCCTCTGGTCATAAATTGCTTCCTCCTCCACAAGTCTGAGAGGTAGATTATCCTCTGTTCCTCTAATCTATTTATTATCTCCATCTTTATGCCTAAATCATGGACCCATTTTGATCTTATCTTGGTATATGGTGTTAAGTGTGGATCCATATCTAATTTCTGCCATACTAATTTCCAGTTTTCCCAACAGTTTTTTCCGAATAATGAATTTTTATCCCTAATGTTGGTATCTTTGGGTTTGTCAAAGATTAGGTTGCTGTATCCTTTTTTGTCCTTTGTATCTAATCTGTTCCACTGATCTACCGGTCTATTTCTTAGCCAATACCAAATAGTTTTGGTGACTGCTACTTTATAATATAGCTTTAGATCAGGTACACTTAGACCACCTTCCTCTGAGTTTTTTTTCATTAGTTCCCTTGCAATTCTCGACCTTTTATTCTTCCATATGAATTTTGTTGTTATTTTTTCTAGGTAATTGAAATAGTTTCTTGGGAGTCTGATTGGTATAGTACTAAATAAATAGATTAGTTTGGGGCGTATTGTCATCTTTATTATATTCGCTCGGCCTATCCAAGAGCACTGAATGTCTTTCCAATTATTTAAATCTGATTTTATTTTTGTGGCAAGTGTTTTGTAATTTTTCTCATATAATTCCTGACTTTTCTTTGGTAGATGGATTCCCAAATACTTTATATTCTCAACATTTGTTTGGAATGGAATTTCTCTTTGTATCTCTTGCTGTTGCATTTTGTTAGTGATATATAAAAATGCCGAGGATTTATCTGGATTTATTTTGTATCCTGCCACTTTGCTGAAATTTTGAATTATTTCTAGTAGCTTTTTAGCAGAGTCTTTGGGGTTCTCTAAGTATACCATCATGTCATCTGCAAAAAGTGACAGTTTAATTTCCTCATTTCCTACTCTAATTCCTTGAATCTCTTTCTCTGCTCTTATTGCCGAGGATAGCGTTTCTGGCACTATATTGAATAGTAATGGTGATAGTGGGCAACCTTGTTTCACTCCTGATCTTACTGGGAAAGGTTGCAGTTTATTTCTATTGCATATTAAGCTTACTGATAGTGGTAAATATATGCTCCTGATTATTCTAAGGAATAATCCATTTATTCCTATACTCTCAAGAGTTTTTAGTAGGAATGGATGTTGGATTTTGTCAAATGCTTTTTCTGCATCTATTGAGATGATCATATGGTTCTTATTAATTTGATTATTAATATGGTCAATTATATTAATAGTTTTCCTAATATTAAACCATCCCTGCATTCCTGGAATAAATCCTACTTGATCATAGTGTATTATCCTGGAGATGATTTTCTGAAGTCTTTTTGCTAATATCTTATTTAAGATTTTAGCATCAATGTTCATTAAGGAGATTGGTCTATAATTTTCTTTCTCAGTTTTCGATCTACCTGGTTTAGGTATCAGTACCATGTCTGTGTCATAAAAGGAGTTTGGTAGGACTCCTTCATCCCCTATTGTTTCAAATAATTTATATAACATTGAGACTAATTGTTCTTTAAATGTTTGGTAGAATTCACATGTGAATCCATCTGGCCCTGAGTATTTTTTCCTGGGGAGTTGATTAATAGCTTGTTCTATTTCTTTTTCTGAAATGGGACTATTTAAGCAATTTATCTCCTCCTCTGTTAATCTAGGGAGCCTATATTTTTGGAGGAAGTCATCCATTTCACTTAAATTATCAAATTTATTGGCATAAAGTTGGGCAAAGTAACTCCTTATTATTTCTCTAATTTCCTCTTCTTTGGTGGAAAGATCCCCCTTTTCATTTGAAAGACTATCAATTTGATTTTCCTCTTTCTTTTTTTTGATTAAATTTACCAAAGGTTTATGTATTTTATTGGCTTTTTCATAAAACCAACTCTTGGTTTTATTTATTAATTCAATAGTTTTTTTACTTTCAATATTATTGATTTCTCCTTTTAATTTTTGTATTTCAAGTTTAATTTTTGGTTGGGGGTTTATAATTTGGTCTTTTTCTAGCCTTTTAAGTTGTAAGCCCAATTCGTTAATCTTCTCTTTCTCTATTTTCTTCAGGTAAGCCTCTAAAGATATAAAATTTACCCTTGTTACTGCTTTAGCTGCATCCCAAAGATTTTGATATGATGTCTCATTATTGTCATTATCTTGGGTGAAATTGTTAATTGTTTCTATAATTTGCTCTTTCATCCAGTCATTCTTTAAGATGAGATTATTCAGTTTCCAATTACTTTTTGGTCTATTTACCCCTAACTTTTTACTGAATGTAGCTTTTATTGCATTGTGATCTGAGAAGAAGGCATTTATTATTTCTGCCTTCCTACATTTAATTTTGAGATCTTTATGTCCTAATATATGGTCTATTTTTGTATAGGATCCATGAACTGCTGAGAAGAAAGTATATTCCTTTCTATTACCATTCAGTTTTCTCCAAAGGTCTATCATACCTAGTTTTTCTAATGTTCTATTTACTTTTTTAATTTCTTTCTTGTTTGTTTTGTGGTTTGATTTGTCTAAATCTGAGAGTGCAAGGTTGAGATCTCCCACTATTATAGTTTTACTGTCTATTTCTTCTTGCAGTTCTCTTAACTTTTCCTTTAGAAAGTTAGATGCTATACCACTTGGTGCATATATGTTTAGTATTGATATGGCTTCATTATTTATGCTACCTTTCAGCAGGATACAGTTGCCTTCCTTATCTTTTTTAATGAGATCTACTTCTGCTTTTGCTTGATCTGAGATAAGGATAGCTACCCCTGCTTTTTTGGCTTTACCTGAAGCGTAATAGGCTCTGTACCAACCTTTTACCTTTACTCTGTATGTATCTCCCTGCTTTAAGTGTGTTTCCTGTAGACAACATATTGTAGGGTTCTGCTTTTTGATCCAATCTGCTATCCGTCTCCGTTTGATGTGATCGTTCATCCAATTTACATTTACAGTTAAAATTACTAATTCTGTATTTCCTGCCATCGTATTATTCCCCATATTATGCTTTTTCCCTTGACCCCCCTGATCCCCCTCCCCTATATTTAATTTACAGACCCCCCTTGTGACATGCAACCTTCCTTCTTTTTTTTTTTTTTTTTTTTTTTTTAGGATCCCTCCCCCCTCCCTCCAAGTCCCTTCACTTATACTCCTTTTCCTTTTCCCTTTTCCTCTCCCCCCTTTTAATGAGGTGAGAGAAAATTCTCTGAAAAACAAATACGTCAATTATTTACTCTTTGAGCCTCTTCTGATGTGAGTAAGATTCACACAATGATTCTCCCCCTCACTAAGTTCCCTCAGATATGGTGTATTTTCTATGCCTCTTCCTGGTATGTAGTTTCCCTGTTTTTATCATTCCTTCCCCTTTTTCTGAACCGACCTCCTTCCCTTTACTACACCCCCCTTTTTTTCTTTTATATCAGTAAAATCAAATTATCCTTGAGTACTTTTTATATACCCACAACAGAGTAACAGTTCTCAAGGGTTCTGTGTACCTTTTTCTGTTTCTCTTCAGTCTTGTGGATGTAGATCAAATTTTTTGTTTAAGTCTGGTTTTTTTCTTAGAAACATATAGAATTCCTCTGTTTCATTGAATGACCATCTTCTTCCATGGAAAAAGATGCTAAACTTAGCTGGGTAGTTCATTCTTGGTTGTAGTCCTTGATCTTTTGCCTTACGGAATATCAGGTTCCAGGCCCTTCTATCTTTTAATGTGGAAGCAGCCAGATCTTGGGTGACCCTTATTGTGGCACCTTGGTATTTAAATTGTTTTTTTCTAGCTGCTTGCAGGATTTTCTCCTTTGTGTGGTAATTCTGCAGCTTAGCCACTATATTCCGTGGTGTTCTTTTTTTAGGGTCCATTTCAGAAGGAGTTCGATGAATTCTTTCCACATCTACTTTCCCTTCTGTTTCTATTATCTCTGGACAGTTCTCTTTGATAATTTTCTGTAAAATAGAATCTAGGCTCTTTTTTTGGTCATAGTTTTCTGGAAGTCCAATAATCCGCAGATTATCTCTCCTAGATCTATTTTCCAGGTCTATAGATTTTCCCAGTAAGTATTTGACGTTGTTCTCCAGCTTCTCATTTTTTTTTTTTTTTTTTGCTTTGTTTGACTGATTCTTGGGTTCTCTGTGAATCATTCATTTCTATTTGTTCCATCCTGACTTTTAAGGAGTTATTTTCTTCTTTAACAGTTTTTAGTTCTTTTTGTAAATGCCCAATTTCGTTTTTAAATGAATTATTTTGCTCTATTGAATTTTTTTCCATTTCCCTATTTTTTTTTTGAGAATTATTTTCTTTTTCCAATTCAGAAATTCTATTTTCTTGAGACTTTTTTATCTTTTCCAATTCAGAAATCCTACTTTCCTGTGTTTTTTTAACCTTTTCTAATTCATAAATTTTGTTTCCCTGCATCTCCTGTGAATTCTTTATTTTTTCCAACTCCTATTTCAGGACGTTGTTATTCTCTATCATAGCTTCCCTTTCCTTTCCCCATTTTTCTTCAATCTCCCTTAATTTTTTAAGAGTTTCTTCTAGGAGAGAGTTATGTGATGGGGGGCAGGAATCGTTCCCCTTTAGGTTGTTGTCTGCTGACTCTCTGCTGTTAACTTCCTCGGGGTTGGATACCCGCTCTTTCTCTGTGTAGAAGCAATCTATAGTTTTTTTGGCTTTTTTGCTCATATTTAAAAAAATCTTTTGGGGTCTGTCCCTGGGGTAGGAAATTATTTATTTACTTCTTTACCAGCTTCCTCCCAGACCGGATGGTTGCAGCGGCCCCTGCGCCTGAGCTAAGATAGAGCTCTGGGAGAGAGCTCCCCACCCCCTCCCTGGAAGTGCCTCAGAGGTGACTAGCACTGCTGTGCCCCAAGGGCACTGTGTTTTAGAGGCTTCCCTGAGATTTGAGACTGAACAGTAAAGGCAGCACAAAGCCTAGTCTATGTGTCTTGGTGGGGAGTGTATGTCTGCAGCATGTGACGTGAAAAGCCCCTGTGCTCAAACTGGAAGTGTCTGCCAGAAACCACGGTCTCTAGTTCAAAGGTTCTGCTTCTCTGGGACTTCCTGGAGCTGAGTTCCACTCCCTCCAACTAAGCTAGGCAGTGTGTGTTGCCTTGGGCCGTATCACCCACTTGTCAATCTCTTAACTATTCTCAGGTGGTAGCTGAGGACACTCCCCCTGGTGCCCGAGATCTGCTGAGTCACCTCCAGGATCCGGGGAAAATCTAATCTGAGTTTTAAAATATTTTGGCTTTCTCTTCTGATCTGCTAAATAATTAGCAGAGAAGAGCTAACAGCCTGTGCCAGATTCCTTTACCTCAGTGGCTTCTCTGATCCCAGAGCCCTTCCCAGCGCAATGGGCGCAGTGTGCCACTACCCCACCGTCTGTGCTGGTCTCTCTTATTCCTCCCCTGAGAACTGACCTTTCCTGTTGAAACTCCAGATTCTCTTCAGCTGGTAAGTCGTGCTTCCAGTCCTTATGGTATCTATCAGTCCTGAACTAATTCTGAGACTTAATTTATCTAATTGGTTGTAAGGGAGTGAGGACGTTCACAGAGACGTGTGTTTCTTCTCCACCATCTTGGCTCCGCCCCCCATAAGATCCAGAAATCCTATTTTCTTGTGATTTTTTTATCTTTTCCAATTCAGAAATCCTACTTTCCTGTGATTTTTTAACCTTTTCTAATTCACACATTTTGTTCCCCTGAATCTCCTGTGAAATCTTTCTTTTTTCCAACTCAGATTTCCGAACGTTGTTATTCTCTATCATAGCTTCTCTTTCTTTTCCCCGTTTTTCTTCAAACTCTCTTATCTTTTTAATAGTCTCTTCTAGGAGAAAGTTATGTGATGGGAGGCAGGTATAATTCCCCTTTAGAGTGTTATCTACTGACTCTCTGCTGTTAACTTCCTTGGGGTTGGATACCTGCTCTTTCTATGTGTAGAAAGAATCGATAGTGCTTCTGGCTTTTTACTCATATTTAAACAATCTTTTGGGGGTCTGTCCCTGCGGTAAGAAGTTTACTTATTTATTTCTTTACCAGTTTCCTTCCAGAAAGCATGGATGCAGTGGCTCCTACACCTGAGCTAAGAGAGAGCTCTGGGAGAGAGTTCCCCACCCCTCCCTGGAAGTGCCTCAGAGGTGATTAGCAAAACTGTGCTTTGAGGGCGCTGTCTGTCCTAACGACTTCCCTGAGGTTTAAGAGTTGGTTTTATGAAAAAGCCAATAAAATAGATAAACCTTTTATGACACAGACATGGTACTGATACCTAAACCAGGTAGATCGAAAACTGAGAAAGAAAATTATAGACCAATTTCCTTAATGAATATTGATGCTAAAATCTTAAATAAGATATTAGCAAAAAGACTTCAGAAAATCATCTCCAGGATAATACACTATGATCAAGTAGGATTTATTCCAGGAATGCAGGGCTGGTTTAATATTAGGAAAACTATTAATAGAATTGACCATATTAATAATCAAATTAATAAGAACCATATGATCATCTCAATAGATGCAGAAAAAGCATTTGACAAAATCCAACATCCATTCCTACTAAAAACTCTTGAGAGTATAGGAATAAATGGACTATTCCTTAGAATAATCAGGAGCATATATTTAAGACTGTCAGTAAGCATAATATGCAATAGAAATAAACTACAATCTTTCCCAGTAAGATCAGTAAGAAACCGAACCATTCTCCAATTGATAAATGGTCAAAGGATATGAACTATGCCCAAAAAGTTATCAAACTGTGCATACCCTTTGACCCAGCAGTGCTACTACTGGGCTTATATACCAAAGAAATACTAAAGAGCGGAAAGAGACCTGTATGTGCCAAAATGTTTGTGGCAGCTCTTTTTGTTGTAGCTAGAAACTGGAAGATGAATGGATGTCCATCAGTTGGAGAATGGTTGGGGAAATTATGGTATATGAAGGTTATGGAATATTATTGCTCTGTAAGAAATGACCAGCAGGAGGAATACAGAGAGGCCTGGAGAGACTTACATCAACTGATGCTGAAATGAGCAGAACCAGAAGATCACTGTACACTTCAACAACAATACTGTATGAGGATGTATTCTGATGTAAGTGGAAATCTTCAACATAAAGAAGAGCCAACTCACTTCCAGTTGATTAATGATGGACAGAGGTAGCTACACCCAGAGAAGAAACACTGGGAAATGAATATAAATTGTTAACACTAATATCTGTCTGTCCAGGTTACATGTACCTTTGGAATCTAATGCTTATTGTGCAACAAGAAAATGGTATTTACACACATGTATTGTATCTAGGTTATAATGTAACACAAGTAAAATGTATGGGCATGTCATCGGGGGGAAGGAGTAGAGGGAGGGGGGGGATAATTTGGAAAAATGAATACAAGGGATAATGTTATAAAAAATATAATAAAAAAATATTGAATAAAAAAAAAGTTCCAAGAACACTGGGCATTTGGAGCCAGAATATCTGAAACTAAGCCCTACTTCTGCCATATACTAGCTCTGTGAAATCTATCAATTGACCACATACCTCTTAGATTCATCTGTACACTATGGATCATCATACTTGTGTTACTTGTTCCTCAATGTTGTGAGGGGGAAATGTGATTGTATTTATAAAGCACTTTTCCAAATCAAAAAAAAAAAGAGACTGAACAGTAAAGGTGACACAAAGCCCAGCCTATATCTCCCGTGGGGTATGGATGTCAGCAGCTGAAGTGAAAAGCTCCTGCGCTCAAACTGGAAGTGTCTGCCCAGAAACCACAGCCCTTATTTCAAAGGTTCCACTTCTCTGGGACTTCTGCAGTTGAGTTCCACAGCCTCCAGTTGAGCAAGGCACTATGTGTTGCCTTGGGCCGTATCTGCCTGCTTTTAAATCTCTTAACTACTCCCAGGTGAAGTCCTGGACAGCCTAAGTCAGCCTAACCCACAGTGCAGAGATCTTTTGCGCCACTTCCAGATTGGGGTGGTTCTAGGGCAGCTGGGTGGTGCAGTGGATAGAGCACCAGCCTTGAATTCAGGAGGAAGAGAGTTCAAATCTGGTCTCAGACACTTAACACTTCCTAGCTGTGTGACCCTGGGCAAGTCACTTAACCCCAGCCTAAAAATTAAAAAAAAAAAAAAAAGAAACCTTTCTCAGATTGGGGTGGTTCTAGTATCTGGCTTTATATTTTAAAGTGGCTTAATTTCTCTTCTGAACTGCTGTTTTATAAGCAGAGAAGAGCTAACAGCCTGTGCCAGATTCTTCTATATCAGTGGCTTCTCCAACACCAGAGCCCTCCCCATCCTGATTGGCAAAGTGTGCTAGCACCCAACCATCTGTGCTGGCCTCTCTTTTTTTTTTTTTTTTTTTTTTTTTTTCCCTCCCCTGGGAACCAACCTTTTCTGTTGAAACTCCAGATTCTCTTCAGCTGGTAAGTCATGCTTCCAGTCCTTGTGGTTTCTATCAGTCCAGCGTTATTTTTGAGGCTGATTTAGCTAATTGGTATTGAGGGAAGAAGGGAGCTCACAAAATCGCATGTATCTTCTCTGCCATCTTGGCTCCGCTACCCAAAATAGACCTTCTTTTAAAAGAGCTCAAATACATGTAAATATTGAAATTCACTCAAGGTATGTACAGTGTAAATGAGAGGGAGTATCAAAGGGAATGTTCTTGTGCCTGGAGAAGTGACTGGGAAAGACTTCTTGTAGAATTCATGTCTTCAGGGATTGAAGAAGAGCATTTCAGAAATGGATAGTCAGTGATAGGTTCTTAGGAAATGGATTGTTATGTCATAAGGACAACAAGAAAAGTGCTATCTCTATAGTTATATTAAAAGGAATAAGAAAAAGAAGACTGAAGAGTTTGGAAGAGGCCAAGCTGTAAAGAGCTTTAAAAGCTAAAGAGAAGATTTTATATTTTATCCTAGAAGTAATGGAAGTCACCATCATTTATTGAGTACAGGAGTGGCAAAATAGTTATGGTTACTCAATTACTTCAGTCATGGCTTTTTCATCATATTTGAGGTTTTCTTGGCAAACATACGAGAGTGGTATGCCATTTCCTTCTCTAGCCCACGGTATAGATGAGGACACTGAGGTAAATAAGATTAAGTGATTTGTACAGAACAACACAGCTAGTTTCTTAGAACATATTTGAACTTAGGAAAATGAGTCCTATTGACTCCAGGTTCAGCATTTTATCTACTGCACCACCTACTTTCCCCAGTGACATGATTACATTTTTATTTTAGAAAGATCATTTCGGGAAAATAGGTGGGGAATAGGCTGGGACAAGAACAGATTTAAGACAGGGAAGCCAATAAGCAGGGTATTACATTAATGTAAGCCTGAGGTAATGAAAGCCAATACCAGAACAACAATTGGAAGAATGGAATGAAAGTGACAGATATAAGAGATATAGTGAAAGGAAATCAATCCAAAATTTTATTCCATTTATATTTATATATATATATAGGATTGAAAAAGTCATTTTATTATTTTGTCCTGATAAGCAGTTGTAGGAAAATTGAAACTTATTCACCTAAAAGACCAATTCTCTGAAATAGTCAAACAGGGTGGGAGAATTCATATGTTAACACATCTGCTTGATTCAAGATGGTAAAAGTAGGAATAATGAATGTAAGTAACAGATAGCCAGATTTAGTTTCAATTTAAGAGAAAATATATTAATATTTCAATGGTCAAAAGAATTTTCTTCCCATCATTAGAAGTCTTTGAGCAGAAAAAAAGGACACTCAGAAAATAAATGGTTGGAGTTTGAATCTAGGTTATCACTATCAAATGTCCTAAAGTTTCTAAGAAAAAAAGTCTCCCCAAATACAGAATTATTTTGCATTCTATTTATACATGTGGGTCCTATAACTGATTACTTACGATCTCAGGGAGTGGGGAGGAGAAAAAGGAAGAAGGGATGGAGTTTAAAACTCAACAGTTTAAAAAATATTTAAAGGACTTCCAGCCAAGATGGTAGCATGGAGGCAGACAGCTGCTTGAGCTCTGTGTTTTCTCTAGGACTTACTTCATGACAAGCCTTAGTGCTTCACAGGAAATGAAACCCACAAATAATCACCAACAGAAGACATCCTTGAAATTAGCCAGAAAAGATCTGTGTTTGCTTGGGGGAGGGGACAAACAGACTGAGCACAGACTGAGGGCAAGCAAAGAGAGCAAAGCAGGCAGCTCACACTGCTCAGACCAGAGGGCTGAAGGGTGCAATCTCTTCCCTTTCTGCAAAACAACCTTTATCCCAGAGTGGATACTCAGTCTTGGCAGCAAGCCAGGAGCAGCAGAGAAGTTGAAACACCAGAAGTAAAGAATAAAACGCCCGGAAACCTGGCATCTCTCAGGACCCAGGCACACATACCCTGACCCAGAGTGACTCAGTGCATTCTCAGAGCCTCAGAGCACAGTCACAGCACAGCCATCACTGACCTGCTAGTGCTTTGCTGCTGTCTCCCTCAGTCTATAGAGAAAGCCTGGTAACACCATCTAGCCCCATCCCCCACCCAGAAACAGACCAATTTTCCTCTTGTCAATTTGTTTTCTTCTACTCCCACTCTGACAAAATGAACAAAAAATTTAAAAGGGCTCTAACAATTGACAACTTCTGTATGGATAGAGAGCAGACTTCAAAACCTGAGGAGACTAAATGCAGACTGTCTCCAGAAAAATCCCCTAAGAATATTATAATCTGCTCCTCAATACACAAAACTCTCATAGAGGAAATCAAAAAGGCTCTCACAAAAGAGCTAGAATAGAAATGGGAAAAGGAAAGGGAAGCTTGGCAAGAAAGTCTGGAGAAGTCAACCCAGGCATTTAAACACAGAGTGGATAAAGAAAACAAATCATTGATAAATAAAATTAGTGAGTTGGAAAAAGAAAACAGCTTTCTAAGAAATAAAATGGATGAAATGGGAAAAAAATTCCTGGAAGAAAAAAACTCACTTAAAAACTCAATTGGACAATTACAAAAAGATATAAAAAAAGTGAGTGAAGAAAATACATCATTGAAAATTAGACTCGAACAAGTAGAAATGAATGACTCAAGGAGACACCAAGAAGTAGTCAAGCAAAACCAGAAAAACGAAACAATTGAAAAGAATGTCAAACACCTTATTGGAAAGACAACAGACCTGGAAAACAGATCCAGGAGAGACAATTTGAGAATAATTGGATTCTCTGAAAAATGTGAGGAAAAAAAGAGTCTAAACACTATTTTCCAGGAAATTATCAAAGAGAACTGCCCAGACGTTTTACAAACAGAGGAAAAAATAAACATTGAAAAAATTCATTGATCACCTACTGAAAGGGACCGTAAAATCAAAATGCCAATAAATATAGTGGCCAAGTTCAAGAACCATCAGACAAAGGAAAAAAAATATTGGAAGCTGCTAGAAAAAAAGGAATTCAGATATGGAGGAGCCACAATAAGGATAACACAGGATCTAGCAGCATACACATTAAAAGAAGGAAGGGCCTAAAATATGATATTCTGAAAGGCTAAGCAATTTGGTATGCATCCAAGAATAACTTACCCAGAAAAAAAAGGAGCATCGTTTTCCAGGGAAGAAGATTGACATTTAACGAAATAAATGAATTCCATCTATTCGCAATGAAAAAAACAGATTTTTACAAAATGTTTGATCTTCAAATACAGAACTCAATAGGTTTCTAAAAAGGTAAAAAGAAATTTTGAGAACAATATTTCGGCCATAAAGACATGTAAAGAACAAATGTATAATTTGTCCCAGAAACTAGAGGTGGAAAGGAAATTATATCATAAAAAAGTGTAAAGTGGTGGTACTACATCTCATGAAAAGGCAAAGGTAACCTATTATATCTGAGAGAAAGAAAGGAGGGGGATGAACATAGTGTGTATCAATTGACATATTTGATTTATGGTGAAACTTCTTCCAATTCATTGAAAAATGGGTGGGAAGGAGTAAGCTATGGGAAAGAGAATACAAAAATTGTGAGGAAAAGGGGTAAAATAGGGGGAAGATATTTAAGGTGGGGGAGGGATACTAAAAAAGGAGAGCAGTGAAAAGCAAGTGGTGTTCACAAGTTTAATACTGGGGAGGGGGTAAGAGAGAAGGAAAGGAGAAAAGCATAAGCAAGGGTTAACATGATGGCAAGCAATATAGAATTAGTCATTCTAACTATAAACGTGAATGGGGTAAACTCCCCCATAAAGAGGAAACAGTTAGCAGACTGGATTAAAAGCCAGAATCCTACTATATATTGTTTACAGAAAACACACCTAAAACAGGATGATACATTCAGAATAAAAGTATAAGGGTGGAGCAAAATCTACTATGTTTCAGGTGAAGCCAAAAAAGCCGGGGTAGCCATACTCATCTCAGATCAAGCAAAAACAAAAATTGATCTAATTAAAAGAGATAAGGAAGGGCATTATATCTTGCTAAAGGTTAGCATAGATAATGAAGCAGGATCCCTATTAAACATATACACACCAAGCAGTGCAGCATCCAAATTCTTAAAAGAAAAATTAAGAGAGCTGCAAGAAGAAATAGAAAGCAAAACTATAATAGTGGGAGATCTCAACCTTGCATTTTCAGAATTAGATAAATCAAACCACAAAATAAATAAGAAAAAAAGTCATAGAGGTAAATAGAATATTAGACAAGTTTGATATGATAGATCTTTGGCGAAAGCTCAATGGAGACAGAAAGGAGTATACTTTCTTCTTATCAGTTCATGGAACCTATACAAAAATTGATCATATACTAGCACATAAAAACCTCAAAATCAAACGCAGTAAGTCAGAAATAGTAAATGCATCCTTTTCAGACCACAATGCAATGAAAATTACATTCAATAAAAAGCCAGGGGAAAATAGACCAGAAAATAAAGAATGATTGGGTGAAACAGCAAATCATAGACATAATTAATAATTTCACTCAAGAAAATGACAATAATGATACATCATACCAAAATGTGTGGGATACAGCCAAAGCAGTAATAAGGGGAAGCTTTATATCTCTACAGGCCTACTTGCATAAAAAAGAGAAAGAGAGGGCCAACGAATTTGACTTACAACTAAAATTGCTGGAAAAGGAACAAATTAAAAACCCCCAGACAAACACAAAACTTGAAATTCAAAAAATAAAAAGTGAGATTAATAAAATTGAAAGTAAAAAAACTATTGAATTAATTAATAAAACTAAGAGTTGGTTCTATGAAAAAAGCCAACAAAATAGACAAACCCTTAGTAAATCTGATTAAAAAAAGAAAAGAGGAAAAACAAATTGATGGTCTTCAAAATGAAAAAGTAGAACTCACCACTATTGAAGAGGAAATTAGAACAATATTTAGGAGCTACTTTGCCCAACTTTATGCCAAGAAATTCGATAACTTAAATGAAATGGAAAAATACCTTCAAAAATATAGCTTCTCAGATTAACAGAGGAAGAAGTAAATAGTCTAAATAGTCCCATTTCAGAAAAATAAATAGAACAAGCTATTAACCAACTCCCTAAGAAAACATCCCCAGGACCAGATGGATTTACATGTGAATTAACATTTAAAGAACAACTAACTACAATGTTAAATAAACTATTTGAGAAAATAGGCATTGAAGGAGTCCTACCAAATTCCTTTTATGACACAGATATGGTACTGATACCTAAACCAGGTAGGCTGAAAACAGAGAAAGAAAATTATAGACCAATCTCCCTAATGAATATTGATGCTAAGCTCTTAAATAATAAAATCATCCCCAGGATAATACACTATAACCAAGTGGGATCTATACCAGGAATGCAGAGCTGTTTCAATATTAGTAAAACTATTAGCATAATCGACTATATCAATAACCAAATTAACAAAAACCATATGATCATCTCAATAGATGCAGAAAAAGTATTTGATGAAATCCAACATCCATTCCTACTAAAAACACTTGAGAGTATAGGAATAAATGAACTATTCCTTAGAATAATGAGGAGCATATATTGGCTAAGAAATAGACTAGTTGATCAGTGGAATAGGTTAGGTTCACAGGGCAAGATAGTGAATAAAAATAGCAATCTAGTGTTTGACAAACTCAAAGATCCCAACTTTTGGGATAAGGATGCATTATTTGACAAAAACTGCTGGAAAAACTGGAAATTAGAATGAACGAAACTAGGCATGGACCCACACTTAACACCACATACTAAGATAAGATCAAAATGAGTCTATGATTTAGGCATAAAGAATGAGATCATAAATAATTTAGAGGAACATAGGATAGTTTACCTCTCAGACTTGTGGAGGAGGAAGGAATTTGTGACCAAAGGAGAACTAGAGATCATTATTGATCACAAAATAGAAAATTTGATTACATCAAATTAAAAAGCTTTTGTACAAACAAAACTAATGCAAACAAGATTAGAAGAGAAGTAACAAATTGGGAAAACATTTTTTACAGTTAAAAGTTCTGATAAAGTCCTCATCTCCAAAATATACAGAGAATTGATTTTAATTTGTAAGAAATCAAGCCATTCTCCAATTGATAATGGTCAAAGGATATGAACAGATAATTTTCAGATGATGAAATTGAAACTATTTTCACTCATATGAAAGAGTGTTCCAAATCACTATTGATCAGAGAAATGCAAATTAAGACAACTCTGAGATACCACTACACACCTGTCAGATTGGCTAAGATAAGGGGAACAAATAGTGATGAATGTTGGAGGGGATGTGGGAAAACTGGGACACTGATGGTGGAGTTGTGAAACAATCCAACCATTCTGGAGAGTAATCTGGCATTATGCCCCAAAAGTTATCAAACTGTGCATACTATTTGATCCAGGAGTTGTACTACTGGGCTTATATCTCAATGAAATACTAAAGGAGTGAAAGGATTCTGTATGTGGCAGCCCTTTTTGTAGTGGCTAGAAACTGGAAAATGAATGGATGCCCATCAATTGGAGAATGGTTGGGTAAATTATGTGATATGAATGTTATGGAATATTATTGTTCTGTAAGAAATGACCAACAGGATGAATACAGAGAGGCTTGGAGAGACATCAACTGATGCTGAGTGAAATGAGCAGAACTAGAACACTTCAACAACAATACTATATGAGGATGTATTCTGATGGAAGAGGATACCTTCAACATAGAGAAGAGCTAATCCAATTCCAATTGATCAATGATGGACAGAATCAGCCACATCCAGAAAAGGAACACTGGGAAATGAATGTAAACTGTTAGCATTTTTTTGTTTTTCTCCCCAGGTTATTTTTACATTTTGAATCCAATTCTTCCTTTACAACAACAACAACAAGAAAATTTGGTTCTGCACATACATACATACATACATATATATATATTGTACCTAGGTTATATTATAATATATTTAACATGTATGGGAATGCCTGCCATCTAGGGGAGTGGTAGAGGGAAGGAGGGAAAAAATTCAGAACAGAAGGGAGTACAAGGGATAATGTTGTAAAAACATTACCTATGTATATGTACTGTCAAAAATGTTATAATTATAAAATTAATTTTAAAATATTTTAAAATTGTTTGAACATGCAATTGGGGAAAGTAAAATATGTCGATGTTATTTTTTTTTTCTAAACAGTGTCTCCTTTGGCAAGACATAATCTCTTAATATCTCAGTTTCTCATGTACAAAATGAGAAATGCTGACAAAGTGAACTTTAAGATCTCTTCTTGTTTTAAATCTTTAACTTCATGTTTCCTGACTCTAAAGCAAAACAAATAAACAAATAAACACTAATAAAAACCATCTTCATTATACACTACTTTGCTTCCTAATACTGGAAAAGAAATTAGTATTCTATTATGTCTAAGGCTAAATCCCTTCCAAGAAGACATCTTCTAAATTTTGAAATTCATGAAATCCCATTTTTCATGAACTAAAATTTCTCTATGAATGAATCCTGATGTGATTTCTTTGGCAATATAAATAATTATCATGCCTAGTTTTCAACCAAATTTTTCTTTTCTTATATTTTAAAAATCAAAACAAAAATTATAGAAATAGATTATTATAATATACATTCATTTTCATTTTGACTATAACTTCAATGAATTTATCTATTTGTGATATTGCCATGGGTCTTGAAGAAGTTTAGAATCAATAAGCAAAGTCATTCTGAGAAATAAAATCACAGACTAAAACAAGAACAGCAAGTCAGTAGGCTCATTACAATAACAGCATGGCTTTCTCCAAACTCCAGGTAGGGAACTCTAAATTGTGCTCAGTGCTAACTGTGTATATTACAGGAATTACATTACAATTAGGTTTCCACTGTAACTAATGTCTCCGGTCACTGCAGTGGTTAGTGATTCAATTCTAACTTTTGACTGATTTCCAAGGTGACCTACATTTTTGCATTGGATCAGTGAAAAAGTTACCTTGGAGAATCATAAGAAGTACACAGCTCCTGAAAATAAACCTCTGGATGAGTGCATCATTTGTTTTTAATAAGGTGCCCTAGCTGCTCATGCCCACAGCAACCTTTCAAGTAGATATTAGTATTGTTAGATGTAAGGGAAGAAAATTAAAGTAATGAAAAGACACCAAAGGTAACTCATGCAACTGTGGAAAGAACACTAGATAGACAAGAGAATCTAGATTTTAGTCCTAATTCTGTTTATAACTAGATTGTGTGACTTTGGGTAAGTCAATAAATCTCTCTTAACATTCATGTTCTCAACTGATAACAAAGGGAATTTAAGTATATGATCTCTAATGTCATCACAAACTCTAAGATGAAATGTTTATAAAATCTATTAAACACTGTCGCTTTCCAATATAATCAATCCATATTTCTAGGTAGGGCTATAAATCACAATTTTTTTCACCTCCTTTCCTGCCAAAAAAATAGAATTAAAATGAAGTGGAAAAACGACAACAGAACAAGAATATAATGCTAAGGTTCTTAACCTCAGATCAATTAACTTATAAAAAAATACATTTTTATGATCCCATTCAAATATATTTTTATTTGTCATCCTTATTTTATGTACTTTAAAATATTTGAGAAATGATCCATAAACTTAACTAAATTGCCAAAAGAGGTAATAGCACACACACCCACACATACCCCCCCACACACACACAAACACATACATACAAAATGGTTTTAAAAAATCCTCTGATCTGGTGGTAAGCAAATGATAACAACATTTCTATCCCATATCTAGAGTTAACAATCTACAAGTAAAGTACAGTTTTTGTTTGGCATTCACCAAAGAGGGGGAAAATGCATCCCTACAAGTGAATATAATCCTCATTACCATGGACTAGTTATGATGCTTCTTCTAGCAATAGCTATTTCATCGAGTGCTCATTTTCAGTTTTTCCAACATCTTAATAAAAAATTAGTTAATATTGGAAATATTTGAAAAATCAAGCTTTTATCAATTAGGAAATTATCATCAACTGGTGAAATATAATTAAAAAACCTTTTTTGTCAGATTTTAAAGGGGAATCAAAGTGTATATGCTAGTAATGGACAGTAATTTAACAAAAGAAATAGTGATTATAAAGATTTCAAGAACTCTGGAAAAATTGCAGGTATATGGAAAACAAGATAAGTAGAATAAAAATAGTTTCTACAATGACCAGGATAAAATCAATAGCATTGAAAGACATTTGAACTATTATCAATAGAATGATCAATCTGACATTTGCAGTGATATCTAATTTTTTCCTATAAAATAAAGATAATATAGTACCAGTATGAAATATCGTATGTGTTGTAAGAAATAGTCAATGTATTTGTTTTCTTTAAATGTGCTTTGCTAGAAGGGAAGATTCTTTGAGAAGAAACAAACTTCAGGAAATGACCATTATTCTTTGAATTAAATCAACAAAATTATAAAGCAATGCAAAATTAGTTCTTATACCTAAGAATTCAAGTATTCTAACAATGATTTAAAGAGAATATTAAATGTAATTAAATTGGCATAACAACTGGGAGGCTTAATGGATAGAAAGTAAAACTTTGAATCAGGACCACTGAAGCTCAAATCTTGCCTCAGATACTTACTAGTTTTGTGACTCCAAGTAAGTCATTTAATCTCTGTTTGCTTAAATCCACCAGAATAGGAATTGGCAAGCCAATATGTTTACCAAAAATACTTCATGGACAGTATAATCTATGGGGTGATAAAGAATTAGTCAAAACTGAGCAACGACAAAACTGCCATATGTTGAAGTTCATTTATATTAAATATCTATTCATAATGAGTTTTCAACAAAGTAATTCTCATGTGGTTTTTCAAGGAATTGAGGTCACACTTGGTGGACAAAGATACGCTACATAAGTACGAATGTAAATATTTCCTATCAAGTTGGTACAACTTCAAATTTCATCCAGTTGAAAGACTATGCCAATCAAACAAAAAGCATCCCAACTAAATTCCTAGCTAAAACAGACTAAGCACAAAACAGTAGATTATTCAGTTTCATATTCTCTGAAAAAATACCTACAAAGTTGTAGTGATATATTTATAAAATAATTTTATAGGATTATATAAACATGTGTAATTTATCTTCATATATATGTACAAGTATGAAATACAGGTACATTTATCTATATGTAAATGTGCATGTTTAAGTATACACATTGTATATATAGTTATATAAATATGTGTATATGTAAAGATACATATAAATTCATGCAAATTTCCATTTCATTCCTGCAACAATCCTATAAGGTAGCTACTCTTTTTTTTTCTATTTTACAGATAAAGAAATTGAGACTCAGAACTGTTAAGATGATTTTCTATGGCTCATACAAGCCTTAAGTAACAAAGACAGGATTTCCAGGGTTCTTCCTGAATTCAAAGTCCAGGGCTCATTGCACTATATCACATTGATTTCCATAATTTTAAGGAATTGAGATCTGTTCTGGTTTCCATAACTGAAAAGATAAAATTCTTAATTATTCACATCATTACATCAAAGTAGGTTCTTGAGTTCTATTCATTTGAGTTTCTCTCATTAGTTTTGAGTTGCATTTTCTTTTAATGTGTGTATAGATAGTTTGGATTTCTTTCCTTGAGAATAATCTGTACATACACTTTATCCTACATTGTAAAGAGAATAAGAGAACAATTTATAGTATAAAAATATTATATGAATGAATAACTTTGAAAGAATTAAGATTTCTGATAAATGAAATGCTTTCATAAAACTCAGAAAAGCAATGATAATGGATATTTCCAAATTCATGATAGACAGGTAATGTATAAATTTTTTGTTTGATAACGCATATTAACTTTGTATTTGTGTGAGTGGCTGTGTGTGTGTTTGTATTTTTTTTTTCTTTTTTCTTTTTTCTCTACTGGGGCAGATGAAATGGAGTTAAAATAAATGCTTATTAATTTAAAATTTCAATACACAACTTATTATATTGAATATAGCTTTTATGTTCATGAACAGAAAGGCAGAGATTTCAGCTCCTATTTGTTCAGGTAGCAGAGGTAACTCAGGACTAGTTTGATGTGATCCTTATTTCCAAAGATTATGTAGAAAGTATTCCTGTCACACCAGGGATTTCCTAAGTTCTCACTGGAAAAAAAGCAAAAAGGGTTATCAATCATGGAGAAAATAAGAATAAACCATTCCTACATTTCATTGACTAGGAAAAAGAAAAGTACAAAAATTATAACTGGCCTGATCATTTTTAGTGAAAGAATAAGTCAGTATAAAGACTTCCATGGGATTCACTTTCACAGCTTGCAAGACTTCATCAAGAATCCTTTGTATCTAAGGGGTAAATTAGATGCAGGCAAATGAATCCTGTCATAAGTGTGTCATTATACTCTTAACTGAGGAAAACATTTTCCTAGGAGCTTGGTTAATGGACTAGAGGGTTTTTCAGTTTTCCATCACTAATTCAAAACTGGCCCAGGGCACCAATGGCAGAAATCCATGACTATCTAATAGCTGCTTGGTGGACTCTGTAAAGCGAATTGATGGTCTTAGTCCAATTCCTAATGGACAGGTGTCCATATCACAGTTTTCACTAATTATCACCCTGCTGTCTGCAGCAGCACAGCCCAAAGATGAAATATCTCTTTGAGACTAAACTACCTAGTATCATTGGGCTGTGTTTAACAGCCATTTTAAAATGCGGGTTCTGCCTGCAATTGGCACGTCCACAGTGCCATGAAGAGTGCTAGCCTAGCTGAGTCTATTATACTCACTATTCTTCAGAATCAGTACACTATATAGTTATAGGTCTATAAAGACTGTATTAGGGTATTAAAAAAGTACAAAAGTTTTTATGAGTCTATCTTTATATGTTCATTTGTATATACATACATATATATCTTTATATATGCATTTAAATACTACATGATATATACATAAAATATATAAAGACATACATATAGTATGCAGATGTATACAGGTGTTATTTTGATGGCCATTCATCTATTTTTTTTTCTCAGAATAATATAGGTCCAAAATTTGGCAAAAATAATGTTTCTTATAGAATCATAAAGACAACTTACTGATGAATCTAGCCTCACATAATTATATTTATAGTTACATATATACTTTAAATAAACATGTTAACATATCTGTTGAATTTGACAAAGTCTATTTTCTTTATAATCTTCAGCAGTTCTCTATCGACGATTTGTTATAGCCTTGAAATTTATGTTTTGTTTTAGTTGATGAAAATTAATTCAATCTACCAGTACATTCTTATACTCGTTAGATATAATTTTTGTCCCATAGAACCTAATACCTATTCATCTATAAAATATTTATGAATTTACAAGTTTAAAATCTGCAAGACTATATTTTTATTTACTAGTTTAATATGTATAAAGTATCATTAGAATTTCTGTGGAATCAAGATATGCAACCATAAGTTTAAGTGCTGCCTTAAATAGACATTGCAAAGTCACTTTACCTTTTAGTTCCTCTAGGGAATAACTACTTCTTTAAATTGAAGACAAGTTCTAATCTGCATTGGTAGAGGTTGTTAGTTTATTTGCTTTTACCTTATGGGAAATTTTCCATGCAAATAACATACAGATCATATTTAGAAACAAACAAACAAACAAAAATAGTATTTGTGTGAAGACTTTGGCACTTTTTAAAATCACATGTACAAAATATATAATAAAAAGATAATCAGACTTTTCTAACCCAAATTTCATACTACTTTAGAATAAATAACTCCTTTAAAGATATTTAAAATATCAGTGAGCTAACAATAAGTATAAATAAATAAATGGTTGAATAATATACAAATAAATAGATAAACAAATAAGTAAATGCAATAACTAAAACTATAAGGCAAAGATTCCTAAGGAAATAAGTTCTCAATAGGTTTCTATCTTTACCTCATTAGTCATTTCTGTCATGTCTACACATTTTACATTTTCTTGGCCTAAAAGTGTAAAGACCATAGAGAGAGGTTTACTTTTTCTGAATACTCTACCAAATATATATTTTTTTCTGACAAGATGATCAAATGTTAATAAAAATGCCTCTTAATCACAAAGAAATTTGAATTCAGATATCACAAACTATGAAAAATAGATCTCTAAATCACTGAGAGTCTGAGTTATACATTTTAGACTGTATAATTGATCACAATATATCAGATCTATTCAGATCAGACCAATTCAGTTGAGAACAATTGATTTAGAGTTCCACTTTTGCCCTAACAACTCTTAAATAGGTCATTTTTATTGGAAAGTGAGCCACTTTTCTCATCTATTAAATGAGGACCTTGGACTAAATGTCCTCAAAAGTTCCTCCCAGATCAAAAACTGTGATACTATAATCATTCCCATAAACAAGTTCAAATGTAAGCAAATTCGTTCCTTTCCTTTGATGGATTTATTATCTGAAATATACTTGTATTAAAATCAATGTAAGAATTTCTCTTTAAATTGATTGAATAAACAAATTACCAATTCAGTATCATCAAGGTTTTCTTTTTATTTGTTAGCTTAATGTGCATAAAGTATAATTAGAATTTTTGTGTGATCAAGAAACCCAGTCATAAGTTTGAGTACTGCCTTAAATAGACTTAGAAAGTCATTTTACCTTTTAGATCTCCAGGGAATATTCTTATTACTTTGATTGAAGACAAGTTTTATTCTTCATTACAACCTGTAAGGAACTTTGGCAAAGTACCTCCATTAGATTTTGATAGTAAAAAAAACAGATCCTCAGTAAAGAAAGTCTTCTGGTCCTTCAAAGTTCAATATCATATAAATTCAACTATCAGCTATATCAATATTTTCTTGTGATTACAAATTTAACCCAGATGCCAAGATATTTTATATTGCCAAATGTTTCTTTTATTTTGCAACACATGTTGTCTGTTTACTTTTAGGAACACATCTGTTAAGGCATTTTTCTTTTCTTGCCTGTTTGCTTGTGCTTCAGTTTCCTCTAGAAAATCTAAGCCCATATATCAGACCAATGTATGTTTTATGACTTTTAAATGTTGTTAAACTACATCGTCCTAAACTGTTGCAGGTTGGGAAATCACAGCTTTGGGAATGCCATTTTGTTCTTGCTGTTTGCGACAAAAATACTTTGCATTAATCTCTCTTTCCCACATTTAGAATCCTAGCAGAGCATGAAGCCTAAGAAAACAGCTGGAATTCAGCCTCTCTAGGGGGTAGGCAGAGGATGGCAAGGGCATGAAGAAACAGGTGTTCCATCCTTCCCCATTCTACCAGTTTTCAACATGGAGTTATTTCAAGTTAAGGCCATTTACCAGTTTAATATAAGGGAAAAAAAAAAAAAAGTGTGTGTGGGTGGAGAGGGAGATTTGCTTTTTCTGTGTGTGTGGTCACAAGAACTAAGGTATGTTGTTTTCAAAATATCTAACCAGTTCTTCCTCCTCCAACTGCCATGGGCCTATCTTCCCCACTGAGATGAATCAACATTTTCAGAAACAGCCCCTCTGGAGTGATCAATGAGAGGTGCTGCTTAGAGAAGTACTGAATGATTCAGCTCAGTGGGATAGAGGCCGATCGACTGCAGACAGCAGGGGGCCAAGGACAGACTGACAGTACTTTTATGGCCTCCAAATACATTTGAAGAATCACATTTAATGACAAGGGGAATGGGGTAGGCAAATAAACTTTCAGAGTTTTTTCAGCAATAATGTGTCTTTCTTTCACAGTTTAGAGAAGAGTTCATTTGGAAGTCCTTGTGATTTCAGATATGAACGAGAAATCGGTTTCAATAATTACAGTGGCTATCTATAAGAGATGAACTTGAAGCCTTTTTGTCTTTTTTTCTATTCTGATCTTTCCAGCAGATAATCTGCATTTTGACTTCTCTCTAAATGAACTTAGATTTTTTTTTATAATTTAGTCTCAATGGGTTTTGCCTATAAAGAAGGAAGAACTGAAATGTTTGGGGAGCATTTAATAGTCAATTGTAAGATTGAGGTTTCTGTGAGTTTCAAAATCTGGCTTTTGATGTTAGAATATGTATGATTATATATTTCTAAGGGAGCCTCAAGTTAGAATTAAGTTTGAAAACCATGATAAGTAATTAATTCATTCTGCTACTCAGCCTTGAGTAACATCCAGACTTCAACATTTCTTTCCTAATAAACTCCACTTACAGGGAGTTCAGAATTCCTTTGGCAAAAACAAATGTGTTGTTTGAGATAACCTGCTTTATTCGCCCATGAAAAAGACACTTTTTTTAAAAGCAATTTTTATTCCAATGAAATTTGGAGTTTTACAGGTTTGGGAAAAATATTTCAATACAGCCCTATACAATTTGGAATTTGAAGCAAAATCCATTTCTTTAGAGATATTATGAAGGCTAAACTACTACTAATAGAAAAATATGAAGAGAAGTTGTAGTCTTGGATATAGGTGTGTGAATGGCAAATTATGTATTTTCTCTATGTCTTAGCTTCCTCATCTAAAAAACTGAATCATTTTGGAATCAAAGAAATTAGTGGTATCTATCATAGAATTACAGCAGTTTCTTAACTTGAGTTTTTGGATTTGTTTAATGTGAAATCATATATTTTCATAATTATATTTCAGTACAAATAGTTTGATTTGTTAGCATATTTCTTTTTTATTTATTTATCAATATTATTCTGAAAAATATTTAATAATGCCAAAAAGGTTAAGATATCCTAATTTAAGAATATCATCTCATTTAGAAGACTGGGAAACTCAAATGCAGAAAAAGGAAGTTATATCCAATTTACTTTAAATGATTTCTATTGTTACCATGTGTAAGACAAATTATGATATACTAGGAAAATAAAGAAAAAAATGAATTTGCCCTAGGTCTCTAAAAGTCTTTATTATAAGAGGAAGACAGTACATACAGAGGAAATCGATAGTACACTTGCAATAGCATTAAATGCAATTGCATAAACTTAATTAGAGGGAAAAAAATTTGAAATCATTTAAAAAGAACAAACCTTAACATTTTCTTTTTTATTATTTTTAAATTTTTCAAACTATAAACATTCTAGATTATCCCCTTTCTATTAAGAGATTCTAATAAAAAATCACAAAAGAAGAAAAAGAAACAATAACTTTAGCTGAAAGACTTCCACATTCCATATTTGTAATCCCACTCCTAAATATTTCTATAATTATTAGAAATATATTTATTCTCTTTTTTCTCCTTAAAGGCATTGAAGAAAGAAAAGAAAAACAAATTCCTTATAACAGATATTTAGTGAATTAAAACAATTTCCTCATTGACATATGTATGTATTTACTGACATATAAGTATACACATGATAAACATATATTATAGACAAATATACTTACATAAGTATATATACGGATATATATTTTATAATTCATATTATCTATACATATAAATATGTGTGTATATGTGTGTATGTATAAACTTAATATGACTATCACTCATCCATTCATCCATCTATTTATGTCTACTAATTCATGTAGTAATGCTTCATGTCATTTTGAAATCTAAATCCATCAACTTACAATCATCATGAATTACAGTTCCTACAGTTTTCAAAATTATTTGTGTTTACAGTGTTGTTAATATATATATATATAAAAGCATAATTTTACATCTTTTAAAAAGATGAACAATATTTTTCAATAGTATTTATTTTATTAATTTGGCATTGATTTTGTCAAATTTTATACATATTTAAAAAATTTTGCTTTATATTTATTATATCTATATCTATCTCTGTATATAAAATGTATAATTTTTGAAGAACATACTTGTTCCAAGTCTACTCTAGATCATAATCCACATTTTCAATGAGGTTTAAATCAAGTGATTTCTCAAACCAAGGAGGCATGTTTATCTTAGTCTCTAGGTTAAATTTCTTAATTTTTCATGATATGTCCTGGTATGTGATAAGGCTCTGCTAAGTTATCTTTTCTATATTTAGGAATTTCTAAAATTCAGGAACAATTTAGATTTTCTGTTTATCAATGTTATATCATAGTTCCTCTTTCAAGGGGGGCAAATTTTCTAGACACAGTGGAAGTAAGAAATTACCAAAATTTTGGATCTGAATGTTTTGTACTTTAATTAGTATTTCCAGATCATAAAAGCTTTTCTTCTGTCCTTGCTTGACTTATTTAATTTTCAAGTACCTTTTCCTTTGCATTTTAGTACAAATGATCCTGTTTCATTTAAAACTTAGATGATCCAAATAAACAAACAAACAAAAACAAAACAAAACAAAAACCTCGAGGTCCCACATTACACCTCCAAAAATTTCTAACAGATATTGAAGGATTATATTTAAGAGCCAATACTTTTTTTTAACAATAGTTTATTTTCAAAATATATGCAAAGATAGTGTTCAACATTCACCCTTGCAAAACTTAGTATTCCAAATTTTCTCACACCCTTCTCTCATTCCCCTCCCCTAGACAGTAAATAATACGATATATGTTAAACATGTGCAATTCTTATATATGTATATATATATATATATTTGCATATAATATATATGTATATATTTGCATATATATATATATATTTGCATATTTATCATACTGCACAAGAAAAATCATATCAGAATGAAAAAAAAAGAGAAAAGCAAACAAACTACAACAAATGAAAATAATATTTTGTGATCCACAGTAAGTCCCCACAGTCTTCTCTCTGGATGCAGATGGCTTTCTCCATCACAAGTGTATTGGAATCGTCCTAAATCACCTCATTGTTGAAAAGAGCCATGTGCATCAGAGTTGATCACCACATAATCTTGTTGGTGTGTGCAATATTCTCTTGGTTCTACTCACTTCACTTAGCATCAATTAATGCAAATCTCCTCAAGCCTTTCTGAAATCATCCGGCTAATTTTTTCTTATAGAATAATAATATTCCATAACATTCATATACCATAACTTAGTGAGTCATTCTCCAACTGATGGATATCCACTCAGTTTCTAGTTCCTTTCTGCTACAAAAAGGTCTGGCATAAACATTTTTGTACAGGTGAGTCCTTTTCCCATTTTTATGATTTCTTTAACATACAATCTGAGTAGAGATACTGCAGGATCAAAGGATATGCCATTTGGGCATAGTTCCAAACTGAAGAGTTATTATTTTTACACATTATTTTGTGTTAATAATCAACAACTTCATACTACAACCTTGTGGTAAAAACCACAAGAGCAAGGAGATGTACATGTGATGTATGAAATAGAACATTCAACTGAGTGGTAACTAACTAAAGGAAACATTCACCTTCATTCAATTTCAATTGAACAAGATCAGGCATTATGAGTCAGTCTAATGTCAATATTGACACAGGCACTTGACTATTGTTATTATAAAGTAAAAGCATATTGAATGCATTGTTTACCTGACATGACATGAGTCATGTTAATTTTAAGAAGGATAGAATGTTGATTTAAAAAAAAAGGGTGAGGAAATGTTGAATGAAGAAGTCACATCTGACATGATTTTAATGAAACAAAGGATTATGCTGAGTTGAATAGCATAATCAAGGCATTCTAGACATCTGTACCACTACTTCAAATTAGAGAAGGAAAAAATGGAATGTCACGTACAGGTAAGAACTGACAGACAAATTTGTTTTATACTGAGATAATGTGAGTAGTGGATACATAGCTGGAAAAGTAAGTGAGAGCTTCATTGTACCAGAGTTTGCATATTTGACTAAGCATTTGGTATACTATACTAGAAACAATGGAGCAATATAAAATTTTTGAATTTTTGAAATAGGAGGATAACAGATTTATATTTTGAGAACATCAATTTGGAAATAGTGCAGAGTGTGAATTGGAGAGGGGAGAAAATGGAGAGAGATTCATGGATTTTGAGAAATCTAAGTTCCCTCAGTGCCTATCTAGTTCAACCCATACATGAAAAAATCCGCACTATAGCCAACATGTAAAGACCTCTAAGAAGAGCAGTCCGTTACTTCTCAAGGTAGCCCATTTTATATTTGGCCAACTCCAATTTTAGGGGAAATCTTTTTCCTAAAAACCTTAAATTTGCCTCTGTTGCAAGTAATATGTATTGCTCCTGGTTTTGCCCTCTAGATCCAAACTGAAGAACACAAATCCTAGCTCCACATGATAAGGCTAAAGTATTTGAATATAGGTATCATTTCCTCCAGAGTCTTCTGTTCTTGAAAATAAACATGACTATTTTCTTTTTAATATAATTCTTATATTCCATGAGATCAAAGCTCTTCAGCATGTAGGTTACTTTCATTTGGACACTGTCAAGCTCATCAATGGCCATTTTACTCTAGATATAGATTAAGGTTTTGCAAGTGTAGAGTAAAGCGTGATTATAATCTTCCTTGACACAATTTATACCCAACATTGAGTAGAAGGTGTGTTTTTTTTTTTACTTTTTTATTACCTTTTTATTTAATAATATTCCAAACCACTATCAACAAACAATTAGAACATAAATGAAATGAAAAGAAAAAAGAAAAACCCAGAAAAGTAAGTTGATAAATTTTAAAACAAGTCAATTCCTTGCTTCTCTATCTCTTTTCTCTGTCTCAACTTATCCTGACTTTCCCCTTCCTTCCTTTGTCTGTATGTGTGGTTGTGTGTGTTTTCCTTTTCCCTCCCTTCCTATACCTAGAAATAGGAAGACCAATTAAGCTATAATAATCATAGAGATGAGAAGTGATAAATTATTTAACTAAGATGAAGAATGTATAATGGGGAGGGAAGTAAGCACATGCAAGAAATACTGTGCTTAATAGGTTATCAATATCAATTTCAAGGTTTAAGCAACAGCTCACTTTGAAACAAATTCCTTGTTCTTTCCATTATACAGTCCTGCCTGTATGTAGTCCCCTATGACTAAAGTTCTATGATCTATAAATGAATATAGCCATTATAGTATTTATGCTGACTGCTATCCAGAGGATAGGTATCTGTTCACTAAATCCACAGCAGGTGAGATTCTGGGTCTCACAGTATGCCTCAACACATAGTCAATGACTTCAGTGAAGTTTGGCAGCAAAGTTTCTAAGGGATTGTGGAATGAAAGTTGAAACTTTAATAATGAGTTCCAATAAACTATTCATGAATACATCTATCATTCATCAAATCCACTACACTGGATAGGAAGTACTAGCAAACTGCACTCTTTTATAGTAGCTTATAATACAGAGTAAGTGATGTTAATAAATAGGCCCAAATTTTGCACATTTATCTATTTTCTAATTTCCTTTTTCTTGATGACTACTGAGTACACAAATTGGATTAACAAGAGAAAATTGACTTCCCTTTGTTCTGCTGTCAGGAAATTTGAACAACAAATTCAAGAACATTTTAGGAGAACATGTCTATGCTAAGCTAATAATAAAAATATATATACTATTCTAATCATTTCATCTGTTCTTTCAAGTCGTAACAGTTCTAGATGAGAGGAAGAATAAAAAGCTTTCTAAGCAGAGCCACCTGCTGGTCCAGAGTGAGAATTACAATTCAGTAATAGAGCTAGTAGATTTGAAAAATCATGCTAATGATTACAATGAAAGAAATTGGAAATAGAAATTAGCTCAAGTTCAACTACTTCAGTTTACAGATAAGGAAACACAACATAACAAAGACCCATGACCCAGAAGAAAGTAAGTGGCAAAATGGGCATTCAAAGTCAAATTTTCTCTTTCCAAATCCATTGCAGTTTCCAGAGAATCAAATAATATACTACAAAATAACTTTAAGTAATCACTGCTGGAGGGCATAGGAAAAAAAAAAGAAAGAAAAGAAAATTAGGAACTTGGCTGGTTTAGTCAGACAACTATGGAGAAGCACTTAAGGACCTAAAATGTGTCACTTACTCAACCAGGCATAGTTTAATCAACAATTTAACATTTCCTTAGGACATTGTCACCTTTAAAATAGTTTTTGTCACATTCTCAAATATTGAGAAAATGCACCAGTCTCATTTTTTCAATTTTGTTTCTTTTCATAAATTTGGAAATGTTTTATTTGATCAAAGTATTAAACCAAAAGCAGTGATCAGTGTGGCATAAGATATTCTTGAAAGTAATTTTTGCATCATTGGTCTATAATGAATGTCAAAAAAAAGAGTACTTATTGCAGTTTGAATTAGGTAATACTGTGTGTCTATCTATATTAAAGTTTTGGTACAATCTGTGATTTTGTTGGGTACAGGAGAGAGAGGAGAGAGACAGAGAGTGAAAAAGAAAAGGAGAAAGAGAGGGAGGGAGGAAGAGACATATGCTTATAGCAGTTCTTTTTGTGGTGACAAGGAATTGGAAATTGTTGAATGCCCATCACTTGGGTAATGGTTTAAAAAAAAGTTATGATATGTGAATGCAATGGAATATTATTGTCAATAAGAAATGAGCAGTTTGATTTAAGATAAGTTTGGAAACTCTTATATGAATTGATGTTGAATAAAGTGAACAGAACCAAAAAAGCACATTGTATATAGAAACAGCAAGATTTTATGATTGTTTTAGCATTTATCATCAAACAGAGACCTAAGACAAGATCCATGACAATTCCAATAGATTTGGGATGGAAAATGCCATTCATTTCCCGAGAAGGAACTATGGAGCCTGAATATGGATGGAAGTATACTACTTTCAGCTGTTTTTGTTTGTTTTTCTTTCTCATTTTCCCCTTTTGTTCTGGTTTTCCTTTAATGTAATTTAATGTTTTATAATAATGTATTTTATTATTATCATATTTTATTATATTAACTATATGTAATTATACATTACATATAATTATTTTATATATTATACTAATATTTTGTTATATAATTAATTTATATGATAATAAAATTAATTTTAATTTAATATTATCAAAAGGGTCCATTTTGTCTTTCATAATGTAATGTTCTCTAGTCATTCCTTGGTCACAAATTCCTCCCTTCTCCAAAGATCAGATAGGTAAATTGTCCCTTGATCTCCTAAACTGATTTATGATATCATTCTTTATGCCCAAATCAAGTACTCATTTGATCTTATTTTGGTATGGGGTTGAGAGGCAGATCTCTGCGGAGTTTGTGATATATTATTTTCTAGTTTTCTCAGCAATTTTTTGCCAAATAGTGAGTTTTTATTCCAGAAGCTGGAGTTTGAGGGTTTATCAAAGCCTAGATTACTATAGGTCTTAAATATTGTATCATGTATATCTAATCCATTCCACTGATGCAAACCTCTATTTCTTAGCCCGGACCAAATGGTTTTGATAACTGCTGTTTTATAATATAGTTAAAGTTTTGATAATGTCAAGCTGACATCCTTTGCAATTTTATTCCATTAAATCTCTAGATATTTTTGACTTTTTGTTCTTTCAGATGAATTTTGCTATTATTTTTCTAGTTTTATTAAACATTTTTGGCAGTTTAGTGTGGAACTGAACAAGTAAATCAATTTAGATAAAACTGTCATATTGATTATATTAGCCTGGCCTATCTATGACCAATTCATATTTTTCTAATTGTTTAAATTTGACTTTATTTGTGTGAGAAATGTTTTTTTAATTGTGTTCATAGATTTCCTGAGTTTGTCTCGGTAGGTAGACCCCCAAGTATTTAATTTTTTCTACAGTAATTTTAAATGAAATTTTTCTTTGTACATCTTGCTAATGAGCTTTGTCAGTAATATATAGCAAAGCTGATGATTAGTATGGGTTTATTTTATATCATACAACTTTGCTAAAGCTGTTTATTCTTTCTTACAGGTTTTTGGATAATTTTCTAGGATTCTCTAAGTATATCATTAAGTTATATGCAAAGAGTGATAGTTTTATTTTCTCATTCCCTATTCTTATTCTTTTAATTTCTTTTTATTTTCTTATGGCTAAAGTCAACATTTCTAGTATAATGTTGAACAAAAGTGGTGACAATGGGTATCCCTATTTCATCTCTGATCTTATTGGGAATGCATCCAGCTTCCATTACAAAAAAATATTTGCTATTGACTTTAGATAGATTTTTCTTATTATTTTAAGGAAATCATCTTTTATGTCTATGCTCTCTAGTGTTTTTAACAGCAATGAGTGCTATGTTTTGTCAAAAGCTTTTTCTGCATCTATTGAGAATATCACTTTATTTCCATTGGTATTGTATGGATATGTTTGATTATGATAATAGTTTTCCTGATATTTAACCAGCCCTGACTTCCTGCATTTAATTTTGAGATCTTTATGTCCTAATATATGGTCAATTTTTGTATAGGTTCCATGAATTGCTGAGAAAGAAAGTATACTCCTTTCTATCACCATTCAGTTTTCTCCAAAGGTCTATCATCCCTAGTTTTTCTAATGTTCTATTTACCTTTTTAATTTCTTTCTTATTTGTTTTGTGGTTTGATTAGTCTAAATCTGAGAGTGCAAAGTTGAGATCTCCCACTATTATAGTTTTACTGTCTATTTCTTCTTGCAACTCTCTTAACTTTTCCTTTAGGAAGTTAAATGCTATACCACTTGGTGCATATATGTTTAATATTGATATGGCTTCATTGTCTATGCTACCTTTTAGCAGGATATAGTTTCCTTCCTTATCTCTTTTAATTATATCAAATTCTGCTTCTGCTTGATCTGAGATAAGGATGGCTACCCCTGCTTTTTTTGGCTTTAGTTGAAGCATAATAGGCTCTGTTCCAACCTTTTACCTTTACTCTGTATATATCTCCTTGCTTTAAGTGTGTTTCCTGTCAACAACTTATTGTAGGGTTCTGACTTTTGATCCAGTCTGCTATCCACCTCCGTTTAATGGGAGAGTTCATCCCATTCACATTTACAGTTAAAATTACTAATTCTGTATTTACTGCCATCATATTATCCCCAGATTATGCTTTTTTTTTCCCCTTGACCCCCCCTGAACATCTTCCCCAATATTTAATTTATAGACTCCACTTGTGATGCACAAAAAAAAAAAAAAAAAAAAAAAAGATATTTAACCAACCCTCCAGCCCTGCATTCCTGGTATAAATCCCATTTGTTTATAGTTCATGATGATAAGTTGCTGTAAAAATATTTACTAATATTTTATTTTTAAAATTTCCATCAATATTCATCAGAGACGTTGGTCTGTAATTTTCTTTCTCTCTTTTGGCTCTTCCTTGTTTAGGTATCTGTGTCATAAAAGGAATTTATCACAAATCCTTCTTTCCTTATTTTTCCAAATAGTTTGCATAGTATTGGAATTAATTGTTCTTTTAAGGTTTAGTAAAACTTACTTGTGAATCCATCTGCCCCTAGAGATTTTTTTTTTCTTAGGGACTTACATTAATGGGTTGTTCAATTTCTTATTTTAAAATAGGACTGTTTAAGTAATTTATTTTCCCTTCTGTTAATTTGGGCAATTGATATTTTTTGTAAATATTCATTCATTTCAGTTGAATTCTCAGTCTTGCTGCTATACAGTCAAGAAAAATAGCTGCTAATTAATGCTTTGATTTCTTTCTTATTCATATTAGTTCACCTTTTTAAATTTTTTTTCTTTTTTCTTTTTTCTGAGGCAATTGGGATTAAGTAACTTTCCCTGGGTCACATAGCTAGGAAGTGTTAAGTGTCTAAGACCAGATTTGAACTCAGATACTCCTGACTTCAAGCCTGGTACTCTACCCACTGTGCCACCTAGCTGCCCCCATTTTTGATACTGGTGATTTATTTTGTTTTCTTTTTTTTTTTTCTAATTAAATTTACCAAATGTTTATCTATAATTTTTTTTGGCTTTTTCATAAAATCAACACTTAGTTTTATTAATAAGTTCAATAGTTTTCCTACTTTCATTTTCATTAATCTCTCATTTGAGTTTCAGAATTTCTAATTTGATATTTAATTAATGGTTTTTAATTTATTCTTTTTCTAGCTTTTTAATTGCATGCCTAATTCATCATTCTCCTCATTCTCTCTTTTACTCATATTGCTATTTGGAGATATAAAATTTCTAAGAACTACTTTGGCTGCATCCCATATGAGATGTTATCTCATTATCTCCTATAACTTCTCCCCTTTCCCTTAATGATGTTTTTTTTTTTTTCTCTAACCCACCCAGTAACTTATCTTCAAATACCCCCTTCTCTAACCCTAGTGTTTCTGCCTTCCCTTTAATCTTCCCCTCATTTTTCTTTCCTCTCTTTCCTACTTTTTTATAGTTTTACATAAATTCCTATACACAATGGAATGATTAAGTTATTCATTCTTAGAGGCAAAACTGTGGAGATCAATCTTCAGACAATGCTCATCCCCCTCTTCTTTTCCTCTATTGTAATAGGTCTTTTGTGAATTCTTCTTATGAATTAATTGACCCATTTTACTTCCCATTTCCTCTTCTTTTTCCTTTGATGCATTTTTCTTTGATGTCATCATCAGAGTCCATTCACAAGCACACCCTCAGTCCATGTGATACCCTACTCTGTCAGTTACCACTGAAATTCTCTAAAGTTACATATATAATTTTCTTATCTCGGTACGTAAACAGTTATTATTAATAAAATAATACACATATTTCTCCTTTTTGCCTTTTTATACTTCTCTGGAATCCTGTGTTTATAGATTTAATTTCCAGTTTAGTTCTGATTTTTTCAAAAGAAATGAATGAAAGTCTCTTATTTCACGGAAGATCCATCTTCTCCACTGAAACATGATTCTGAATCTTGCTGGATAGTTAATTCTGGGTTGTAATCCCAGGTCTTTTGTCTTTTGGAATATGGTATTCCAGGCCATCTGATCTGATCTTTTATTGTAGAGGCTGCCACATCCTGGGTAATCCTGACTGTTGCTTGTTGATATATGAACTGTTTTTATTTGGTGGTTCACGGTATTTTTTCCTTGAAATTGAAGTTTTGGAGTTTCACAATAATGTTCACTGGGATTTTTCTTGTGGATCTAAAGGAGATCAATGGATTTTTTCAATCAGTAAGTTCCCCTCTGTTTCTAGATTACTGGGACATTTTTTCTTAACAATCTTTTGATGAATGCTATCCAGGCTCTTTTTCATGGACTTCAGGTCATCCAATAATTTTAAAATTGTCTTTTCTGTATCTATTTTCCAGATCGGCTATTTTTTCAATTGAATTATTTCATATTTCATATTTTCTTCCATTTTTTCCTTCTTTTTTAGTTCACTTGACCGATTCTAGCTGTCTTGCAGAATCATTAGCTTCTATTTACCCCCTTGCAGTTTTTAATGTGTGATTTTCTTCAGTTAGATTTTGTATATTTTCCCATTGCCTTCATTCTACTTTTTAAGCAGTATTCTTCAAAAATTTTACTTTCTTTTCCAAGCTATTCACTCTCTCATGCATACTTCTCATTGCTTTCTCATTTTCTCTCCTACCTTTCTTATTTGTCTTTTAAAGTCTTTTATGAGCATTTCCTACAAGCCCTTTTAGGCTTGAGACCAATTTATAAAACTTTTTTAGATTTTTTTTTTTTTGTGGACATTTTGTCCTCATCCATTCTATAAATTCTCTCTGAGCAGAAAGCTATTTCACATTACTCTTTGGGGTAGAATCTTTGTTTTACTTCAATATCCTCTATGAAGATTCATCCCCGTTTTCCCTGTTCCCATATTAAGCTTTTTTGATGAGTTCTTTCTTCTTTGCCAATTCATTTTTTTTTAAACAGATGTATTAGAGTAAACACCTGGGGTGTTGGAGAATGGTGTCTTTGGCTTTTCTTCAGATCTATCCTCTGACCAAAACCCAAAAGCAAGAGCTTCACCTTTCAGCAAGGGCATGGACTTTGGGAACATTCCTGCCCCACTGTCTCTGCCTTCAGAGGGATGCTGGTTCCTTCTTGCTGAAGGTCATGTCCCTGCATCAAAGTTGTGTTTGGAGTTACTAATCAGCCTAGTTTCCTTCAGTTTTCTCAGACTCAAACCCTTACTTCACAAACATTAGAGGAGATTAAAGTTTCTGTGGTTCCTTCTGAGTTTCCAGTTATACCCAGCTAGCCTCAGCGTTCCTTACTTGATATTTCTGTAGAGCTAGCCCAGACATTTAGGTACAAAGGACAAAACAATCAATAACTTTAATCATCTAATGTTTGACAAACCCAAAGACCCCAGCTTTTGGGATAAGAAATCACTGTTTGACAAAAATTGCTGGGAAAATTGGAAATTAATATGGCAGAAATTAGGCATTGACCCACACTTAACACCGTACACCAAAATAAGGTCAAAAAGGGTTCATGACCTAGGCATAAAGAATGATATTATAAATAAATTAGAAGAACACAAGATAGTTTATCTATCAGACCTATGGAAGAGGAAGGCATTTATAACCAAAGAAGAATTAGAGATCATTATTGATCACAAAATAGAAAATTTTGATTATATCAAATTGAAAAATTTTTGTACAAACAAAACTAATGCAGACAAGATTAGAAGGAAAACAATAAACTGGCGAAATATTGTTATAGTCAAAAGTTCTGATAAAGGCCTCATTTCCAAACTATATAGAGAATTGACTCTAATTTATTATAAATCAAGCCATTCTCCAATTGAAAAATGGTCAAAGGATATGAACAGAAAATTATCATATGAAGAAATTGAAACTATTTCTAGCCATATGAAAAGATGCTCCAAGTCATTATTAATCAGAGAAATACAAATTAAGACAACTCTGAGATACCACTACACACTTGCAGATTGGCTAGTATGACAGGGAAAGATAATGTGGAATGTCAGAGGGGATGTGGAAAAACTGGGACACTGATACATTGTTGGTGGAATTGTGACTACATCCATCCATTCTGGAGAGCAATTTGGAACTATGCTCAAAAAGTTATAAAACTGTCCTTACCCTTTGACCCAGAACTGTTGTTACTGGTCTTGTATCCCAAAGAGATCTTAAAGAAGTGAAAGGGACCTGTGTGTGCAGAACTGTTTGTGGCAGCCTTCTTTGTAGTGGCCAGAAACTGGAACCTGAGTGGATGCCCATCAATTGGAGAATGGCTGAATAAATTGTGGTATATGAATATTATGGAATATTATTGTTCTGAAAGAAATGACCAACAGGATGATTTCAGAAAGGTCTGGAGAGACTTACATGAATTGATGCTGAGTAAAATGAGCAGGACCAGGAGATCATTATGTACTTCAACAACAATACTATATGATGCTCAATTCTGATGGACATAGCCCTCTTCAACAATGAGATGAACCATGTCAGTTCCAATAAAGCAGTAATGAATTGAAGTAGCTATACCCAGTGAAAGAACTCTGGGAGATGACTATGAACCACTACATAGAATTCCCAATCCCTCTATTTTTGTCTGCCTACATTTCTTATTTCCTTCACAGGCTAATTTTACATTATTTCAAAGTCTGATTCTTTTTGTACAGCAAAATAACTGTTTGGGCATGTATATATATATATATATATATATATATATATATATATATATATATATATATATATATATATATATATATATATATATATATATTGTATTTAGCTTATTTTTAAACATATTTAACATGTATTAGTCAACCTGCCATCTGGGGGAAGGGGTGGGGGGAAGGAGGGGAAAAGTTGGAACAAAAGGTTTTGCAATTGTTGATGCTGAAAATTTACCCATGCATATATCTTGTAAATAAAAAGCTATAATAAAATAGTGGATATATATTCAAAAAGGAATATTATATGAAAAATAAAGGTATTAAAATAGATTCTTAATGTAAAAAAAAAAAAAAAAAACAAGTAAGCATCTAGATATATAGTATTTCCCTGTATTATCGCTTTGGCTACATCCCACAAATTTTGCTATATTGTCTAATTATTGTCATTCTCTTGGATGAAATTATTGACTATGTTTATAATTTGCTGTTTCACCCATTCATTCTTTAGGATGAGATTATTTAGTTTTCAATTATGTTTTGGTCTATTTCCCCATGGCCTTTTATTTAATGTAGTTTTTGTTGCATTGTGATCTGAAAATAATTCATTTACTATTTCTGCCTTTCTGAATTTGACTTTGAGGTCTTTATGTAATATTATATTATCGATTTTTGTATAGATTCCATGAACTGCCGAGAAGGAAGTGTACTCTTTTCTTCAAAGATCTATCATATCTATTGTTTCTAGTATCTTATTTATTTCTTTAACTTATTTTGTATATTTTTGTAGTTTGATTTGTCTTGTCCTGAGAGCGTAATGTTGTGATCTCGCACTATTATAATTTTGCTGTCTATTTCTTCTTGTAGTTTTCTTAACTTTTTCTTTAAGAAGTTAGATGCTGTACTAATTGGTATGTTTAGTATTAGTATTGCTTGAGGTCTTATGATACCCTTTATTATGACATTTTCTCTTTTCTCTTTTAATTAGATCTATTTTTTACTTTTGCTTGATCTGAGATAAGGATGGCCAGCTCTACTTTTGTTACTTCACCTGAAGCAGAATAAATTCTGCTCCAGGCTTTATCTTTACTCTGTATCACCCTGCTTTGAATGTGTTCCTATAAAAAGCATAGTATAGGTTCTGGCTTTTAATTCAGTCTGCTATTTGCCTCCACTTTATGGGAGAGTTCACCCCATTCACATTTACAGTTAAAATTACTCATTCTGTATTTTTTGTCATCTTATTATCCTCAGATTATACTTTTCTCTTTCCTTTCCCCCAAAACCCATTACCCATTATTTACCTTCAGGGCATCATTTGCCTCAAACAACCCTCCCCTTTTTGAATCCTTCTGTCTTTAGAATCCCTACCCCTTTTGTATACCTTTCCCCTACAATTTCTGTATTCCCTTATATTTAGCCTACCTCTTCCCTTTTTGCCTATCCCCTCCCAGTTTTTTCAATAAACTGAGAGAAGTTTCTCTATAAACCAAATATGTCTAGTTCTTTCTCTTTGGCCAAATCTGATGAAAGTTAAGATTCATACATTATTCATCTTCCTCCCTTCTTTCCCTCAAATACAATAGGTTTCCTCTGCCTCTCCATGAGAAGTAATAACCGTCTTTTATCTCTAGTTTTCCCCTTTTTTGATATAACCTCTTTTCCACATTTAGTTCCTTTTTCATTTTATTAGAGTAAAATCAAATTATTCATATGCTCTCTATGCATACACATAACAGAAATACAATACTCCAGAGTTCTTTTTTACCTTTTTATGCTTCTCTTGAGTTTTATATGTAGAGGTCAAATATGATCAGATTCTGGGCCCTTTCATTCTTTAATGTGGAGGCTGATAAATCCTGAGTAATTCTTATTGTAGTTCCTTGGTATTTGTTTTTTTTGTTTGTTTGTTTGTTTGTTTGTTTTTGTTTTTGTTTTTGTTTTGTTTTGTTTTTCCTGGCTGCTTGTAATATTTTTTCCTTGGTCTAATAGTTCTAAAATTTAGCCATGATATTCCTTGGAGTTTTGATTTTGGGATCTCTTTCAGGAGGGTATTTGATGAATTCTTTCGATGGCTATTTTACCTTCTGGTTCTTTGACATTTGGGAATTTCTCTTTGATAATTTCCTGAAAAATAGGGACGAGGCTCTTTTTTTTTTTTTTTTTTTTTTACATCATGGCTTGCAGGGAGTTTGAAATCTGTTCTTCTCTTTCACTTTAAAAGTTGTCTATATTTAGAGTTCACTTTGTCTTTTAACTCTTTTTTTTTTTTTTTTTTTTTAAGTTGGTATCTGCTTTTAGGGCCAGGAAGGCTTTGCAAGTCTTTTCTATAGACACCAAGAAGCTGCAGCAGCTGGTCTGGGACCATGCTGAGTCACTCCTTGTGCTGGGTGGTTGTGGCCAGCTCCTGTGAGACTCCAGAACTTTGGGGTACAATCTTTACCTTTTGTGTTTGTGTTGGATGTTTTCTAACTTTTCTGCTGATCTAATGGCAACCAGGCAGAGTAACCAAAACTGTGATAGAATACTCCTTGTAGATTTTCTACCCCAGGTCTGCTCAGCATGAGTTGACCTCCAGGCTCTGCCTCTCTGCCTGTTCCTGGCCTCCTCCCATGCCAGACCTTTTCTGGTGATCTTGGAAATTATCTTCTGCTGGTAATTTCCTACACTCCCAATATTAGTGGATCCTGCCAGTCCATCACTATTTCAGAGGGTGAGTTTTGTAATTAATGTTTGGGTACTAGGAGATTTCAGAAAGAAATGTGGTCCTCTATGCCATCTTGGCTCTGCTCCTTAGATATTATCTTTCATGAAATCATAAAGGAAAACTGCTCTGATTTCCTAGAATCAGAAGGTAAAATAGCCTTTGAAAGAATTCAGGAATTACTTCCTGAAAGAGACCCCAAAATTAACTTCAAGGAATATCTTAGCTAAATTTCTTAATTGTTGGGATCAAAGAAAAAATATTGCAAGCAACCAGAAAAAAAAAAAAAAAAAAAAAAAAAAAAAAAAAAAAAAAACAATTAAAAATATCGAGGAGTCACAATCAGGATTACACAGGGCCTGGAAGCTTTCATCTTAAAAGATACAAGGGCCTGGAATCTGATATTCTGAAAGCCAAAGGAAGTTTGATTGCAGCCAAGAATCAACTATCTAGCTAAATTGAGCAAAGAACAAGGTAGACATTCAATGATACAGGTAAATTCATTTATTTCTGATGAAAAGACCAGAGATGAACTAAAAAAAAAATTGGTCCACAAATACAGAATTTAAGAGAAGCCTCAAAAGGTAAAAAGGAAAGAATTATTGGGATCTATATGTCTGTTATGGGTATACTTAGAGAACAGGGATATAATTCAATTTTATTGTGATAATATGAAAAAGAAACTAGAGTGGAAAGGGAATTATACTGGAAAAATCAGAAAAAGTGAGGAAAAATGAGGGAAATTATATCTCATGAAGAGGCAAATAAACCTATTATAATTGAGGAAGAGAAGGGAGGGGGATGAACACTGCATGAATCTTACTCTCATCAGATTTGGCTCAAAAAACGAATATCAGACATATATGATTGCACAGAGAAACTTGAGTCATTTTATAGGGAAGTGGGAGGGAAAAGGGGAAAGGAAAGGGAGAGGCTAATAGAAAGGGGGAACAGAAGTATAGGAGAAAGATGCAAGAAAGAGGAAGAGGCCAAAATTGGTAATACTGCTTGAGGGAAGTGGTAGTCAGAAACTAAATATTGGGGAGGAAGGAAAAGGGAAAGGAAAGACAAAAGCAAAATTGGGGGTAAATTAAATGGCGGGGAATACAGAATTAGTCATTTTAACTGAGAATATGAATGGGATGAATTCTCCCATAAAACAGAAGCAGATAGTAGACTGGATTAAAAGCCAGAATTCTATAATATGCTATTTACAAAATATGCATTTGAAGCAGAGTGATATACACAGAGTAAAGACAAAAGTCTTTAGCAGAATCTATTATGCTTCAGGTAAAGTAAAAATACCAGGAGTAGGAATCTTGATCTCATATCAAGCAAAAATAAAAACAGATTTGCTACAGTGTTAGTACTCAGTATATTTACTTCTGCATTTTTACTGTTGTTTAATGGTGAAGATTGGAACTATTATTGTGGAAAAACTAATTAAATAGATAAAAAGCATAGGTAATATGTACAGTATTAATAATCTGTTATCACATTTATGACAAATTTTATCTGCAATGATTCGAATCTTTGACATAATAGTGCCAGTAAACTACTGGCGGGTGTTGAGGAGGGTGTTGCTCAAGACAATTTTTATTCACATACAGATTGGATTCATTAGTCTAATGTGTATCTTCAGAAGTTCCTTCCAATACTCTTTATATGTTTCTGTGTTTGCAGGAATAGCTTCTCAACGTGCTGCAAGAGATAGAGAATTAGCAGTTTCCTGAAACTTCTGCAGTTGTTCTTGAAGGTGATTGAGTATTTCTTGGTCTCTCCTCTTTTTCCAGTCTAGAGTACACATTGTTTTTACTGTCACATTTTATAAAATAAAGCACATCACTTTCTTGTTCTAAATCATAGCATAGCTTTCTATTAGCTTTCTATTCAATTTTAAGAATCTTTGGCAGGCATTACAAATCTTTGTTAAGTGCACTCTTATCAAACTTCACCACCCATTATGATGCTACTATTTTCCTCAATCTCTTTCCCATGTACCCAATTTATTTATTTATCTATTTATTTTGCTTATTTATGTTCATTTGTATCCTTCATTATGCTTGTAACTTCTATCATTTCTATTTATTCAAATCCTATCTATCTTTTGAAATTCATTTAAATTCCTCATCTTTGATTAACCTTTTCCTTATTGCTTTCCTCTATTCTAAAACAAAGATATGTTGAGGTTATGATAGAGCTATCAGGTATTTGAAGGGGAAAAAAGTGTTAAAACTTGTTGTTCATATATTCAAATAACAGAACCAAAATAATTTTTGCCTTACATTACAAGCCTTGTAGAGTTTGTTTCTTTATTTCAGTTTCAGTTTTTTGCTTTTGTTTTAAAAAAGCACATTGTGAAACATGAAACATTATGTCAACTTATTTATTATTCTATTTGTTGCATGGATGGTGGTGGCCATTACTGTAACTGGAAAAATACAGAGAAATCACTGAGGCCAATTTCAGCTCACTATAAAGGAAAAACAGTTAGAACTTTCCAAATGGAGAACTAGGAAATGTAGTTCCCTTTACTGGAGTTCTTCAAGGAGAGTCTAGATAGCTAGCCATGTTACTCATGCTATTCATATATCAATAAGATGAAGAATAAATGATTTTATGAGAAACAAACAATATTTTAATAGACCACTGAAAAGAATGAGAAAACAATCAACAAATATATTGCATGAAAGCAAGATACTATCCAGATAAGTATTTCAAATTTAAAGCCATCCATTATAGTTGTTTCTGGCACTATCTGGGGCACCAATAATTTCTTGATTTCTTGATTTATTTAATTATTGCTGAGGCAATTGGGGTTAACAGCCTGGTCCAGGGTCACATAGCTAGGAAGTGTTAAGTGTCTGAGGCCATATTTGAACTCAGGTCTTCCTGATTTCAAGGCTGGTACTCTATCTACTCTGCCATCTAGCTGCTCCTCTTGATTTATTCTAATGTAATTTAACCAGTAATGTTGAAGGTGAGCATGCACATTCTTGCTAAAAGCAACACATATTGCTTTTCTAAGATGAAGTAGGAACCGAACAATTATTTATTCTGCACTTATTATATGCTATGTACTGTGCTAAACACTCTACTAAGATTTATTCATTAAATTTTAATAGTAATCTTGGGAGGTAGGTATAACTATTATTCCAATTTAACAAATAAGGAAGCTGAAGAAGATAGAAATAAAGTGATTTTGCCTAGGAAAGAGAACAAAGAGAAAACAGGGATTTTTTTTTTTTTTTTGCACTGAGGTGAGATTCTGTGTCTTTACCTATCTTCAGATCAGGGTACTAATACCACCAACAAATGTCTATTAAAATAATTATGCAATTTTACCTCATACCAAGCAAACTAGAAATGATATCAAAAGATGAGAAAGATTAAGATGTGTCAATGAAAACACACTCAAGGATGGTTGGTCAAGCTATCAACTACAATAATAACCATTCTGGAAAGCAATATAGAATTATGGAAGTGAAGTAGCAGAAATTTCTATTGTCTTTGACTCACAGATTCTACTTCTAGGCATATATCCCAGGAAGGTTATTGTTACAAAGAAAAGATGTATATATATATATATATATATATATATATATATATATATATATATATATATATATATATATATATATATATATATATATATATATATATATATATATATATATATATATACACACACACACACAAACAAAAACAACAACACAAAGTAGTAGAATTCTTGCTAAAGAAGTGGAGACAAAGTAGTACCACAGCTTGGTGGGAAGCTCTCAGACCATAAGGGATCAAATAGCTTGTCAGAAAGAGAAAACAGTTTTTTTTTTTGTTTGTTTGCACTGAGGTGAGATTCTGTGTCTTTACCTATCTTCAGATCAGGGTAGCAATCTTGGGTTGCAGTTCCAGGGGGAGGGGATGATTAGCACAGTACATTTTGCAGCCTCAGTGGAGCAGGGATCTACTTCATAGTTCCAGGAAACAAGTTCTTGTGATGCCCAGGACAGAGAACAGTCCAGTAGAGTAGTAAGCACACTTCTCCTTAGATCCTACTACCTTAGAAGAAATGAAAATTTACAGATACTTAAAAGCATTTCTGAAAATAGTTGCACAAAATCCTTGAAGCTTGGGGTATTATACTCTCCACCCAGAAATCAGAATTCCACTTTTACAAAGAGCTAAAAGTCACATAATATACTGGGGGAAATGAGCAAATAATAGACAAAACATTTTAATCAAAGAAAATTACAGGGAAGATCAAAACACATTCAAAGGAAAACAAAAGAAAAAGTCCTTGCATCTAAAGCCTTCAAGAAAAATAGGATTGGTCTCGGGCCATGGAAGGACTCAAAGGACTTTTCAAATCAAGTAAAATAAATAGAAGAAAAAATGAAAAGAGAATGATATAAGAGAATCATGAAAAATAAGTCAACAGTTTCGTAAAAGATACACACTCACAAAGACTCACAAAGACACACACACACACACACACACACACAATACTGAGAAAAAAAAATGATATCTTAAAAAAAATAGACAAGCCCTAATGGTAAAGGAGGTACAAAGAATCAATGAGGAGAAGAATGGCTTAAAAAGTAGAACTGCTCAAATGAAAAGAGATGCAAAAATTCACCAAAGGGGGGGAAAAAACTTACTAAAAAGTAGAATTGGCAAATAAAGCAAAAGAAGAAGAAGCAGCAGCAAGCAACAGCAGAAGCAAAGAAACAACTCAACCATAGACACTGTGACTGGGAAAACCAGGGTTCATTGTTAGAGGAAAACAGTGAAGTTAAAAAAAAAAAAAGTCTCTTCTACTCCAATTAGTAATGTTAAATGACTATTTCTCAGAACTATAAAAAACTCAAAAAAAAAAGATTTCAAAAATCAAATGATGTTGAGAAAGCACTAAAAAAAAATTAGTATGGGGGAAAAAGTTAACCAATTGGAAAAGAAAAGACAGTCTTAAAAGAGAAAAGAGAAAATATTTTTTTAAAAAATTAGAATTGAGCAGAGAGAGGCCAGTGAAATTATGAGACCAAGAAATAACAAGAGCAAAACTAATCAGGCTTTTGAGGGGAAAAAAAAAACAAAAAAAAACAAAAACACATTCAATGAACTCGCAGATTTTCAGAACTTTATCAAACCTGAACTTAGAAAATTTAACATATAAAGCAATATAAAAGTTCAATTTTAAGGGACTCAACAAGACCAGATTATTGATATTTGTAACAAGGAAATGTATACCATATGTTTAAAATGAATATCAGTAATTGGATAGTTCAAAAGAAAGGTCAGAACTGAGTGGGATCTGACTCAAAAATTTGAGAAAAAGTCAAAAAATCATAATTATGCTATAAGAATGAAGTGATGAGGAAAACAAGCACAGAGGCATTAAATGTGAAGGAAGACTGCTAATTCTGAAAACTTACATGAGGAATGTATTAAATAGGTTAATGAGGAAAAGATAAAAAGGAAGGGAAAGGTTGACATATTAGATGGGGCACAGAAACTTGTAGATTAAGGGAAGTGAGATAAGGTTTATAGATTGATGAGAATGCCAAAAAGAGAAAAAATATGTGAGGGGAAGTTAATGGAGGGATCCATGGGTAGAAAGAGGTAAGATAAATGAAAGACTAAAATTAAATTAGAAATGTTAGCAGGGATAGGAAATAAAGAGATACAGACAAACACTATAACAAGGATCTGAAAGAGAATTCATTAGTTAAAAAAAAAATTGGACTAATAACTATTGATCTCAGAGAAAATCAAACTTAAAAATTCAATAAAAAAAAGAAAACATGCATATTAATATTTTTGTTGTATGTGTACATCTGTGTAAATATGCATGTAAGTTATGTATTTTGTAGATATATGAATGTGTGTGGATAGATACGCATATGTGTGTATATGTAGGTATATACATAAATAAACCATTCTTAACTGTAGCCTAGTTGAAAAAGAAATGGCAGGTGAAAAAGGAATAAAGTAAAAAGTGCCCAGCAGAAAAGTAAGAAATAACCTATGAGGGAGCAAAGAAAATGTGGACGGTCATGAATATATAATCTCTACTATTATTATAGAAGCTTTCTTGAAATGGAAGTTTATTTTTTCATTCTTTTGAATTCTTCCTGATGTTCTCCTCAGCACAAGATAGTGTTTTGTTCTGATTTTCCTTTTCTATTTTTCTTATTTTGTATTTATTTGCAATCTCTTAATTCTAAAAAGTAGAATTGGCAAATTAAAAAAAAAAAAAAAAAAAAAAAAAAAAAACAATCCTAAGATTGTGATTCATATCTATCGGATTGGTAAATATGAAAGAAACGGAAAAACATTAATGTTGGAGAGGATATGGGAAAATTGGACCACCATTAAAGGTGGAGGAGTGGATAGTATAGTTGGCCAAAGGGAAAAGGAGATACAAAAGTTTACTTAAGAAAATAAAATAATTCCTTAAAAATTATTCTTGAGCAAAGGGACACTCATGATTTTATGAGAAATTAAAACTAACTAACTAACTAAATAAATAAATAAAACAAAAACAGATGTGAATTCCCAAAATATTATAGCAAAATTTCAAGAATTCCAGGTCAAGGAGAAAATATTGCAAACTTCCAAAAAGAAACAATTCAAGTATCAGGGAACCACAGTCAGGATAACACAAGATTTAGCAGTTTTTACATTAAAGTATTGGACGACATGAAATATGATATTCCAGAGAACAAAGGAATTACAACTACAACTAATAACACCTACCCAGCAAAATTGAGTATATTCTTTTAAGGGGGAAAAAAAAGAAGGTATATTCAGTGAGATAGAATTTTCAAGCATTCTGTGCTTTTTTCACAATATGACAATTAAGGCAATGATTATATATGATTACACATGTATAATATTTATTTAATTGCTTCTCTTCTCAATGGGGTGGAGTCAAGTGGGAAGAAGGGAATTTGGAACTCAAAATATAAAAACAAAACTGTTAAAATTGTTTTTATATGTAACTTGATAAAATACTAAACATATTTTAAAAAATGAATGTGATCTATACAAAGAAGCAAAAAAAAAAAATACATGAAATGATGCAAAATGAAATAAGCAAGACTAGAAAGACATATACACAATGACTATGAATAATAGTATCTATGGATAGAACAGCAACCATTTTTGCAATCATGTTGCAAAAATGCAAAGAATAAGCAGATATGCATAGAACCATAAGTAGAGAATAAATACTCTATTGCCATGCTTTATGTACCTTTCCCTAACCATGTATTTTTCTTTTTAAATTCACTGCTTTAAAAATGTATTGTTATAAAGGACATCTCACTTGTTTGGTTATAAGATGAAATTTAGGCAGTGTAAAAATATGAGATATCATAAATATTGATTTTATAAAAGAAATAGAGGAGAAAGATTTGTATAATCTGTTATATTCTATTTCATTAATATTGGCTCTGACTCCAATTATATATAGTGATTAAAAACTCTTTGAAGATGATATGTATTTCTCCCACATTTATTAATCCCCACATTTCCCCATAGTGCTTATTACAGTGTTACTTCTTTGATTGAGTTTTTAAAGTGAAAGTTCTAGTACTGACATCCAAAATTAAGACCTATGATTAAATTAAAGTGGCTTATTGTGGTTGTAATACATTTCGCATTTTTAAAAATACTTAAAATTGTACGAATATTTAAGAGCTCCATGTTTATCTCAATTCTGTACATTTCTTATCTTGTCTACAATCCCATTCAGAAGGACAGTCCAGTATTTCTTCCTTGCTTCATTGGTTCACTTTACTCTTGTTCATGTGTAACCTAGGTTTATATTTTCAAGACCTGAGATGAACAAAGCTGAGCGAAGTATCCCAGTGCCATTTTATTGACCTCATAAATATTCAGGGATAATTTAATTGATCTTCAAAATTTCTCCTTGACTCCTTTTCTCTGACTTCATGAAAGGTAATTATTCTACTATCAGGGTAAGCAACTCTTTGTTTCCTCCATCATTTAATAGTTGTAGAGATACAGAGTAAAGAAAAGCACTGGGTTTCATTTCAATGGAAACTGAGAGCCTAACATAAATCTTGAGAAAAGTTTGTTTTCACAGAAGGACATGGATATAATTTGTAAGTCAAGTTGGGAAAGTCTATTTTCTCTGCAATGGGATTTAAGTTGAAGACTTAATGCAATTGCTTCCTATCTTTTGGATCACAAACAAGATGAACAAGTTTAAAGTGAAAAGGCTTATAACTAAACCTCTTCAAAAATAGAAGAAAGGTTTTGTACAAAGAATTAAAGGTGAAATAAGTTATGGGCCAGAACTACCTGAAAGCAATATCTGACTGAGGGTTACTCAAAGATTAGTGTTTCAATTTTCCTTATTTTTCTGTTATATTTTATAATAAACCCAAGCACTAAAAATAATTTATTTTAGGCCTTTTATAAATGAAAGATTGTGTTTGATAATAGATAGAAAACTGGCTATAGTATCAGGAAAATATGATATTAAATTCAACCTCTGACATAAGTTAACTATAATACCCTGCACAAGTTGTGTAATCTCTCAAGGTAAACCAAGTCAGCCTTTAAAAGACTACATGTTCTGTAAGAGTTGCTATTAACATTTGCTACAGGGAGCTTTATTACTGGAAAACCCACATAATAACAAAATCATGAGTCCCAATAAAACAACAATAAAACTAACAACTGATAATTTGTTTCTAAATTTCCATAGAACAGAATCCCTTTGAAGTCTTTTTCAAATTCTGAAATGGGATTTACTGTATAATTTTTTTAGAAGCCAAAGTAGTTGTAGAATCAGAAGTGTTAACTTTAAAGACTCTATTCTTCACTTTTGATGTTCATCTACTAAAATTAATCTATTAAAACTTCCAAAACATATTTCACAGTTTTGTGGTGAAAAGTATTTTGAAAACTATGAAGCATTATATTAATCAAACTCACTAAATGCATGTGCATGCATTAAAATTATACATATACTGTGAACACAGATATACTTGTCACCAAATAAAAATGTATATGTACATATATATGTATATATATATATATTTTTATATATATATATATATATGTATATATATATATATATATATATATATATGTGTGTGTGTGTGTGTGTGTATGTACATACATACATACATACATAAACTATTCCTTCATTTCTTGAGGAGAATATTCTAGTTAAGAAAAAAATTACCAAATATATCATAGATGAATAAAGAGCAATGAATTTTAAAGTAGGAAGCTTAGGTTCAAATTATCTACATGGCTGTGCACAAATCATTCTAATTCTCTGCATATACATTTCCATATATGTACAATTGGAATAACATATATGTTAACTTATATTAATACATATATTAAATATTATGTAGCTCTGAGTCACATTTTTATAAGCCCTAATCATTATAGAAATAAGCACTATTATTATTTTAGATCACGGACAAAGTGAATAATGCTGGCTATGAGTTTGACCTAGAGAAAGGAGAAAAAAAAAAAACATACAGAGCAATTATATTCCAACTTTCCTTTTCCTACAAATTACTTAATTTAAATATTATCCACCATAGCATGATTAAGTAAGTATATAGGTAGGCTATGAACAGCTTTTTCTTGCTCCTTATTATACAGACACACACACAAACACACACATACACACACAGAAATACACAAGCTTAGGCTATTAAAAACTACTTTAAATGCCCCTTAATGACCCTTTATGGTATAAAGGAAACACATATTTCTTTGAGAAAGGGGACAGCTAGGTGACATAGTGGATAGAGGACAAGCACTGAAGTCAGGAGGAAATGAGTTCAAATCTTGCCTCAGACGCTTAACACTTCCTAACTGTGTGACCCTGGGCAAGTCACTTAACCCCAATTTTGCCTCAGGAAAAAAAAAAAAAAGAATTAGCTTCTATTAACAAGTTATATAAATCAGTGATTTAATTCCATATGGTTTCACTGCTTTATATAATGGGCCAGAATTCTGGAGAAATATACTTGAGGCAAGGATTCTAACAATAATGTGTTAACTCAGTGGAATTGATAAGACAATGGTTATCTAGTTTAGCATGATGATTAATAGTTCTCTATTTCAGTATGATTGAATTAATCTTACAACAAATAATGAGTCAGAACTAGCAACAGATTTGGGAACAGACTCAGAGAAGACAGAGGACTGGAGGCTGGAGCTCAAGCTCTGGGACTCAGAGACATTCTATCTTTATCAGCCTCATGATGGCTGGCCTATTCTCCTGATTCCCCCACTGAGACCAAGAGCCATTGGAAGGGCCTCTATCTAGAAAGCTAGCCCAGATACAGGCAAGAAGACAGATTGTAAAGGAGACAATAAAGACTTTTGGACTTTATCATCTGGCTATTCTCATGGTGATTACTCTGCTAAAACTAAAGCTGGTCCCAAGACCTCCAGAAAGCTAACCAGAACATTACAATTTTACTTTGAAAGTGAAAGCTTTATATAACTCAGCAGTGTGACAATTAAGTAAAAATATTGATACTAGACTAAAATGTAACAGAACTATAATACTTATAGATAGATAGATAGATAGATAGATAGATAGATAGATAGAAAGAAAGGTAGATGATAGCCAATGATAGTAATATAAGTAGCATATATGTAGAACTTTCAGGTATTCATACATTTTATAAAATTTCTCATTTAAATTTCACTATAATGTTGTGAAGAAAATACAGGAATGAGCCTCATTTTACATGAGAGAAATAATGCTCAGAGAGAATAAGCAAGATGCATATAACCATTCTAGAAATTGTTATAAATTTTAAACAAATTACCTCCGAAGTATTACATGAATTATTGAGTCATATATGGAATAAAAAAAAAAATCTAGGAACATTGGAGTAAGTTCAGAAGTTAAGAGAGATGATGGGGAATTTAGAAACCATGTATTTCAAAGATCAGTTAAAGATAGTGGAGATTTTTTATCTAGAGCAAGGGAACTTTTTTAGTCATATTGGCTGTGTCCTAGGGCCTACAGAGCTGGTAAGTAAGAAGACAGAATTTACTTGTTCAACTTTCACACACACACACACACACACACACACACACACACACACACACACACACACACACACACACACACACATACACAACAACTTAGAGTAAGAAATGAAAGTTGAAAAGAGATATATATGCCTGTGGGAAAAATTAAAAAAAAAAAAAAAAAACACACATTTTTCCAGTCAGAGCTATCAGAAAGTATAAAAAAACTAGTTCAATAAGATAGGAGACTCCCAATTACCATAGATCTTTAGGAATAAGTTGCTAAAGATGTTAGATATGAAATGTTATTAAGGGGGCAGAGAAGACAATGATCTCTACATTTGGTTCTAAATTGGAGATTTGGGAATTGTATGGAAAGTCTTGCAGGCATAGTTCAGATTTTGTATTCATTATTAAATGGCAAGCTCAAATAATAAATTATCTTTGTTAAAATGTTAGGCTCTCAATATCCAAGTCATCCAAGAGAAATCAACATTAAAAAAATAAAGAGAAAAGAGCTAAGTAAAATAAGATTATGTAAAGAAACTCAAATAACTAAAAAAGAGATCCAGAATTTTAAAGAATAAGGTTTATTTGAAAATTAGAATTGGGCAAAGAGAAGCCAGCAAAAGTACAAGAGACCAAGAAATAAGAAAACAAAATATAAAGAATGAAAAGGAAATTGAAGAAAATGTGAAATATTTTATTAGAAAAACAACAGATCTGGAGAACAGATCAAGAAGAGAAAACATACAAATAATTGGACTTCCTGAAATCTGGGCAACAACAACAAAAGAACCTTGACACAATAAGATAAGAAATAATCAAACAAAAATTGTACTGGTGATAGAATAAGCTCATAAAATAGAAATGACAAATATCACTAATTATCACCTCAAAGATATAGTACAAGAAAAACACATAGTAACATTTCTGCTGAATTTCATAATCTCCAGATCAAAGAGAAAATTTTACAAGAACCAACAACACACATACCAAAAAAATCAAATATGCTGGAGCTCCAATTGGAATTGTACAGAATTTATCAGCAGCCACAATAGAACACAACAATTCCTAGAATATTATGTACATTGACAATCAAAAGACCTAGACCTCTGATCAAAAATATTATATCCAGCAAAATTAAGCATGATACTGTAATGCTGGAGAAATTGAGCAAAAGAGAAAGTGAGCTGGAGAAAGTGAGATAGAGATTAGAGAGTATTCAATACAGAATTTTTTTAAATAGAGAGATTTACTGGGACCAATAGTCATGGTTGTTCCCAGGGCTGAACGAGACTATCATCTCAAAGAATCCAGCTCTGAATATCGGATACAGTATTCTTTATAGGGTAACAAAAGCAATGACATAATGGGGGAAGTACCTGGATGGGGGTGACCTAATGGGGGAAGGAACCCAGGATGAGGATGACATAATGGAGGCAGGCATAATGGAGGGAGGTACTGAAGAGACTCCTGATATTCTAATGATGTCTAAAATGATAAAGACCTTTATCCCATCAAACATTAAGAAGCAATGATTATAGCCTAAGCTCTAAGATATAAGACCTTTATCCTAAGATTAATAGGGAATGGTTATAACCTGAAGCAGAGTAATAGAATAGGACAATTAGGGAAACTGGGTCAGGACATTAAAAGAGAACTGTGGGACAACAATACTGAAACAAATGATATTCAAAGAACTTGCTGATTTTCAGGATTTTGTCTCAACCAAAGCTGAGCAAAGAAAATTTAACATATAAGAGCCAACATCAAAGATTAATTTCAAGGGAGCTAACAATGACAAACCATTTAAGTTCTAAATGTGGAAATATAAACAATATGTCTAAGAATGATAACAGTAATTGGGTAGTCAAAAAGAAAGATTAGTCAGAACTTAGTTGATCTGACTTTCAAAATCCTGTCTAGAACAAGGCAAATATAATAATTTTGCTATATGAATGAAGTGCAGAGCAAGAACCAACACAGAGTTATTATATGGGGCAGATGGGCTGGTAGTTCTGAAAACCTACTTACATGGGAAATGGATTAAATAGGGAACAATATATAAATATACCACGAAGGATATAGCATGCTCTAAAATGTATAAAGAAATAAGAAAGAGAATAGGATAAAGTAGGGTATGGCAGAACATGTAGACTAAGTAGAGTAAAATAAGACTTAATAAGAATAAGATTAAAAGGAATGGGATAAAGAGGAGTAGAAAGAGTTGAGGGCGAAGATAAGGAAGGAATTCATGGATGGGGGTAAAGTTTAAAAGCAAGGCAAGTTAATAAATAGAACTAAAACAAAATGAGGATTGGGAAATAAAGAGATATATACAATTGTGATAACAAGGAACAGGAGTAAAATTTATTAGAAAAAAAGAAATAAATTAAAGGTAGTAATTATCAATCTCAAAGTCAAACTTTAAGATTAAATCGAGAATGAAATCAATATTTTATATTAGCCATATTAATAGTTTTAGATATGTGTCTATACATGTATAAACATATTTATGTACATTTGTATGTATGGTGGTGGGAGATGTGTCTGTATATTTGTGTGTATAATTATCTATGATTCCATAGTATTATTAATTATTAGTATTCAATTGAATACTAATTAATTAGAGGGCTTTGTATTCCATACATACATAACAGATATTTGCTAAATTGACCTAGAAAAAATCAACCTTATTTTATACTATCTAGTAAAATAAGCTTTACTTTATACAAGTCAAATGTGTTTGAGTATGGATTTTTGTTTAATATACAATTCCCAAAACAGATTGTATTTTTGAAAATTTTAGTATCACAATGAGTAACATTTATTCAATGTTTTTTGGGCCTATCATACCAGGCCCTTTTTAAATTTTTGGTGATTAAAAAAAAATAATAGTCTCTGCTAAAACTTAAAATTTAGTATGAAAAGATGGGACCTTCAAGTTTATAATTCTAATACAAATCAGAAAATAATTAAATGCAGAGAAAAGTTAAAATGATATATATTTAGCTGGAAGATTAAGAAAATGAGGCTGGGTCTTGAAAGAAGGCAAGATTTTCAAAAAGAAGAGATGGGAACAGTGTGCAAAGTTGTAATGTCCAGTCTAGCTCTCTGGAGGGTCTCAAGATCAGTCAGAATTAGGATCAAAGTCCTTGTATTTTTAGACTCTGGACTCTGGAGTCTAGAGCCTGAAGTCTTTCTTGCTGAGGGAGCTTCTGGGACAGAGAGATTCTGACTTTCTCTTTCTGCCCTCCAATCCTTCCCTATGATTACCTCACCACAACACTTTGAGAAGGCACCAGTCACATCACCATATCATCTAAGTAAATGTTTATAGCACTATTATCTCAGATTGAGTAAGTAATTCGACTTAAGTACTCTAATATCTTACATTCAAGTATATCTTTTCAGAGTTCCAGCCCTCTACACCATCTAACCGTCCCTCAGCTATTATCTCAATTTGAATAGCAGCTCTTGCTAATCCCTTTAGTCATTAGTGTTTTCAGTCTAAAAAACAAATAAATAAAACCCCCAAACCTAAAAAAAAAAAAAAAAAAAAAAGTTTACATGGTCTATGCTCATAGAAGAATTAAAAGCACATAAGATCAAAACTTAAAAAAAAAAATCTTTGTAGCCTCAGAATCTAGGATAAATACTTGTACATATTATGTGTTTAATAAATGTGTTAGATTAAGTTTAGATTGAAAAAAAATTACATTAGTATTTAAAGATCTTGGATTTCATTGGTCTTGGATTTACTTCATGAAGACCTTGACCCCCTGAATGACTTGGTAGATGTCTTGTCACTTGGTGTTCATTCCTTTACAAACAGGCATTTTGGGAAGAGAAAAACAGAGGAAGAGAAAAAAGGGAGAGATTAGCTCAATTAAATAAATAGCCAGATACATCTGTTGAGTATGAAGCTGCCTAAATTATTATTCAATAATTTATGCAAAAAAGGAAGGAGAGTTTGTTATGTAATTTTGTAGTTTGTTTTCTCTTATCTCTTTTAGGCTCAAAATTTATCATTATATAAAACTGAACATCTAGTGGTGACTAACACAAAACCAGATTATGTATACTATAGAGGGAACTGGTTAAATTCAGTTCGCATGCCACCACTTCTTATAGAAATTGAAAATTATGTAGAGATAATCCTTTCCTTGATAGTAATTAGATTAAAAGTCTCTTCTACTTCTGAGATACTATGATTCTAAAAAATTATTAAATTTGGGTATAAATGGCAGGGACTTCTTTGGGAGATAGTGAGTTCCTAGTCATTGGTATTTCAAATTATATCTAGGTGGCCATTTATAAGAAATTTGATAGGCCTTTCTCCTTTAAGTGAGATTTAAATTAAAAAGGCTACTGAAATATTTTCCAAGTTTAAAATTATGTTATTCTGCAATCTTTAAAACCTTAAACCTGAATGTTGTGGATATTCTTTGACAGTTTATTACTATGAAATACTATGATCATTTGATGGCAATTGGCAGTTAATTTCTTTCCACTTTTCATGAAATGAGAAAAACTAAATGTTTAAAAAGAACATTATTCTTTTGTGATCTACATATGCCTCTTCATTAGACAGAAAAGCCCTAGAAAACAATAAGTGCCCATCATATTTTTCACCTGACAAGGTTTCTTCACTGAGATAGGCATTACCAAACAGGAAGTCTCAAATCTAGATTTCTTACCAGGCTTAATTTTCAAAACCTCAAACTACAACTAGATATAAAACATCCATGTCTTCCAGGCACCATTGTATCAAGTAAACATCAATTGTCACTTGTTGGGACCATTAACTAGATAAGTCCAAAATAAAACCCATAACAGAAAGGACATGTCATGCATTTTATAAATTGTGTGGTCTGAGAACCTATTAAAGCTGACAGGGAAGGGGGTTCTGAATTGGTGAGCAGCCTGATTATACTTCGTTCTTTATTCCCTATTGACTTTGGTTATGCCATACCTTTCCATTTCCTAGAGAAATAAATTAAAAGTCAGAAGTAATTTGCCTGATGGAGGGTGCAGGTGGATTTTTGCTCAGAAGAGCATTTGCACACTGTGAAATCCAATTTAACCCCTTGATGGGGGATAGCTTATTTTCTTTTGTTGACAGCTTTGTGGCAGCTAAAATAGGAACCTGATTAAATAGAGACAGTGAGAGATTGAGGTCTTGTTCTAACAGCGGGAGGATCAAGGCCTCTAATCTTATCGCCCAGAATGCTGAGATGAACTGAGGATGTCTGCAGAAAGATAAGCCCAGCTATTTTGAGCAATGGGGGAAAAAAAGAGAAAACTAGTGAAAGAAGACATAAAGCATAATTCCTATCTTTAAAAAAATGGAATTCTTAGAGCATTTAAAAAAAAAGAAAATATGAAATTTCAATCAAAATTATAAAAGTAGGAATTATATGTTTACCAAAGTTTGACTTACTATATATTTTTCTCCTAGAAAGTTTAAAAAAAATCTTATAGGAAAAAATTGAATTATAATTATGAATGTGGGACAGAAACATTCTAGTATTTTTAAAATACTGTTTGTGTGTGTGTGTTTTTGTTTAAAAATAGTGTATGCTTTTCCTACATCCTAAAATTAATCTTTTTATATGTAATGAAAGCAGCCTTTAAATAATCTATATCTAGATTTGGCAGTGATGTTGTTGAAATAACAATAGATTTTGTAGTCAAACTTATATTGGCTGGGATATTGCTATTTATGACTCCACAAGTTACTTTTCCTCTCTTGTTCTATTTCTTCAGCTGGAAAATGAAAGATTAGTTCAAGATCTATAATATGCTTTCTAGTTCTATATTCTATAATTCTAAATCTAGCATTGCTAACCAGATTTCTTCATCTATTGGATGAGTTGTTATGAAATGATAAAAAATTTTTTCTTGTAGTTTTAATAACCATTTTCTCCCCAGTAGTTTCATTAACTGCAAAGTATTCTATGTGATCTTTATAGTTCCTTCCACCTCTGACATTTGATGCAAATATGGATTGTCTTCCTCAAGTCAAACATTGTTTCTCCAGTTTGTGTTTGAACTATAAATCTTGGTGAAGAAATTAGAGCATGCTTCAGTAGAAAGTGTACTTGAATCAAAGTCAATGAGTCCTTATTCAAACCCCAGTTCTGTTCTAATTAGCTGTGAGAATTTGAACCAACTTATTTTTTCTCTGAAGAATTCAATTTCCTTAGCTAAAAAATGAGGCAGTTAGATTACTAGATAAGGTACCCTAGAATATCAAAATTAAACTATATAAGAGTCCTTTCAAAATAATCAAACCTATTTATCCTGAAGAAATGAAGATTTTGGGGCATATACAAGTGGTCTTCCAGTATTTTAGAAGTAATGGCATAAAAGAATCATTAGGCATATACTGTTAAATCATAGAAGGTAGAACTTCAGTGTAAGGTGTGGAACCTGCAGAGGGGTGGGTTTAATTTCCTAAAATAAAATTTTTCCTAAAAATGAAAGTAATCTAAAGTGCTTTAGGAGGCAGTAGGTTCTCTTTTGATAGAGATCTTCAATTAGGAGCTGATGAATGTTCAATAGCTGTAGTTTTTCAAGGGAGTTTCTTGTTCAGATATTCATCAGACAAGGTTTTTATCAAAATCCCCGCTAAATAAGAGAGTATACAATTCAATGATTCTATTTTTTTTTCAGTTTTAAATTCTTTGATAGTTTCCTAATGATAAGGGAACTTATGAGAATTCAAATGTCTCACTGAAGAATAATAGCAAGCACAAGCCATGAAAAATAGGGGAAACCTAATAATGTTTATAAGACTGACAGGGACAGCAGAAGTATGCCAGCAATGAATTGATAGCAAGGAATGATTCTCACAATCTGAACTAAATACAATAATTATTACTAGCATTTATATATCATTTAAAAATTAATGTTAGTTAATGTTAAATTAAGATGTGATCTGATTACACAAAATTTGCTCTTTCTTTGGATATGGCTGCTTTCTGTACTGTGAGAATTGGAAAGCTCATTTTCTCACCCTTTCCTCTCTTACCTTATCACTGTGGTCAACTGATATCAAGAGTATGCTGGAATTTCCTATGCTACATTAAATAAAGTAAATTATATACTTTATACTCTTTTTTATGATAGATTCTGTCTCCAAAAAACAATTAAACAATAAACAAACAACAAACAACAGCTGATTTCCTTTTTTATTTAAATGTTTCCTATCTAAAAAGTGTATCACTTAGCAAAATGGAAATCATAATGGAAACTGCATTCATTAAGTTCCCTTACTGACTGTAGAAAAACTACTATGATTATAATCCCCAATATCTATCCATGTAATACCTACATACTCTAAATATAAATCTAATTGTAGAAAGAAAGGTGATATTTCCTCCTTTCACCTTCTCTGAATTCTCTACAGTTTGTTAAAATTGTATGAAAACTACAATTGCCAATAATGGACATAATTGTCCAGATTCACTCTAATATTATTTCTATATACTTTTTGTCACAAAAGGTCTAATAATCAGTTTCTCCTGGACCATAGAGGATGTTAGGATTTTCTCAAGTATGACTGAAGTTGCATCAGGGCATTTGTCTTGCTTCCAACAATCCCCATCCCCATCCATACATTTATTAAATGCCTAACTACTGTGTAAACTTTCTTCACTAGTAAATACTTTCAAGCTACTGCACTTGGGAACTCATCATTTTCTGATTCATTTTGGCAACATTGATATTTCTGAAGTATCTGAAAAGTTCCTTAGGGAGAAAAAACCAAACACTTTTAAAGAGAAGAAAAGTGAGAATGTTTGTGAATACACATCTTCTTACTCTGCATGGGCACACATTCCATAATTTTTCCCTTTTGGTAGTAATGAGCCACTTATTACCATTTAAACTTGTTTTTAGTCCTTCATTTCTAATGCATAGTCAATGTAGAGGAAACAAACAAACAAAAAGTATATTCAAAGTATATTCACAATGTAGTTCAGAGAGTCAAGTTTTGTTCCAGATTTGGGCATGTTTTGAACTGTTTCTATGAGGCATCTGTGCTCTAAACTGCATCTCATTTAAAATTTTGGAATACTTCAAAAAAGGTGCTCCTTGAACAAATACCTTCTGATACTGTAAGTCTGCAAGTGGCTTTTTTAAATAAAAAAAAAAAGTTCAAAATTTAAGTAGTCGCCGAGTTTAAAAAAGTTTTAAACTTTTCTTATTTTTGTCTTTGTTTTGGATGATGTTCACACTGTTAATAACTTAGTAGAATCCTTATCTAACTTTATCAATATACTTATATATATGTATATGTATGTGTATATATATATATATATATACACAATGTAATTAAATAACCAATTTATCACCTTGTAATCCTAACAAATCCTATCAAAGTTATCACTTTGTAATCCTAACACTAAATAATAATAATTTTTCTTTCATATAATAGCACATTATGTTTTGTAGAGCACTTTAAATACATTATTTAATTTGATCTTCAAAATATCCTTATGAAATTTATGATTATTATCCCCATTTTAGAGGAGGAGTCTGTGGTCCTGATGAGGCAATTAGTAAGTAAATTTCTAAATAAGGATTTGAATGCAAGTAATCTAAACTTCTTCTAGCAAACAAATAACTATGCTATTCTATTTCTCAAGTTTAGATTTTTTTTCCTGTGCATTAAATCATGATTTTCTAGCTATACTAGAAGTATATTGGATTTCACCTTGTTATCATTGTCTTATTATATTATTAGTTCATCTAATACATTCATTTTCAAGTTGGGGATCACATTGATTATGTGAGTATTCTGAAGCTGCTGAGACAGCAAGGTGATACAGTGAATAGAGCACCAGGGACACCTAAGTTCAAATTGGTCTCAGATAATTAAAAACTATGTAATCTTAGTTACACACTCACTTAACTGCTGTTTGTCTCAGTATCTTCCTCTGTAAAATGGAAATAACAATAGTGTCTAGTTCTTATTGTAGCTATTGATGATCAAGGGAGATAAGAAAATGTACTTAGCAGAGTTGTAATCACATATCATGTTAATGTTTGTGTTTGAAATATAATTAATTTATCCCCAGAACACACAGGTATTAGCAGAATCTATGTAATTAATAAGTTCAAATATGGATACAATATTAAAAGCCAAACTATTACTTAAATCAATTAGTACAAACATAACTAGGCTAGTCTAACTGAAAATACTCACTATAGCATACCCAATTGTCATTAGCTTTTGCATAAAATCATCCAATAAATGAGAATTTACTGTTTTCCAGGACTTTCTGTTTTATTTTAATTGAATAAGTCTAATTTTGGAAATGTTTTTGTCTTAACATGAAATATTATTTGCCTCCTCCATCAATTGTTACTTTTTCTATTCTCTGGAGTCAAACAGAATAAGTCTAATGTCTCTTCCAAATAATTTCTTGTTCAGTTTTTTCAGGTATGTCCAACTCTTTGTGACTCCTATTTTAAGTTTTCTTGGCAAAGATACTGGAATGGTTTGTCATTTCCTTCTTTAGCTCATTTTACAGATGAGGAACTAAGACAAATAGTGCTAAGTTACTTGCCAAGAATCATACAGAAAGTGAGTATCTAAGGCCACATTTAAACCTAATAAGATGAGCCTTTTTGTTGCCAGGCCCAGTATTCTAACTTTTGCACCATCTAGATGCACCTTTCAAATGACAGGAATGTGAATACTTGAAGACAGCCATTGTGTACACCATAAAATTCCAGTGAAGACATATGATATGGACATAAATACCTTCCTGCCTTTCTCTGTATGTTCTTAAAACAAAACAAAACAAATAAACAATAACAACAACAACAACAAAAATCTATGGGAATCAGAATTAAATATTCTATTTTAGAAGTGGTCTAATTAGGACACAATACAATTTTTTTTTTTTTGCAATCATATTCTTGAAAGAATGCATCTAAATGAAGTCCAAGATTGAATTAGCTATTTTTTTCTTACCAGATCAATGATAATTTGCTAATCACTGACTATGCTAGGGATTAGCAATCAATATAAAACAAATACAGGAAAAATCAAGACATTGCAGATTACATGTAAATCTAAGTCACACTTTTGCACCCAGAGTTCTCAGTTTCTATGTATAATTATTCTTTAGTATCTGTGGGAAAGACATGGAAGAAATTTATAGAAACTTTGAAGAAGCACAAGTAGGAAAAGCACATTCACAAAGGACAACTCACAATTCTTAAATACATGTGTATATCACTAGTCCACAGGAATATCTATGCTACATAAACCCACCTCATTGCGAACCACCCTCTATCTACTTTTTTTACTGGACATAACTCATCAAAAAGGCACTCATTCAGCTCACAATCACCCTTAAAAAAGAGAATTGAGAAAGTGTTATGCTATGTTACTAGCTAGCATTTCCATTTAATCATTAACTCATCATAGCTAATCAAATTGGCTCATTCTGGCCAATACAGGTAAACTCAGTCAGCTCATCATGCACAGGATTCTGTATCAAACATTTATCCATCAGCTGTTCTATCTGCCAGAAAATCTGCTGCTGTCTTCCTTTGTGTTTTATTTCTGACCTAGAAAGGGGAGTTGAGATTAAAAATAACCTCTAAAATGGCTGAAAAAAATGTGGTAAATGAAGGTAATGGAATATTATTATCTTATAAAAATGATGAAATAGCTGTTTATAGAAAGGTCTGGAGAGATTTATATGAATTGATGCTGAGCAAAACAAGCAGAACCAGGAATACACTGTATATAATAACAGTAAGAATGTTCGATGATCAACTATAAAAGGCTTGATTCTTCTTAGTAGTTCAATGATCTATTATAAAGCAATCTCAATGGACTTTGTACAGAAAAAGCCATCTGCATCCAGAAAAAGATCTAAGGAGACTTAATATAAATCAACACATACTATGTTCACTTTTTTTTTTTTTTAATTTCTCATGGATTTACCCCTTTTCTCTGAATTTTCTCTCCCAACATGATTCATAAAGAAATGTGTATTGGACTTCCGGCCAAGATGGTGGCGTGGAGGCAGACAGCTGCTTGAGCTCCTCGTTTTCTCTCAGAACTTACTTCATGACAAGCCTCTGACTTAATGCTTGACCCAGAAAGAAATCCACAAATAATCACCAAGAGAAGACATCCTTGAAAGTCGCCAGAAAAGGTCTGTGTTTGCTCGGGGAAGGGTCAATCAGACTGGGTGCAGACTGAGAGCAGGCAGCCAGAGCAAGACAGGCAGCTCACACAGCTCAGACCAGAGGGGGAGGGGTGTGATCTCTGCTGTTTCTGTGAAAGGGCTTTTGCCCTAGTGTGGATGCTCCGTCTTGGCAGCAAGCCAGGAGCGGTGGAGAGGGTGTAAACACTGGAGGTGAAGATTAAAACCCCAGAAAGCCAGCGTCTCTCAGAGCCCGGCCACCCCCAACCCCCACCTGGACTAACTCGGTGCATTCTCGGAGCCTCAGAGTGCAGACTCAGTACAGTCATTGCTGTTCTGTTAGTGGCTCTCTGCTGCCCTACCCCCAGTCTGTAGAGGAAGCCCATTAATACCATCCAGCCCCATCCCCCACAAAACAGACCAATTATTTCTCTTGTCAGTTTGCTTTCTTCGATTCCTACTCTGACAAAATGAACAAAAAATTTAAAAGGGCTCTCACCATTGACAGCTTCTGTGTGGCGAGGGGGAGAGGGAGCAGACTTTGAATGCTACGGAGACTAGGAATAGACTGTCCCCAGATGTATCCCCTGGGAGGGATATATGCTGCTCCTCAATACAAAAGAACCTCATAGAGGAAATCAAAAAGGCTCTCACAAGAGATCTGGAAGAGAAATGGGAAAAGGAAAGGGAAGCTTGGCAAGAGAGCCTGGAGAAGTCATCACATGCATTCAAAGACAGAGTGGATAAAGAAATCAAATCATTGAGAAACAAGATTAGTGAGCTGGAAAAGGTAAACAACTCCAAGGAAAACAGGATTAGTGAGCTGGAAAAGGTAAACAACTCCAAGGAAAACAGGATTAGTGAGCTGGAAAAAGAAATCAGCTCTCTAAAAAATAAAATGGATAAAATGGAAAAAAATTCCATAGAAGATAAAAACTCAATTGGACAATTACAAAGAGATATTAAAAAAGTGAGTGAAGAAAATACATCATTGAAAATTAGACTGGAACAAGTAGAAATGAATGACTCAAGGAGAAACAAAGAGGTAGTCAAGCAAAACCAGAGAAATGAAACAATTGAAAAGAATGTCAAGTACCGTCCCAGAAAGACAACAGACCTGGAAAACAGATCCAGGAGAGACAATTTGAGAATAATCGGACTCCCTGAAAAATGGGAGGAAAAAAAGAGCTTGGACACTATTTTCGAGGAAATTATCAAAGAGAACTGCCCAGACATTCGGGAAACAGAGGGTAAAATAGACATTGAAAAAATTCATCCATCACCTACTGAAAGGGACCCTAAAATCAAAACGCCAAGAAAAATAGTGGCCAAGTTCAAGAACCATCAGACAAAGGAAAAGATATTGGAAGCTGCTAGAAAAAAGCAATTCAGATATGGAGGCTCCACAATAAGGATAACCCAGGATCTAGCAACGTCCACATTAAAAGAACGCAGGGCCTGGAACATGATATTCCGAAAGGCTAAGGAACTTGGTATGCAGCCAAGAATAACTTACCCAGCAAGAATGAGCATCGTTTTCCAGGGAAGAAGATGGACATTTAACGAAATAAATGAATTCCATCTATTTTTCATGAAAAAACCAGACCTACATAAAAGGTTTGATCTTCAAATACAGAACTCAAGAGATTTCTAAAAAGGTAAAAAGAAATCTTGAGAACTATACTTCTGTCAAAAAAATATGTAAAGAACATATGTACAATTTGTCTTAGAAACTAGAGGTGGAAAGGAGATTATATCATAAAAAAGTGTAAAGTGGTGGTACTACATCTCATGAAGAGGCAAAGGTAACCTATTATACCTGAGAGAAAGAAAGGAGGGAGATGAACATAGCGTGTATCAATAGACATATTCGATTTATGGTGAAACTTCTTCCACTTCATTGAAAAGTGAAAGGGAAGGAGTAAGCTAAGGGGAAGGGAATACAGTAATTTCGAGGAAAAGGGGTAAAATAAGGGGAGGATCTTTAAGGTAGGGGAGGGATCCTAAAAAGGGAGGGCTGTGAATAGCAAGTGGTGTTCACCAGTTTAATACTGGATAGGAGGGTAAAAGGGAAGGAAAGGGGAAAAGCATAAGCAGGGGTTAATAGGATGGCAAGCAATATAGAATTAGTCCTTCTAACCATAAATGTGAATGGGGCAAACTGCCTCATAAAGAGGAAGAAGTTAGCAGACTGGATTAAAAGTCAGAATCCTACTATATGTTGTTTACAGGAAACACACCTGAAACAGGGTGAGACATTCAAACTAAAAGTAAAAGGGTGGAGCAGAATCTATTATGCTTCAGGCAAAACCAAAAAAGCAGGAGTAGCCATCCTCATCTCAGATCAAGCAAAAACAAAAATTGATCTAATTAAAAGAGATAAGGAAGGGCATTATATCCTGCTAAAGGGCAGCATCAATAATGAAGCAGTATCAATATTAAACATATATGCACCAAGTGGTGCAGCATCTAAATTCTTAAAAGAGAAATTAAGAGAGCTGCAAGAGGAAATAGATAGCAAAACTATAATAGCAGGAGATCTCAACCTTGTATTCTCAGAATTAGATAAATCAAACCACAAAATAAATGAGAACGAATTCAAAGAGGTAAATAGAATACTAGAAAAGTTTGATATGATAGATCTTTGGTGAAAGCTAAATGGAGACAGAAAGGAATATACTTTCTGCTCAGCAGTTCATGGAACCTATACAAAAATTGATCATATACTAGGGATAAAAACCTCAAAATCAAATGCAGTAAGGCAGAAATAGTAAATGCATTCTTTTCAGACCATAATGCAATCAAAATAACATTTAATAAAAAGCCAGGGGAAAATAGACCAAAAAATAATTGGAACCTAAATAATCTTATACTAAAGAATCATTGGGTAAAACAGCAAATCATAGACATAATTAATAACTTCATCCAAGAAAATGACAATAATGAGACAGCATACCAAAATGTGTGGGATACAGCCAAAGCAGTAATAAGGGGAAGTTTTATATCTCTACAGGACTACTTGCATAAAATAGAGAAAGAGAGGGCCAACAAATTGGGCTTACAACTAAAATTACTAGAAAAGAAACAAATTAAAAACCCCCAGACAAACACAAAACTTGAAATTCAAAAAACAAATGGTGAGATTAATAAAATTGAACGTAAAAAAAACTATTGAATTAATTAATAAAACCAAAAGTTGGTTCTATGAAAAAACCAACAAAATAGACAAACCCTTAGTAAACCTGATTAAAAAAAGGAAAGAGAAAAAGCAAATTGATAGTCTTGAAAATGAAAAGGGTGAACTCACCACTAATGAAGAGGAAATTAGAACAATAGTTAGGAGCTACTTTGCTCAACTTTATGCCAATAAATTTGATAACTTAAATGAAATGGAAGAATACCTTCAAAAATATAGCTTGTCCAGATTAACAGAGGAAGAAATAAGTAGTCTAAATAGTCCCATCTCAGAAAAAGAAATAGACCAAGCTATTAACCAACTTCCTAAGAAAAAGTCTCCAGGACCAGATGGATTTACAGGTGAATTCTACCAAACATTTAAAGAACAACTAACTCCAATGCTATGTAAACTATTTGAAAAAATAGGGATTGAAGGAGTCCTACCAAATTCCTTTTATGACACAGACATGGTACTGATTCCTAAACCAGGTAGATCAAAAACTGAGAAAGAAAACTATAGACCAATTTCCTTAATGAATATTGATGCTAAAATCTTAAATAAGATATTAGCAAAAAGACTTCAGAAAATCATCCCCAGGATAATACACTATGACCAAGTGGGATTTATACCAGGAATGCAGGGCTGGTTTAATATTAGGAAAACTATTAGTATAATTGACCATATTAATAATCAAATTAATAAAAAACATATGATCATCTCAATAGATGCAGAAAAAGCATTTGATAAAATCCAACATCCATTCCTACTAAAAACGCTTGAGAGTATAGGAATAAATGGACTATTCCTTAAAATAATAAGGAGCATATATTTAAAACCTTCAGTAAACATCATATGTAATGGTGATAAGCTAGAATCTTTCCCTGTAAGATCAGGAGTGAAACAAGGTTGCCCACTATCACCATTACTATTCAATATAGTACTAGAAATTCTAGACTTGGCAATAAGAGCCGAGAAAGAGATTCAAGGAATTAGAGTAGGAAATGAAGAAATCAAATTGTCATTTTTCGCAGATGACATGATGGTATACTTAGAGAACCCCAAAGACTCTGCTAAAGAGCTATTAGAAATAAGTCAGAATTTTAGCAAAGTGGCAGGATACAAAATAAATCCACATAAATCCTCAGGATTTTTATACATTACCAACACAATCCAACAGCAAGAGATACAAAGAGAAATTCCATTCAAAATAACAGTCGATAATATAAAATATTTGGGAATATATCTACCAAAGGAGAGTCAGGAATTATATGAGCAAAATTACAAGGCACTTGCCACAAAAATAAAGTCAGATTTAAATAATTGGAAAGACATTCAGTGCTCTTGGATAGGCCGAGCGAATATAATAAAGATGACAATACTCCCCAAACTAATCTATTTATTTAGTGCTATACCAATCAGACTCCCAAGAAACTATTTTACTTAGCTAGAAAAAATAACAACAAAATTCATATGGAAGAATAAAAGGTCGAGAATTGCAAGGGAACTAATGAAAAAAAAAGTCAGAGGAAGGTGGTCTAAGTGTACCTGATTTAAAGCTATATTACAAAGCAACAGTCACCAAAACCATTTGGTATTGGCTAAGAAATAGACTAGTTGATCAGTGGCATAGGTTAGGTTCACAGGGCAAGATAGTGAATAAAAATAGCAATCTAATCTTTGACAAACCAAAAGATCCCAAGTTTTGGGATAAGAATTCATTATTTGACAAAAACTGCTGGGAAAACTGGAAATTAGTATGGCAGAAACTAGGCATGGACCCACATTTAACACCACATACTAAGATTAGATCAAAATGGGTCCAAGATTTATGCATAAAGAACGAAATCATAAATAAATTGGAGGAACATGGGATGGTTTACCTCTCAGACTTGTGGAGGAGGAAGGAGTTTGTGTCCAAGGGAGAACTAGAGACCATTATTGATCACAAAATAGAACATTTTTATTACACCAAATTAAAAAGTTTCTGCACAAACAAAACTAATGCAAACAAGTTTAGAAGGGAAGTAATAAATTGGGAAAAAAAATTTACAGTTAAAGGTTCTGATAAAGGCCTCATCTCCAAAATATACAGAGAATTGACTTTAATTTATAAGAAATCAAGCCATTCTCCAATTGATAAATGGTCAAAGGATATGAACAGACAATTTTCAGATGATGAAATTAAAGCTATTTCCACTCAAATGAAAGTGTTCCAAATCACTATTGATCAGAGAAGTGCAAATTAAGACAACTCTGAGGTATCATTACACACCTGTCAGATTGGCTAAGATGACAGGAACAAATAATGATGAATGTTGGAGGGGCTGTGGGAAAACTGGGACACTGATGCATTGTTGGTGGAGTTGTGAAAGAATCCAACCATTCTGGAGAGCAATCTGGAATTATGCTCAAAAAGTTATCAAAATGTGCATACCCTTTGACCCAGCCATACTACTACTGGGCTTATACCCCAAGGAACTACTAAAGAAGTGAAAGGGACCTGTATGTGCCAAAATGTTTGTGGCAGCCCTTTTCATAGTGGCTAGAAGCTGGAAGATGAATGGATGTCCATCAATTGGAGAATGGTTGGGTAAACTATGGTATATGAATGTAATGGAATATTATTGTTCTATAAGAAATGACCAACAGGAGAAATACAGAGAGGCTTGGAGAGACTTACATCAATTGATGCTGAGTGAAACGAGCAGAACCAGAAGATCATTATACACTTCAACAATGATACTGTATGAGGATGTATGCTGATGGAAGTGGATTTCTTCAAGATAGAGAAGAGCTAATCCAATTCCAAATAATTTATATAACATTGGGGCTAATTGTTCTTTAAATGTTTGGTAGAATTCACATGTGAATCCATCTGGCCCTGGGGATTTTTTCCTGGGGAGTTGATTAATAGCTTGTTCTATTTCTTTTTCTGAAATGGGACTATTTAAGCAATTTATCTCCTCCTCTGTTAATCTAGGGAGCCTATATTTTTGGAGGAAGTCATCCATTTCACTTAAGTTATCAAATTTATTGGCATAAAGTTGGGCAAAGTAACTCCTTATTATTTCTCTAATTTCCTCTTCATTGGTGGAAAGATCCCCCTTTTCATTTGTAAGACTATCAATTTGATTTTCCTCTTTCTTTTTTTTTGATCAAATTTACCAAAGGTTTATCTATTTTATTGGCTTTTTCATAAAACCAACTCTTGGTTTTATTTATTAATTCAATAGTTTTTTTACTTTCAATTTTATTGATTTCTCCTTTTAATTTTTGTATTTCGAGTTTAATTTTTGGTTGGGGGTTTATAATTTGGTCTTTTTCTAGCCTTTTAAGTTGTAAGCCCAATTCGTTAATCTTCTCTTTCTCAATTTTCTTCAAACAAGCCTCTAAAGATATAAAATTTCCCCTTATTACTGCTTTAGCTGCATCCCAAAGATTTTGATATGATGTCTCATCATTATCATTATCTTGGGTGAAATTGTTAATTGTTTCTATAATTTGCTCTTTCACCCAGTCATTCTTTAAGATGAGATTATTCAGTTTCCAATTATTTTTTGGTCTATTTACCCCTAACTTTTTACTGAATGTAGCTTTTATTGCATTGTGATCTGAGAAGAAGGCATTTATTATTTCTGCCTTCCTACATTTAATTTTGAGATCTTTATGTCCTAATATATGGTCAATTTTTGTATAGGATCCATGAACTGCTGAGAAGAAAGTATATTCCTTCCTATTGCCATTCAGTTTTCTCCAAAGGTCTATCATACCTAGTTTTTCTAATGTTCTATTTACTTTTTTAATTTCTTTCTTGTTTGTTTTGTGGTTTGATTTGTCTAAATCTGAGAGTGCAAGGTTGAGATCTCCCACTATTATAGTTTTACTGTCTATTTCTTCTTGCAGTTCTCTTAACTTTTCCTTTAGAAAGTTAGATGCTATACCACTTGGTGCATATATGTTTAGTATTGATATGGCTTCATTATTTATGCTACCTTTCAGCAGCATATAGTTTCCTTCCTTATCTTTTTTAACGAGATCTACTTCTGCTTTTGCTTGATCTGAGATAAGGATAGCTACCCCTGCTTTTTTGGCTTTACCTGAAGCATAATAGGCTCTGTTCCAACCTTTTACCTTTACTCTGTATGTATCTCCCTGCTTTAAGTGTGTTTCCTGTAGACAACATATTGTAGGGTTCTGCTTTTTGATCCAATCTGCTATCCGTCTCCGTTTGATGGGATCGTTAATCCCATTTACATTTACAGTTAAAATTACTAATTCTGTGTTTCCTGCCATCGTATTATCCCCAGATTATACTTTTTTCCCTTGACCCCCCTGATCCCCCTCCCCGATATTTAATTTACAGACCCCCCTTGTGACGCGCAACCCTCCCTCCTTTTTTTTTTTTTTTTTTTAGGATCCCTCCCCCCTCCCTCCAAGTCCCTTCACTTATTCTCCTTTTCCTTTCCCCTTTTCCTCTCCCCCCTTTTAATGAGGTGAGAGAAAATTCTCTGAAAAACAAATATGTTAATTATTTACTCTTTGAGCCTCTTCTGATGAGAGTAAGATTCACACAATGATTCTCCCCCTCACTAAGTTCCCTCAGATATGGTGTATTTTCTATGTCTCTTCCTGGGATGTAGTTTCCCTCTTTTTATCACACCTTCCCCTTTTTCTGAACCGACCTCCTTCCCTATACCACACCCCCCTTTTTTTCTTTTATATCAGTAAAATCAAATTATCCTTGAGTATTTTTTATATACCCACAACAGAGTTACAGTTCTCAAGGGTTCTGTGTACCTTTTTCTGTTTCTCTTCAGTCTTGTGGATGTAGATCAAATTTTTTGTTTAAGTCTGGTTTTTTTCTTAGAAACATATAGAATTCCTCTGTTTCATTGAATGACCATCTTCTTCCATGGAAAAAGATGCTAAACTTAGCTGGGTAGTTCATTCTTGGTTGCAGTCCTTGATCTTTTGCCTTTCGGAATATCAGGTTCCAGGCCCTTCTATCTTTTAATGTGGAGGCAGCCAGATCTTGGGTGACCCTTATTGTGGCACCTTGGTATTTAAATTGTTTTTTTCTAGCTGCTTGCAGGATTTTCTCCTTTGTGTGGTAATTCTGCAGCTTAGCCACAATATTCCGTGGTGTTCTTTTTTTAGGGTGTATTTCAGAAGGAGTTCGATGAATTCTTTCCACATCTACTTTCCCTTCTGTTTCTATTATCTCTGGACAGTTCTCTTTGATAATTTCCTGTAAAATAGAATCTAGGCTCTTTTTTTGGTCATAGTTTTCTGGAAGTCCAATAATCCGCAGATTATCTCTCCTAGATCTATTTTCCAGGTCTATAGATTTTCCCAGTAAGTATTTGACGTTGTTCTCCAGCTTCTCATTTTTTTTTGTTTTGTTTGACTGATTCTTGGGTTCTCTGTCAATCATTCATTTCTATTTGTTCCATCCTGACTTTTAAGGAGTTATTTTCTTCTTTCACAGTTTTTAGTTCTTTTTGTAAATGCCCAATTTCGTTTTTAAATGAATTATTTTGCTCTATTGAGTTTTTTTCCATTTCCCTAATTTTTTTTTTTTGAGAATTATTTTCTTTTTCCAATTCAGAAATTCTATTTTCTTGAGACTTTTTTATCTTTTCCAATTCAGAAATCCTACTTTCCTGTGTTTTTTTAACCTTTTCTAATTCACTAATTTTGTTTCCCTGCATCTCCTGTGAATTCTTTATTTTTTCCAACTCCAATTTCAGGACGTTGTTATTCTCTATCATAACTTCCCTTTCTTTTCCCCATTTTTCTTCGATCTCCCTCAATTTTTTAAGAGCTTCTTCTAGGAGAGAGTTATGTGATGGGGGGCAGGAATCGTTCCCCTTTAGGTTGTTATCTTCTGAATCTTTGCTGTTAACTTCCTCGGGGTTGGATACCCGCTCTTTCTCTGTATAGAAAGAATCTATGGTTTTTCTAGCTTTTTTGCTCATACTTAAAAAAATCTTTTGGGGTCTGTCTCTAGGGTAGGAAATTATTTACTTCTTTACCAGCTTCCTCCCAGACGGGATGGATGCAGCGGCTCCTGAGCCTGAGCTAAGAGAGAGCTCTGGGAGAGAGTTCCCCACCTCCTCCCTGGAAGTGCCTCAGAGGTGATTAGCACTACTGTGCTTCGAAGGCGTAGAATAGTGAAGACAGCAGGAAGCCCAGCCTATGTGTCCGGGTGGGGCGTGGATGTCGCAGCAGGTGACGTGAGAAGCCCCTGCGCTCAAACTGGAAGTGTCTGCCAGAAACCGCGGTCCCTAGTTCAAAGGTTCTGCTTCTCTGGGACTTCCTGGAGCTGAGTTCCACTCCCTCCAGCTAAGCTAGGCAGGGTGTGTTGCCTTGGGCCGTATCCACCCACTTCTCAATCTCTTAACTATTCTCAGGAGGTAGCTGAGGCCACACCCCCTGGTGCCGAGTCTGTTGAGTCACCCCCAGGGTCCAGGGAAAATCTAATTTGAGTTTTAAAATATTTTGGCTTTCTCTTCTGAACTGCTAAATAATTAGCAGAGAAGAGCTAACAGCCTGTGCCAGATTCCTTTACCTCAGTGGCTTCTCTGATCCCAGAGCCCTTCCCAGCGCAATGGGCGCAGTGTGCCCCTACCCCACCGTCTGTGCTGGTCTTTCTTATTCCTCCCCTGAGAACTGACCTTTCCTCTTGAAACTCCAGATTCTCTTCAGCTGGTAAGTCGTGCTTCCAGTCCTTGTGGTATCTATCAGTCCTGAGCTAATTTTGAGACTTAATTTATCTAATTGGTTGTGAGGGAGTGAGGACGTTCACTGAGTCGTGTGTTTCTTCTCCGCCATCTTGGCTCCGCCCCCTATGTTACCGAGCTAATCCAATTCCAATTGATTAATGATGGACAGAACCAGCTATATCCAGAAAAGGAACACTGGAAAATGAATGTAAACTGTTAATTTTACTTTCTGAATCCAATTCTTCCTGTGCAACAAAAAATTCGGTTGTACTCACATATATTGTATCTAGACTATACTGTAATATATTTAACATATATAAGACTGCTTGCCATCTGGGGAAGGGGGTTGGGGGAGGAAGGGAAAAAATCTGAATAGAAGTAAGTGCAAGGGATAATGTTGTAAAAAATTACCCATGCATATGTACTGTCAAAAAAATGTTATAATTATAAAATAAAATAAAAATTAAAAAAAAAAAGAAATAAAAAAATAAATACATAAATAAATAAATAATTTTTAAAAATGTGTATTAAAACTTACCACAATGGAAAAAAAATAAAATTAATGGAATTTGAGAAGAAGGAAAAAAAAAACAATATGCTCAGAGGTCTCATTTCTGTTACAATATAATAGAAGTAAAGGGAGATGCTTAAAATGTTGGAAGCCTACTCAGCTGATTCTCCTTCTTCTGGTTTATTTATATGGTTCCATTAAAGCTGACTTTTCTATTGAGTGTTAAGTATTTTATATTCCTTACCATGTTTTTCAGCATTTGTTAGGTGCTCTACTACTTTCAGTGTCTCAAAGTAAAAATTACAAAAGGACTGATTTATTGTTGTGATAAGCTGCAAAGCCAACTGTCATATCTAACACCTCATAATCTCCAGACCAGTATTTGATCTATTCTTATATGTGTTAATCACTTAAGCCTTAAAAGAAAACACATGCAAAAGTGTTAAGGGACCGCAATACCCTGCAGCCCAAGTCATTTTCCAAGCCTCAAAAAAGTCCTTTAAATAGAAAAGAACCCATATGTTCTTTACATAGAAAACAACCCAAGAAACCAGAAACTGAGTGGTTGTCCATCATTTGGAGGATGGTATATGAATGTTATGGAATATTATTGTTTTATAAGAAATGATCAGCATAAATATTTCTGATGTCTGGAAAGACTTACATATATGCATATATTTTGAAAATAAAAAAGCTTTAATAAAATTTTAAAAAGTCCTTTCACTATTCTGTGTCTCTGATCATGTTTGTTTCATTTTCCTATTATAAATATTTAGTAATAATTGTTTTCTTTTCTTTAACCTTTAAGCAGCCAAAGTATTTAATTTTGAAACCTTATGTAATTATATGAATTGTTGATAATATTTCTCATGACAAAAATTTATTTTTTTCACATTTGGGTAACCAAACTATTTCCATCTTATCTGAAAATTATGTTTCTTTACATTTGGATTTTGAAATCTCCCTTCATTATTAAGCCACACCTCTGTAGCAGGCTGTGATCTATTTCCTGAAGTCTATTTTTTCTGTCTAGGCACTTTGTTTTATTGAGGATAAAATATATTTTTCCTCTAACCACTGAAATTTCTCCAACTATACTACACCATGTTTTATCCTTCTTTTTCATTAATTTGCTCACATGATTTGAGCTGCTTAATATATAATGATGCTGTAATAAGTGAGATTAATTCAACATTTATTTAGCATTTATTTAGAACCCAGTTTATTACTATATTTGGCAACACAAAGAAAGGCAAAATAGCCCCTGGTATAAAGAAGTAAATATCACTTGTTTTATTTGAATGAGTTATACTCAGGCTAGACCACATTTAGTTCACTGTTATCAGTCTACCAGGATATAATGTTAGTAGCAATGTCAAATACTCTTTTTTTCTGTTCCAGTCTCTATACTTTCTTACTTGTTGCCTTAATTTTGGGCATTTTATATAGACATTAGAGTGCAAAATGAGGAAATATCTTGGAGCACTTAACAAAAAGTGTGGCACCGGAGGAGTTCAATAACTGTTTATTCCTTTTCTCTTTCTTCTCTCCTTCTTATGTCTAGATTATACTAATAATCTATTTCTGGACTTTTCCCCCCATGTTTCTAGTGAACCTTGGGTATATCAACTGTGATTTTTCTTTTTTCATTGTTGGTTAATCCTTCAGTATTTAAACGATGGATATACCAAACACCTGTTTTTCCTCTTTCTTACACACATAGGTAGAATTTTTTTTATATTTATATTTATATAGCAAATTATCTATTTACATTATCTATTTATCTATCTATCAATGTCAAGATTTATCTGATTTACTGCAATCCTTACTTGGCATCTGCTATAATTTTATTTGTACTATAGTCCAAAAGTCTAATATTCTATGTTAGACATCTTATTCTTAGTCAGTGGTTAACTTTCTAAATTACTTTTCTTTTATGTAACCCTTCCCTTCAATGAGCAACAATATAACCCAGGTTCATGTGGTCTTCAGATTTTGGTCAGAAAATTGAAATATGTGTAATAATATTTAGGTTCCTTTCATGTGATTGTATGTCTCCATATGAATTATCAGAAGTGAGTAGTAGCTATGTATATTGACAGATATTAAAAGGGTTTTTGCTATGTCTTGGGATATACTGGGAAGAAAATGTGCTTTCTAATGTTTTTAAGTTAAAATACATGTTTCCCACTAATCTTGAACAGTGAATAGCAAAACTTCAATTGACTTTTTAATTTTTTTCTGAAACTTTTATTCTCAAACTTTCTAGATACCTTCAGTTTATTAATGTTACTGTGACATTGACTACATATCAAAATGTAATAATTATTGCAAGTAAATATCTGACAAAATTGATTATTTTTCAGAATTATTGTATAACTGGCTCACTTAATTAGATGTATAATTTTAAAACAAATATATTATGTACATATATTGTCTTTATGATAATATCAGATTTTGAGGCTTATGATATGCTTGGAGAGGGAGACATCTCTACAGCTGGTATTAATTTAAAATTCCTCTACCCATCCTGTAGTTGGAAACTCTTTTCCAGATCTATGTTGACCCCATCCCAAGCATGCATTTTGCTATTGTGGAAACCTAACAAAGAAAACTTTCCTAAACAACCTGCATACATGGAAAACTGGGAGGAACTCTCCATCGTTCACCCTCTGTAATTTGTCTAAGTTCTCTCAATAGGAAATATCTTTCTTTTTAGGTATGATTCTATATTTTTTTGACTTGAGAATTCTTGAATTCAACTATTATATGTCAAAATGATAGAATTTTATGTCACTACTTGACTAATATAGTATTTTGGGTTTTAGTATACTCTAAAATATTTCATATTTTCTGTAGTAATTTTGTGTTAAATTTTTCTAACTCTTTCTTTATGAAATTTGGGGCAGTTGGAAAAATCATGATTTATGTACAGTTATTTCATATCATATAAATTAATGTTAAATGTTAAATTTGGTTTTATTTTTAACAGCATACTGTTTCTTTAAATAAACTATCATGTCTACATTGAAATTATACAAATTTATTTTTCTTTTTTTATTCCTATTCTTAGCATTTCTAAAATTATTTTGAATAGCTATGGTGATAATGGGCTTACCTTTGATTTTATTGAAAATACCGCTAGTTTATTATTAGAGATAATACAGTTTCCTCATTTTAGATAGATACTATATATTATGTTAAGAACAGACTCATTGTGTCGATTTGTAGTATTTGTTTTAAACAACAACTGATATTGAAAAATGTTACTTAAGTTTCTACATCTAGTGAGAAAATCAAAGTACTTTTCTGCTTTTACTATCAATGGGATCATTATGTTCATAATTATTCTAATATCAAAAAAATAATCCACATTTCTGGTATAAATTAAACCTGAACAAAGTTTATATAAGTTGGCAAATGTTGCTATAGTCTATCTGATAATATTTTATTTAAAATGTTTTACATCAATATTATTTAAAGATTACTACTACTACTTCTACTAATATCACCACCACCATTACCACTACCACTACTACTATTTTTGTAATGCATTTTGGTATTATGTGGTTTGGCTAAGGTTACATAACTAGTAAGTCAAGCATCTGAGGCCATATTTGAATTCAGGTCTTCCTGACTCTAGAGGTTGTGCTCTGTGCATCATTCTACTTAGCTATTCCATGATAATTTTTAACCAAAAGAACATTATATACAGGAATTATAAGGTATTATAAGGATGAACAACTGTGAAAGATTTACCTACTGATTAAGACAATGATCCAAAATAATATCAAATAACTCATGATTAAAAGTCATCTACCTTTGAAGAAAGAATTGCTGAATTCTAAGTGCAGCCTGAAAAACAATTTCTTCTTTACTTAAATTTTTAAAAATAGTCCTATTTTTTTATTATTTTCTTTAATTTTCTTTTTCCCCCTTTCCCCAGTTTAAGTAGACTATCTTTGAATCTTATAAAATTTTGGTAAGACTCCTTTTTTTTTCTACTTTGTAATAGTTTATGTAGTATTTTAATGAATTGTTCTTTAAAAGATTCATAAAATTCAATTTTAAATCTAGCCATTCACATTCTCCCCTTTCCCTAAGGAAGTTCCTTTATGGATTGGTCAACTTCTTTTTCTATGATTGAGTTATGTAGTCTTATATTTCCTATTTTTTTCAATTTCCCTCTTTTTTTTTAAATTAATTTTATAATTATAAATTTTTGACAGTATATATGCATGAGTAATTTTTTATAACATTATCCCTTGTATTCATTTTTCCAAATTTTCCCCTCCCTCCCTCTATTCCCTACCCTAGATGACAGGCAATCAGATACATTTTACATATGTTATAGTATAACCTATATACAATATATGTGTATAAATACAATTTTCTTATTGCACATTAAGTATTGGATTCTGAAAGTATAAGTAACCTGGGTAGATAAATAGTAGTGCTAATATTTTACATTCAATTCCCAGTGTTCCTTCTCTAGGTGTAGTTGTTTCTGTCTATCATTGATCAGCTGGAAGTGAGTTGGATCTTCTTTATGTTGAAGATATCCACTTCCATCAGAATACGTCCTCATACAGTATTGTTGTTGAAGTGTATAGTGATCTTCTGGTTCTGCTCATTTCACTCATCATCAGTTCATGCAAGTCTCTCCAAGCCTTTTTGAATTCATCCTGCTGGTCATTTCTTATAGAGCAATAATATTCCATAAACTTCATATACCATCATTTACCCAGCCATTCTCCAATTGATGGACATCCATTCATTTTCCAGTTTTTAGCCACTACAAAAAAAGCTGCTACAAACATTTTGTCACATACAGGTCCCTTTCCCATATTTATTATTTCTTTGGGATATAAGGCCAGTAGTAGCACTACTGGATCAAAGAGTATGCACAGTTTGATAACTTTTTGGGCATAGTTCCAAATTGCTCTCCAGAATAGCCAGATTCTTTCACAACTCCACCAACACTGTATTAGTGTCCCAGTTTCCCCACATCCCCTCCAACATTCATCATTATTTATTCCTGTCATCTTAGCCAATCTGACAGGTGTGTAGTGGTATCTCAGAGTTGTCTTAATTTGCATTTCTCTCATCAGTAGTGATTTGGAGCACTCTTTCATATGAGTGGATAGTTTCGATTTCATTATCTGAGAATTGTCTGTTCATATCCTTTGACCATTTATCAATTGGAGAATGGTTTGATTTCTTATAAATTAGGGTCAGTTCTCTATATATTTTGGAAATGAGACCTTTATCAGAACCTTTAACTGTAAAAATATTTTCCCAATTTGTTACTTCCCTTCTAAACTTGTTTGCATTAGTATTGTTTGTGCAGAAACTTTTTAGTCTGATGTAATCAAAATCTTCTATTTTGTGATCAATAATGATCTCTAGTTCTCCTCTGGTCATAAATTCCTTCCTCCTCCACAGGTCTGAGAGGTAGACTATTCTCTGCTCCTCTAATCTATTTATGATCTCATTCTTTATGTCTAAATCATGGACCCATTTTTATCTTATCTTGGCATATGGTGTTAAGTGTGGATGCATATCTAATTTCTGCCATACTAATTTCCAGTTTTCCCAACAGTTTTTTTGTTTTTCAAATAATGAATTTTTATCCCTAATTTTGGTATCTTTGGGTTTATCAAACACTAGATTGCTATAGTTGTACCCTTTTTTTGTCCTCTGTACCTAATCTGTTCCACTGATCGACTGGTCTATTTCTTAGCCAATACCAAATGGTTTTGGTGACTGCTGCTATATAATATTGCTTTAGATCAGGTATACCTAAACCACCTTCATCTGACTTTTTTTTTCATTAATTCCCTTGAAATTCTCGATCTTTTATTCTTCCATATGAACTTTGTTGTTATTTTTTCTAGCTCACTAAAATAGTTTCTTGGGAATCTGATTGGTATAGCACTGAATAATAGTTGGGGAGTATTGTCATCTTTATTATATTCGCTCAGCCTATCCAAGAGCACTAGATGTCTTTCCAATTATTTAAATCTGACTTTATTTTTGTGGCAAGTGCCTTGTAATTTTGTTCATATAATTTCTGACTATTCTTTGGTAGATGGATTCCCAAATATTTTATGCTCTCGACATTTGTTTGGAATGGAATTTCTCTTTGTATCTCTTGCTATTGCAATTTATTGGTGATGTATAAAAATGCTTCGGATTTATGTGGATTTATTTTGTACCCAGCAACTTTGCTAAAGTTTTGAATTATTTCTAATAACTTTTTATTAGAATCTCTGGGATTTTCTATGTTTACCATTATATCATCTGCAAAGAGTGACAGTTTGATTTCCTCATTACCTACTCTTATTCCTTTAATCTCTTTCTCGACTCTTATTGCTGAGGCTAGCATTTCTAATACAATATTGAATAGTAATGGTGATAGTGGACAACCTTGTTTCACTTCTGATCTTACTGGGAAAGGTTCCTGTTTATTTCCATTACATATTATGCTTACTGACAGTCTTAAGTATATACTCCTGACTATTCTAAGGAATAGTCCATTTATTCCTATACTCTCAAGCATTTTTAGTAGGAATGGATGTTGGATTTTATCAAATGCTTTTTTCTCCATCTATAGAGATGATCATATGGTTTTTATTAATTTGATTATTAATATTGTCAATTACACTAATAGTTTTCCTAATTTTAAACCAGCCCTGCATTCCTGGTATAAATCCTAATTGATCATAGTGTATTATCCTGTGGATGATTTTCTGAAGTCTTTTTGCTAATATCTTATTTAAGACTTTAGCATCAATATTCATTAAGGAAATTGGCCTATAGTTTTCTTTCTCAGTTTTTGATCTACCTGGTTTAGGTATCAGTACCATGTCTGTGCCATAAAAGGAGTTTGGCAGGACTCCTTCATCCCCTATTTTTTTTTCAAATAGTTTATACAACATTGGGGCTAGTGGTTCTTTAAATGTTTGGTAGAATTCACAAGTAAATCCATCTGGTCCTGGGGATTTTTTCCTAAGGAGTTGATTATATTTCCTATTTTAAGAAATACTGGCATTTTGTGTGTGTGTGTGTGTTTGTGTGTTTTTACAAATATTTATGTAAGATGATCAGTCTTACTGTCATATAATTGAACAAAGTTGTAACTAATAATTTATTTTCTTTCTTATAATTAGTTACACCATTATATTTCTTCTCTATTTTTTGATTCTCTTACTTTGGTTTTGATTTGTCTTCCAAAGTGATATGATTTGAGGCAAAGTCTAATCATTGCTCTCCTACTCCGAGTTAAGTTCCTGACCCAGGTTTCAGAATACATAACTCTTTTTTGGGGCTCATCATTGATTTTTAATTCCAGTAGATTGCTTCTAACTCAACTACTGTAAGTTATCTGCAAAGTTCTGTAGATTCATAGTTTCAGAATTTTAAGCTCTCCCTTTGTCTAAGATTACTGGTTTCGCTATTTCACTACAAACTTCAGAAGGGGCTGGAGGATGGAATTGAGACACCATTAGTTTTTACTTATATATACAACAAAACTGCTTTCTTATGAAATGCTCACTTTTCAGACTAAGATAACTACCTATACTGTAATATCCACACCCACCATGACCAGTGAGAGTCCCTGCAGCTGATCATCCTGAATCTTTGGTTGAAAATTCCATAGTGAATGATATAACCTGGAGCAGAAAAGCTATGAGAAAATAAGGGCTGGTTGGTCCAATCATGACTCTTTCTACCATTTGCTCTATCCCTACCTTAGATGTGATTTATCCAAATCTTTGGAAACTGAGTTGCAATTTGAGCATCAATTCAAGGTAATAGACCATTTGTTGTAATATTTATTTATATATTATCATTTATTCTATGTAAAATAGTGCTGACATTTTTATTAGGTTTCTAGTTTTTTTTTTTTCTTATGTGTGATTAATACAGATTTTGAGTATTGTGTTCCTAAACCCATTTTCTTGATTAATTCTGACAATTTTCATTACACATTTTTATGTAATTTAGTTCTCTCGGGAAATGCTAGTACTGCAATATTGAATAATTGATTCTACTTATCTACAATTGTTTTTCATTACTATCTGTTTTTGATATTCATTACTTCTTATCATATAAGAAAATTTTATTTGTTTTTATGTACCATATTTTCTTTAGCATCTCCCCAATCAATGGAAACTTACTTTAAAAATATACATGAACTACATATATAAACAAAATACAAGTAGACTTGCAGGAATTCACTAGCACTGAAGAAGAAATATAGGAGGAATATGAAAAGCTTCATTTATAAGCTTGAATAGGACTTGAATTTTGAAGGAAATAGGTTTAAAGTGTCAAACTTTATGAGGAAGTGTCTTATAGGCATGAGTGAGAAAATGTTTAGAAATCATGATACTTAGAACTATACAATCAATAAATAAAAATTAAGATGAGATTTTATGCAAGGGACTCTGCACCATAATTTATGTCATTATATTATGATCACATTCTTATGAGGCAAATTTTAAAAGCCAGTTTATAATATTTTGTCATGTTTCAGTGTCATGAAAAAATACCATCATATAACAAAGTGGGGGATTCCCCATAGAGCCACATATCCTTAAAGAGGGGAAAAAGTATACTTTTTCAATTCTTCTTTGAAACCAAATTTGAGCAACATTCATCATCTTCCCCCCATTTTTCTACTTACATCATTGTAATCATTATGCAAATTATTTTGCTGGGTCTATTTGTTTACCATAAAATCAATTAACATATATTTTTCGGTTTCAGTAACATTTATCATTTCTTGCTTTGTGATAATGTTCTAGTAAAGACATGTACTACATGTCTCTTTAATCATTTGTTCATTGACTATTCTTTTTGGTTTTGTTTTTGTGAAACTATGAAAACTATACATATATGTGTGTTTTATGGCCTATTTTATAATCATCAGACTATTTTGAACTAAGTGAGTACTCTGGATTAAAGGGCACCATTATTGCCATCATCGATTCATCATTTTGAATTGCTTTCTGGAATGTTCAAATTATTTGAAGAGTATGTTAATATTTCTGTCATAACAAAATTTCCCCAACATTGATTATCCCTGAATTTTGTAATTTTTGGCAATCTGCTGGGTATCAGGTGAAACCTCAAGGTTGTTTTGATTTGTAATTTTTATTAGTGATTTTAAAATAATATTTCATATGGTTACTAATTATTATTCTTTTAATTTTTTAAAATTCTTCTACTCTGGTCATTCATCTGTTGAAGACTGATCATAGACTCTTTTGTTGTTTAGTATTTTCAGCATGGTTTGATTCTTTATGAGTGAGTTCTTGGCAAAGATAAAGGGGCTTTCCATTTCCTTCTCCATCTCATTGTATAGATAAAGAAACTGAAACAAAGAGTACTGAGTTGCCCAAGGTTACACAATTAGTAAGTTTCTGAAGCTATATTTGAAATCAGGTCTTCTTGACTCTGCATTAAGTACTCTATCTATTTTTCCATCTAACAAACTCATGCAGTCTTGATTTTATACATTTATATAATTTTGCTTATTGTCTTTTGTATCACATGTTTCTTTAAAATATTTAAAATATTTAAATTGTTTTATCCTTTTTCTTTTTGTATAGATTTTATCCTTATAAACATTTATTTTCAGTTTAATGTAATCATAGTTATTTATTGTATTTTGTCATTTCCTCTTGTTTACCCCATGTTGAAAAATATGAATCAAGGGCTTTATTTTAATTTTTGAAAATTGCTCAATGTCATAGGGGGAGAGATTGGGACTAGGATAAAGAGAGGAATATTTCTTGAGACTTTTCTCAACTTTCATCTTCCTTTGCAAGATATTTTTGTTGTAAATGGCATCAGATTGATCTCTGTTGTAAATTAATCTGTCTTTGTTCCATACTTTCTCCATTTTCTTATAGCCAAAACCCCAGTATATCCCCTCCTTATACTGTGTCCCAAAAGTCTTAGTTAAGTTTTTAAAAGTTTATATAGTTTATAGAATATATAAAAATTAATAATACAATATGTATAGCAAGGCAGTCTACTCCTTACATGTAGCTTGGGAATGTCATTGCGATACTTTTATGCTACATGTTGTCATAATGAAGAGAAGGAGCAGGCATCTTTCCTCCATTCCCCACCATTCTCCAACTGACTCTTCTTTGCCAAGAGGCAAAAAATATTTTGGGGTCAGAAGATTGGTCAATCCCCTCTTCTCCGAGAGGAATGATAACAGGCTAGAATTACATTTGTTCCCCTAAATATTTACTATATAGAGGATGTAGCTAGCTTTTAAATTCAAGTTAAACTTATGATTTCTTTCATTAATGAAGAAAAAAAGGATCCCATGATTTATATTCAAGACTTGCCTCCCTTGTCACCCAATTGATTGTTGTCCTTCATTCACAAAGAAGACCAAAATGACATCACTGTTAGAGTTGAGTTAAAATGTATCCAACTGGGGCTGGTCAGACAGTACGAGCTTGGAGTACTCTGCCACAGATTGGGCACAAATATTCCATGTGAACATTTGGGGGGGATTCTCTCATTTTGTGAATCTCATGTTTCTCTGTTTTGCTCATAGAGCACAGCATCTTCCTGTGTCCACGTCTCCCATGTCATACAATATTAACATCTGCTATGTCACCCAATAGTAGTTAAACAATGAATACACATAGTACATAGAAAAGAAACTCGTTGGTACAAATTGATAGCTAAACAGAAGTCAAACAATGTAAAGATAGGAGAACATATAGAAAGAAGTACAAAATGAAGTAGTTCTCCTACTAGGTGACTCCCCTACACAGGTGACTCAGCTCAACCAAAGAACCTTAGATCTTACACAAAGGGAAATTGCTTTAAATCTCTGTTCTTGCAAATTTAGTATAGAAAGAAAATGAAAACTGCTAGCTCTTTTCATAGAAGTTTCTTCCCACCTTTATTGTTCCTTTATCAATATGAAGTAGGGTTCACTTCATCCATATTTCTCTTAAAATTAGCAGCCAGAAGCAAACAAATTTACTGCAGAGCCTGAAGAGATTCAAGAAAATAAAAAGCCTTTTGTTCCTTCTATTCTTGCCTACTCCACATGTCTTCCAGGTGCATAAGAATAATATTCACCAATAAGAAGAAAGTCCAAAATCCATAGAATAGTCCCCATTGACTTCAGGCCAAGTTTTCCATTCACCTCTCTCCAGAGTTCTTTAGAATGGAGTTAGAAAGTTTCCAGTCTCTCTGTTTCCCAATAACGTTATCCCCTCTATTGAAGAGGGGAAGCCCTGTATTTGGGTTTTATTTAGACATTAACACTTAGATTCACCTTTACAAACAAATATTTATGCAAAGATATTTTGTTATTGGTTGCTCAGTTATTCAGGCTTATCCAACTCTTCCTGACCCTGTTTGGGATTATCTTTGCAAGGATATTGAAGGGAGTTTCAAATTCATTTTCCTGGTCATTTTACAGATGAAGAAATGAAACAATTAGGATAAATTGATTTTTCCAGAGTTACACAGATAATAAGTTCTTGAGGTTGGATTTGAATTCATGAAGATGAGTCTTCCTGATTCCAAGACCCATGCTCTATCTGCTATACTACCTAAGGGTTTGCTCAAAGATATAATCTCAAATATAAATATTTACTCTCCTAATAAATATGATATATAATCTTCCCTGTTCCATTACTTCAGTCTCTGGGTAGAAGGAGATTAAGATCACAATTTAGCTTGGGTCCCAGTGAGTACAGTACCAATTCAAAATCCAAAATTCTACTATGCTATATTTCCTGGCTGCAATACAGGACCTGGTGTCCTAATTCCAAAGTCACTTTGGCTCAAATTCTTATGCCCCATAGGGATAGAACAACACAATTTAAACATCCCTTAAATATATTTCTCAGAGTCCTGGTTAAACAGAAGGAGTAAGAGAAAGAAAGTCTTTCCCTTCTCACTGGTTAATTCATGACATTTGTAAAGGAGAAGCATAATCTTTATCCATTGAGATGTAGCTGAAAAGAAAACAGTAGAAATGGAATAAACAGTTCAGTCTTGACAGTTTTAAATTAGTCACTTAAAGGAAGCCATCCACATGCATATGGTAGAGGCAGCTAAGTGGAATTATGAATAGATCCCTGGGCCTGGAGTCATGAAGACCTGCATTTGAATCTGTCTCAAATACTCACTAGCACTGTGACTTAGGATAAATCACTTTATCATCATCTTTAAAACTGGTAATAATATTACCTCCCAGAGTTGTCACAAAAAGCAAATTGTAAGCTACTTAGTATAGTAGATAGCACATAGCAAGAATTATATTAATATTAGTTATTCTTATTAATAGATGCAGCAATCTCCATAAAAACAAACCTGCCCAGAGAATTAAAGCACACGTATATAATTATATTATATGTTCAAGAATTTATAAATAGTATACCTTTATATTCTAGTTTGCATATATATGTATGTATGAAAATTGTGTAGGTGACTTGGAGGGTATGATGGATTAAGCCTGACTCAGTCAGGAATTTGCTAGTTATAATCTAAAATTAGAACAAAATGACACAATTATCATCCAAATAACATTTAATAAAATAAAACTTACTTAGACCCAGCAGGGGAAGAGTCTTCACAGTAGGAAAATGATGTTCATGCAGAATAAAGCATTGGTTCATTTGAGAATAGTTTACTAGTTTTTTTCATGCTGTCGGTTTACAATTTGAAATCTCAGTATTGAGCTCTAGCCCTTTAAATGCTTTTCATACTCAGATGATTGGTAAGCTACACCTGCTTCTCTGAGTCAATCAAATCATTGGATAGTGTCAATGTTTTTAGTCAGTATTAATAAGCATTTTTCAGTGACTACTATATGCCATCATCATGCTAAACCTTGGGAATAGAAAGATTATGGTATGGTGGTCCCTACCTTCAAAGAGTTCACAATCTAATTGGGAAAGAAAGCACATAATACAGAAGTTAAAAGTGGGAGGTGGCTAGGAGACCATAAAATTCTGAAGTCAGAGGGGGAAATGATCTGAAGAAGTAGAATTTAAATTTATCTTGCAAAATGATAAATTTCTAGAAGCTGTGAAATGCAAGAGATTAACTCTGTTGGAAATGATGAGATGAATTCCATTGGTATCCTTCGTTAATGAAAAAAGATTAAGGGGGCAGCTAGGTGGCACAGTGGATAGAGCAATAGCCTTGAAGTCAGGAGCATCTGAGTTCAAATCTGACCTCAGACACTTAACACTTCCTAACCCTGTAACCCTGGGCAAGTCACTTAACCCCAATTACCTCAGGAAAAGAAGCTAAAGATATTAGGGATGATTACAAGTTCAGTACTTTATCCAGTTTTTCTTCTAGCTAATACTATTTTATACATTTAAAGTACAATAAATATTTTCTATATACAGAGCTAGAGAGAGACAGAGAGGCAGAGAGAAAGAGAGAAGAGTGAGGGGGAGAGGAGAAAGATTGAGACAGAAATAGAGACAAAGAGAAGTTGTCTTTAACTGCTGAATTCTCTGTGAAAGAATGGAGAGCCCTCAAACAAAGGAGTGCTGAGGAAGCATGATTTAAAGTTGAATTTATCTTATAATACAATGTTTCTGAAGATTATGGAAATCCAACATGAGCTGGGTGGGGCATGATGAAGTGAATTCTTTAAGTGACCTTCTAACTGTTTAAAGGGAGATGTCATATGTCATTTCATAATGAGAAACAGGGAAAGACTATAGAAACAGTTTTTTTTTTTTTTAATTTTATTTCATGTCGGGGGGCGGAGCCAAGATGGCGGAGAAGAAACACACTACTCAGTGAACGTCCTCACTCCCTCACAACCAATTAGATAAATTAAGTCTCAAAATTAGCTCAGGACTGATAGATACCACAAGGACTGGAAGCACGACTTACCAGCTGAAGAGAATCTGGAGTTTCAACAGGAAAGGTCAGTTCTCAGGGGAGGAATAAGAAAGACCAGCACAGACGGTGGGGTAGGGGCACACTGCGCCCATTGCGCTGGGAGGGGCTCTGGGATCAGAGAAGCCACTGAGGTAAAGGAATCTGGCACAGGCTGTTAGCTCTTCTCTACTAATTATTTAGCAGTTCAGAAGAGAAAGCCAAAATATTTTAAAACTCAGATTAGATTTCCCCCACCCTCCCCACCCTGGGGGTGACTCGGCAGACTCGGCACCAGGGGGTGTGGCCTCAGCTACCTCCTGAGAATAGTTAAGAGACTGACAAGTGGGTGGATACGGCCCAAGGCAACACACACTGCCTAGCTTAGCTGGAGGGAGTGGAACTCAGCTCCAGGAAGTCCCAGAGAAGCGGAACCTTTGAACTAGGGACCGCGGTTTCTGGCAGACACTTCCAGTTTGAGCGCAGGGGCTTCTCACGTCACCTGCTGCAGACATCCACTCCCCACTCGGACACATAGGCTGAGCTTCTTGCTGTCTTCACTATTCTACGCCCTCAAAGCACAGCAGTGCTAATCACCTCTGAGGCACTTCCAGGGAGGGGGTGGGGAACTCTCTCCCAGAGCTCTCTCTTATCGCGGGCGCAGGGGCCGCTGCATCCATCCGGTCTGGGAGGAAGCTGGTAAAGAAGTAAATAATTTCCTACCCCAGGGACAGACCCCAAAACATTTTTTAAGTATGAGCAAAAAAGCTAGAAAAACTATAGATTCCTTCTATACAGAGAAAGAGCGGGTACCCAACCCCGAGGAAGTTAACAGCAAAGATTCAGAAGATAACAACCTAAAGGGGAACGATTCCTGCCCCCCATCACATAACTCTCTCCTAGAAGAAGCTCTTAAGAAATTGAGGGAGATCGAAGAAAAATGGGGCAAGGAAAGGGAAGTTATGATAGAGAATAACAACGTCCTGAAATTGGAGTTGGAAAAAATAAAGAATTCACAGGAGATGCAGGGAAACAAAATTAGTGAATTAGAAAAGGTTAAAAAAACACAGGAAAGTAGGATTTCTGAATTGGAAAAGATAAAAAAGTCTCAAGAAAATAGAATTTCTGAATTGGAAAAGGAAAATAATTCTCAAAAAAAAAATTAGGGAAATGGAAAAAAATTCAACAGAGCAAAATAATTCATTTAAAAACGAAATTGGGCATTTACAAAAAGAACTAAAAACTGTGAAAGAAGAAAATAACTCCTTAAAAGTCAGGATGGAACAAATAGAAATGAATGATTCACAGAGAACCCAAGAATCAGTCAAACAAAACAAAAAAAAAATGAGAAGCTGGAGAACAACGTCAAATACTTACTGGGAAAATCTATAGACCTGGAAAATAGATCTAGGAGAGATAATCTGCGGATTATTGGACTTCCAGAAAACTATGACCAAAAAAAGAGCCTAGATTCTATTTTACAGGAAATTATCAAAGAGAACTGTCCAGAGATAATAGAAACAGAAGGGAAAGTAGATGTGGAAAGAATTCATCGAACTCCTTCTGAAATACACCCTAAAAAAAGAACACCACGGAATATTGTGGCTAAGCTGCAGAATTACCACACAAAGGAGAAAATCCTGCAAGCAGCTAGAAAAAAACAATTTAAATACCAAGGTGCCACAATAAGGGTCACCCAAGATCTGGCTGCCTCCACATTAAAAGATAGAAGGGCCTGGAACCTGATATTCCGTAAGGCAAAAGATCAAGGACTGCAACCAAGAATGAACTACCCAGCTAAGTTTAGCATCTTTTTCCACGGAAGAAGATGGTCATTCAATGAAACAGAGGAATTCTATATGTTTCTAAGAAAAAAACCAGACTTAAACAAAAAATTTGATCTACATCCACAAGACTGAAGAGAAACAGAAAAAGGTACACAGAACCCTTGAGAACTGTAACTCTGTTGTGGGTATATAAAAAATACTCAAGGATAATTTGATTTTACTGATATAAAAGAAAAAAAGGGGGGTGTAGTAAAGGGAAGGAGGTCGGTTCAGAAAAAGGGGAAGGAGTGATAAAAAGAGGGAAACTACATCCCAGGAAGAGACATAGAAAATACACCATATCTGAGGGAACTTAGTGAGGGGGAGAATCATTGTGTGAATCTTACTCTCATCAGAAGAGGCTCAAAGAGTAAATAATTAACATATTTGTTTTTCAGAGAATTTTCTCTCACCTCATTAAAAGGGGGGAGAGGAAAAGGGAAAAGGAAAAGGGGAATAAGTGAAGGGACTTGGAGGGAGGGGGGAGGGATCCTAAAAAAAAAAAAAAAAAAAAAAGAGGGAGGGTTGCGCGTCACAAGGGGGGTCTGTAAATTAAATATCGGGGAGGGGGATCAGGGGGGTCAAGGGAAAAAAGCATAATCTGGGGATAATACGATGGCAGGAAATACAGAATTAGTAATTTTAACTGTAAATGTAAATGGGTTGAACGATCCCATCAAACGGAGACGGATAGTAGATTGGATCAAAAAGCAGAACCCTACAATATGTTGCCTACAGGAAACACACTTAAAGCAGGGAGATACATACAGAGTAAAGGTAAAAGGTTGGAACAGAGCCTATTATGCTTCAGGTAAAGCCAAAAAAGCAGGGGTAGCTATCCTTATCTCAGATCAAGCAAAAGCAGAAGTAGATCTCGTTAAAAAAGATAAGGAAGGAAACTATATCCTGCTGAAAGGTAGCATAAATAATGAAGCCATATCAATACTAAACATATATGCACCAAGTGGTATAGCATCTAACTTTCTAAAGGAAAAGTTAAGAGAACTGCAAGAAGAAATAGACAGTAAAACTATAATAGTGGGAGATCTCAACCTTGCACTCTCAGATTTAGACAAATCAAACCACAAAACAAACAAGAAAGAAATTAAAAAAGTAAATAGAACATTAGAAAAACTAGGTATGATAGACCTTTGGAGAAAACTGAATGGCAATAGGAAGGAATATACTTTCTTCTCAGCAGTTCATGGATCCTATACAAAAATTGACCATATACTAGGACATAAAGATCTCAAAATTAAATGTAGGAAGGCAGAAATAATAAATGCCTTCTTCTCAGATCACAATGCAATAAAAGCTACATTCAGTAAAAAGTTAGGGGTAAATAGACCAAAAAGTAATTGGAAACTGAATAATCTCATCTTAAAGAATGACTGGGTGAAAGAGCAAATTATAGAAACAATTAACAATTTCACCCAAGATAATGATAATGATGAGACATCATATCAAAATCTTTGGGATGCAGCTAAAGTGGTAATAAGGGGAAATTTTATATCTTTAGAGGCTTATTTGAAGAAAATTGAGAAAGAGAAGATTAACGAATTGGGCTTACAACTTAAAAGGCTAGAAAAAGACCAAATTATAAACCCCCAACCAAAAATTAAACTCGAAATACAAAAATTAAAAGGAGAAATCAATAAAATTGAAAGTAAAAAAACTATTGAATTAATAAATAAAACCAAGAGTTGGTTTTATGAAAAAGCCAATAAAATAGATAAAACTTTGGTAAATTTGATCAAAAAAAAGAAAGAGGAAAATCAAATTGATAGTCTTACAAATGAAAAGGGGGATCTTTCCACCAATGAAGAGGAAATTAGAGAAATAATAAGGAGTTACTTTGCCCAACTTTATGCCAATAAATTTGATAACTTAAGTGAAATGGATGACTTCCTCCAAAAATATAGGCTCCCTAGATTAACAGAGGAGGAGATAAATTGCTTAAATAGTCCCATTTCAGAAAAAGAAATAGAACAAGCTATTAATCAACTCCCCAGGAAAAAATCCCCAGGGCCAGATGGATTCACATGTGAATTCTACCAAACATTTAAAGAACAATTAGCCCCAATGTTATATAAATTATTTGAAAAAATAGGGGATGAAGGAGTCCTACCAAATTCCTTTTATGACACAGACATGGTACTGATACCTAAACCTGGTAGATCGAAAACTGAGAAAGAAAATTATAGACCAATCTCCTTAATGAATATTGATGCTAAAATCTTAAATAAGATATTGGCAAAAAGACTTCAGAAAATCATCTCCAAGATAATACACTATGATCAAGTAGGATTTATTCCAGGAATGCAGGGCTGGTTTAATATTAGGAAAACTATTAATATAATTGACCATATTAATAATCAAATTAATAAGAACCATATGATCATCTCAATAGATGCAGAAAAAGCATTTGACAAAATCCAACATCCATTCCTACTAAAAACTCTTGAGAGTATAGGAATAAATGGATTATTCCTTAGAATAATCAGGAGTATATATTTAAGACCGTCAGTAAGCATAATATGCAATAGAAATAAACTGCAACCTTTCCCAGTAAGATCAGGAGTGAAACAAGGTTGCCCACTATCACCATTACTATTCAATATAGTACTAGAAACGCTAGCCTCGGCAATAAGAGCCGAGAAAGAGATTCAAGGAATTAGAGTAGGAAATGAGGAAATTAAGCTATCACTTTTTGCAGATGACATGATGGTATACTTAGAGAACCCCGACTCTGCTAAAAAGCTACTAGAAATAATTCAAAATTTCAGCAAAGTGGCAGGATACAAAATAAATCCACATAAATCCTCGGCATTTTTATATATCACTAACAAAATGCAACAGCAAGAGATACAAAGAGAAATTCCATTCCAAACAAATGTTGAGAGTATAAAATATTTGGGAATCCATCTACCAAAGAAAAGTCAGGAATTATATGAGAAAAATTACAAAACACTTGCCACAAAAATAAAATCAGATTTAAATAATTGGAAAGACATTCAGTGCTCTTGGATAGGCCGAGCGAATATAATAAAGATGACAATACTCCCCAAACTAATCTATTTATTTAGTGCTATACCAATCAGACTCCCAAGAAACTATTTTAATGACCTAGAAAAAATAACAACAAAATTCATATGGAAGAATAAAAGGTCAAGAATTGCAAGGGAACTAATGAAAAAAAACTCAGAGGAAGGTGGTCTAAGTGTACCTGATCTAAAGCTATATTATATAGCAGCAGTCACCAAAACCATTTGGTATTGGCTAAGAAATAGACCGGTAGATCAGTGGAACAGATTAGATACAAAGGACAAAAAAGGGTACATCTATAGCAATCTAATCTTTGACAAACCCAAAGATTCCAACATTAGGGATAAAAATTCATTATTCGGAAAAAACTGTTGGGAAAACTGGAAATTAGTATGGCAGAAAATAGATATGGATCCACACTTAACACCATATACCAAGATAAGATCAAAATGGGTCCATGATTTAGGCATAAAGAGGGAGATAATAAATAGATTAGAGGAACAGAGGATAATCTACCTCTCAGACTTGTGGAGGAGGAAGGAATTTATGACCAGAGGAGAACTAGAGATCATTATTGATCACAAAATAGAAGATTTTGGTTACATCAAACTAAAAAGTTTCTGTACAAATAATACTAATGCAAACAAGATTAGAAGGGAAGTAACAAATTGGGAAAATATTTTTAAAAACAAAGGTTCTGACAAAGGTCTCATTTCCAAAATATATAGAGAACTAAACATAATTTATAAGAAACCAAACCATTCTCCAATTGATAAATGGTCAAAGGATATGAACAGACAATTCTCAGAGGAAGAAATTGAAACTATATCCACTCACATGAAAGAGTGTTCCAAATCACTACTGATCAGAGAAATGCAAATTAAGACCACTCTGAGATACCACTACACACCTGTCAGATTGGCTAAGATGACAGGAACAAATAATGACAAATGTTGGAGGGGATGTGGGGAAATTGGGACACTAATACTTTGCTGGTGGAGTTGTGAAAGAATCCAGCCATTCTGGAGAGCAATCTGGAATTATGCCCAAAAAGTTATCAAACTGTGCATACCCTTTGACCCAGCAGCGCTACTACTGGGATTATATCCCAAAGAAATACTAAAGAGCGGAAAGAGACATATATGTGCCAAAATGTTTGTGGCAGCTCTTTTTGTTGTAGCTAGAAACTGGAAGATGAATGGATGTCCATCAGTTGGAGAATGGTTGGGTAAATTGTGGTATATGAAAGTTATGGAATATTATTGCTCAGTAAGAAATGACCAGCAGGAGGAATACAGAGAGGGTTGGAGAGACTTAAATCAACTGATGCTGAGTGAAATGAGCAGAACCAGAAGATCACTGTATACTTCAACAATGATACTGTATGAGGATGTATTCTGATGGAAGTGGAAATCTTCAACATAAAGAAGATCCAACTCACTTCCAGTTGATCAATGATGGACAGAGGTAGCTGCACCCAGAGAAGAAACACTGGGAAGTGAATGTAAATTGTTAGCACTAATATCTGTCTGCCCAGGTTGCATGTACCTTCGGATTCTAATGTTTATTGTGCAACAAGAAAATGATATTCACACACATGTATTGTACTTTAACTATATTGTAACACATGTAAAATGTATGGTATTGCCTGTCGTCGGGGGGAGGGAATAAGGGAGGGGGGGTAATTTGGAAAAATGAATACAAGGGATAATATTATAATATATATATATATATATATATATATATATATATAATAAAAAAAAAATTTATTTCATGTCATTTATTTTTTATTAGAATGAACTAGCCTGTGTTACAGGAGGTGGTCAGGTAGAGGAAACTATTTTCAACAGAGAAAGTTTTACACTGATAAAACAAACCAGAAGCTAAATGTTAGGGAATATAATTCAGAAACAAAAATTAGTAGAAATTGAGGAAAATTTGTTTTTTTTTTTACTTAATAATTTTTATTATATATATATTTATAATATTATCCCTTGTATTCATTTTTCCAAATTACCCCCCCTCTATTCCCTCGCCCCGATGACAGGCAATCCCATACATTTTACATGTGTTACAATATAGTCTAGGCACAATACATGTGTGTGAATATCATTTTCTTGTTGCACAATAAACATTAGAATCCGAAGGTACATGCAACCTGGGCAGACAGATATTAGTGCTAACAATTTACATTCACTTCCCAGTGTTTCTTCTCTGGGTGTAGCTACCTCTGTCCATCATTGATCAACTGGAAGTGAGTTGGATCTTCTTTATGTTGAAGATTTCCACTACCATCAGAATACATCCTCATACAGTATTGTGGTTGAAGTGTACAGTGATCTTCTGGTTCTGCTCATTTCACTCAGCATCAGTTGATTTAAGTCTCTCCAGGCCTCTCTGTATTCCTCCTGCTGGTCATTTCTTACAGAGCAATAATATTCCATAACCTTCATATACCACAATTTACCCAACCAACTGATGGACATCCATTCATCTTCCAGTTTCTAGCTACAACAAAAAGAGCTGCCACAAACATTTTGGCACATATAGGTCTCTTTCCGCTCTTTAGTATTTCTTTGAGATATAATCCCAGTAGTAGCACTGCTGGGTCAAAGGGTATGCACAGTTTGATAACTTTTTGGGCATAATTCCAGATTGCTCTCCAGAATGGCTGGATTCTTTCGCAACTCCACCAGCAATGTATTAGTATCCAAGTTCCCCACATCCCCTCCAACATTCATCATTATTTGTTCCTGTCATCTTAGCCAATCTGACAGGTGTGTAGTGGTATCTCAGAGTTGTCTTAATTTGCATTTCTCTGATCAATAGTGAATTGGAACACTCTTTCATGTGAGTGGATATAGTTTCAATTTCTTCCTCTGAGAATTGTCTGTTCATATCCTTTGACCATTTATCAATTGGAGAATGGTTCGGTTTCTTATAAATTAGGGTCAGTTCTCTATATATTTTGGAAATGAGACCTTTGTCAGAACCTTTGTTTTTAAAAATATTTTCCCAATTTGTTACTTCCCTTCTAATCTTGTTTGCATTAGTATTATTTGTACAGAAACTTTTCAGTTTGATGTAATCAAAATCTTCTATTTTGTGATCAATAATGATCTCTAGTTCTCCTCTGGTCATAAATTCCTTCCTCCTCCACAAGTCTGAGAGGTAGATTATCCTCTGTTCCTCTAATCTATTTATTATCTCCCTCTTTATGCCTAAATCATGTACCCATTTTGATCTTATCTTGGTATATGGTGTTAAGTGTGGATCCATATCTAATTTCTGCCATACTAATTTCCAGTTTTCCAAACAGTTTTTTCCGAATAATGAATTTTTATCCCTAATGTTGGTATCTTTGGGTTTGTCAAAGATTAGGTTGCTATATATATCCTTTTTTGTCCTTTGTATCTAATCAGGTCCACTGATCAACCTGTCTATTTCTTAGCCAATACCAAATGGTTTTGGTGACTGCTGCTATATAATATAGCTTTAGATCAGGTACACTTAGACCACCTTCCTCTGAGTTTTTTTTTCCATTAGTTCCCTTGCAATTCTAGACCTTTTATTCTTCCATATGAATTTTGTTGTTATTTTTTCTAGGTCATTGAAATAGTTTCTTGGGAGTCTGATTGGTATAGCACTAAATAAATAGATTAGTTTGCGGAGTATTGTCATCTTTATTATATTCGCTCGGCCTATCCAAGAGCACTGAATGTCTTTCCAATTATTTAAATCTGATTTTATTTTTGTGGCAAGTAATTTTTGTAATTTTTCTCATATAATTCCTGACTTTTCTTTGGTAGATGGATTCCCAAATACTTTATACTCTCAACATTTGTTTGGAATGGAATTTCTCTTTGTATCTCTTGCTGTTGCATTTTGTTAGTGATATATAAAAATGCCGAGGATTTATGTGGATTTATTTTGTATCCTGCCACTTTGCTAAAATTTTGAATTATTTCTAGTAGCTTTTTAGCAGAGTCTTTGGGTTTCTCTAAGTATACCATCATGTCATCTGCAAAAAGTGATAGTTTAATTTCCTCATTTCCTACTCTAATTCCTTGCATCTCTTTCTCGGCTCTTATTGCCGAGGCTAGCGTTTCTAGTACTATATTGAATAGTAATGGTGATAGTGGGCAAACTTGTTTCACTCCTGATCTTACTGGGAAAGGTTGCAGTTTATTTCTATTGCATATTATGCTTACTGAAGGTCTTAAATATATGTTCCTGATTATTCTAAGGAAAAGTCCATTTATTCCTATACTTTCAAGAGTTTTTAGTAGGAATGAATGTTGGATTTTGTCAAATGCTTTTTCTGCATCTATTGAGATGATCATATGGTTCTTATTAATTTGATTATTAATATGGTCAATTATATTAATAGTTTTCCTAATATTAAACCAGCCCTGCATTCCTGGAATAAATCCTACTTGATCATAGTGTATTATCCTGGCGATGATTTTCTGAAGTCTTTTGCTAATATCTTATTTAAGATTTTAGCATCAATATTCATTGAGGAGATTGATCTATAATTTTCTTTCTCAGTTTTCGATGTACCTGGTTTAGGTATCAGTACCATGTCTGTGTCATAAAAGGAGTTTGGTAGGACTCCTTCATCCCCTATTTTTTCAAATAATTTATATAACATTGGGGCTAATTGTTCTTTAAATGTTTGGTAGAATTCACATGTGAATCCATCTGGCCCTGGGGATTTTTTTCTGGGGAGTTGATTAATAGCTTGTTCTATTTCTTTTTCTGAAATGGGACTATTTAAGCAATTTATCTCCTCCTCTGTTAATCTAGGGAGCCTATATTTTTGGAGGAAGTCATCCATTTCACTATTGGCATAAAGTTGGGCAAAGTAACTCCTTATTATTTCTCTAATTTCCTCTTCATTGGTGGAAAGATCCCCCTTTTCATTTGTAAGACTATCAATTTGATTTTCCTCTTTCTTTTTTTTGATCAAATTTACCAAAGTTTTATCTATTTTATTGGCTTTTTCATAAAACCAACTCTTGGTTTTATTTATTAAATCAATAGTTTTTTTTTTTTTTTTTTTTTACTTTCAATATTTTTGATTTCTCCTTTTATTTTTTGTATTTCAAGTTTAATTTTTGGTTGGGGGTTTATAATTTGGTCTTTTTCTAGCCTTTTAAGTTGTAAGCCCAATTCGTTAATCTTCTCTTTCTCTATTTTCTTCAAATAAGCCTCTAAAGATATAAAATTTCCCCTTATTACTGCTTTAGCTGCATCCCAAAGATTTTGGTATGATGTCTCATCATTGTCATTATCTTGGGTGAAATTGTTAATTGTTTCTATAATTTGCTCTTTCACCCAGTCATTCTTCAAGATGAGATTATTCAGTTTCCAATTACTTTTTGGTCTATTTACCCCTAACTTTTTACTGAATGTAGCTTTTATTGCATTGTGATCTGAGAAGAAGGCATTTATTATTTCTGCCTTACTACATTTAATTTTGAGATCTTTATGTCCTAATATATGGTCTATTTTTGTATAGGATCCTGAACTGCTGAGAAGAAAGTATATTCCTTTCTATTGCCATTCAGTTTTCTCCAAAGGTCTATCATACCTAGTTTTTCTAATGTTCTATTTACTTTTTTAATTTCTTTCTTGTTTGTTTTGTGGTTTGATTTGTCTAAATCTGAGAGTGCACGGTTGAGATGTCCCACTATTATAGTTTTACTGTCTATTTCTTCTTGCAGTTCTCTTAACTTTTCCTTTAGAAAGTTAGATGCTATACCGCTTGGTGCATATATGTTTAGTATTGATATGGCTTCATTATTTATGCTACCTTTCAGCAGCATATAGTTTCCTTCCTTATCTTTTTTAATGAGATCTACTTCTGCTTTTGCTTGATCTGAGATAAGGATAGCTACCCCTGCTTTTTTGGCTTTACCTGAAGCATAATAGGCTCTGTTCCAACCTTTTACCTTTACTCTGTATGTATCTCCCTGCTTTAAATGTGTTTCCTGTAGACAACATATGGTAGGGTTCTGCTTTTTGATCCAATCTGCTATCCGTCTCCGTTTGATGGAATCGTTCATCCCATTTACATTTACAGTTAAAACTACTAATTCTGTATTTCCTGCCATCATATTATCCCCAGATTATGCATTTTTCCCTTGATCCCCCTCAACCCCTTCCCCGATATTTAATTTACAGACCCCCCTTGTGACACACAACCCTCCCTCTTTTTTTTTTAGTATCCCTCCCCCCTCCCTCGAAGTCCCTTCACTTATTCTCCTTTTCCTTTTCCCTTTTCCTCTCCCCCCTTTTAATGAGGTGAGAGAAAATTCTCTGAAAAACAAATATGTTAATTATTTACTCTTTGAGCCTCTCCTGATGAGAGTAAGATTCACACAATGATTCTCCCCCTCATTAAGTTCCCTCAGATATGGTGTATTTTCTCTGCCTCTTCCTGGGATGTAGTTTCCCTCTTTTTATCATTCCTTCCCCTTTTTCTGAACCGACCTCCTTCCCTTTACTAAACCCCCCTTTTTTTCTTTTATATCAGTAAAATCAAATTATCCTTGAGTACTTTTTATATACCCACAACAGAGTTACAGTTCTCAAGGGTTCTGTGTACCTTTTTCTGTTTCTCTTCAGTCTTGTGGATGTAGATCAAATTTTTTGTTTAAGTCTGGTTTTTTTCTTAGAAACATATAGAATTCCTCTGTTTCATTGAATGACCATCTTCTTCCTTGGAAAAAGATGCTAAACTTAGCTGGGTAGTTCATTCTTGGTTGCAATCCTTGATCTTTTGCATTATGGAATATCAGGTTCCAGGCCCTTCTATCTTTTAATATGGAGGCAGCCGGATCTTGGGTGACCCTTATTGTGGCACCTTGGTATTTAAATTGTTTTTTTCTAGCTGCTTGCAGGATTTTCTCCTTTGTGTGGTAATTCTGCAGCTTAGCCACAATATTCCGTGGTGTTCTTTTTTTAGGGTCTATTTCAGAAGGAGTTTGATGAATTCTTTCCACATCTACTTTCCCTTCTGTTTCTATTATCTCTGGACAGTTCTCTTTGACAATTTCCTGTAAAATAGAATCTAGGCTCTTTTTTTGGTCACAGTTTTCTGGAAGTCCAATGATCCGCAGATTATCTCTCCTAGATCTATTTTCAAGGTCTATAGATTTTCCCAGTAAGTACTTGACGTTGTTCTCCAGCTTCTCATTTTTTTTTTTTTTTTTTTTTTGGTTTGACTGATTCTTGGGTTCTCTGTGAATCATTCATTTCTATTTGTTCCATCCTGACTTTTAAGGAGTTATTTTCTTCTTTCACAGTTTTTAGTTCTTTTTGTAAATGCCCAATTTCGTTTTTAAATGAGTTATTTTGCTATATTGAATTTTTTTCCCATTTCCCTAATTTTTTTTTGAAAATTATTTTCTTATTCTAATTCAGAAATTCTATTTTCTTGAGACTTTTTTATCTTTTCCAATTCAGAAATCCTACTTTCCTGTGTTTTTTTTAACATTTTCTAATTCACTAATTTTGTTTCCCTGCATCTCCTGTGAATTCTTTATTTTTTCCAACTCCAATTTCAGGACGTTGTTATTCTCTACCATAGCTTCCCTTTCCTTTCCCCATTTTTCTTCAAACTCCCTTAATTTTTTTAGAGTCTCTTCTAGGAGAGAGTTATGTGATGGGGGGCAGGAATCGTTTCCCTTTAGGTTGTTATCTGCTGTCTCTCTGCTGTTAACTTCCTCGGGGTTGGATACCCGCTCTTTTTCTTTGTAGTAGGAATCTATGGGTTTTTTGCCTTTTTTGCTCATATTTAAAAAATCTTTTGGGGTCTGTCCCTGGGGTAGGAAATTATTTATTTACTTCTTTACCAGCTTCCTCCCAGACCAGATGGATGCAGCGGCTCCTGCGCCTGAGCTAAGATAGAGCTCTGGGAGAGAGTTCCCCACCCCCTCCCTGGAAGTGCCTCAGAGGTGATTAGAGCTGCTGTGCCCCGAGGGGGCTGTGTTTTAGCGGCTTCCCTGAGGTTGAGACTGACCAGTAAAGGCAGCACAAAGCCCAGCCTATGCATCCCAGTGGGGCGTGGATGTCTGCAGCAGGTGAAGTGAAAAGCCCCTGTGCTCAAACTGGAAGTGTCTGCCAGAAACCGCGGTCCCTAGTTCAAAGGTTCCGCTTCTCTGGGACTTCCTGGAGCTGAGTTCCACTCCCTCAGCTAAACTAGGCAGTGTGTGTTGCCTTGGGCTGTATCCACCCACTTGTCAATCTCTTAACTATTCTCAGGTGGTAGATGAGGCCACACCCCCTGGTCCCGAGATCTGCTGAGTCACCTCCAGGATCCGGGGAAAATCTAATCTGAGTTTTTAAAGTATTTTAGCTTTCTCTTCTGAACTGCTAAATAATTAGCAGAGAAGAGCTAATAGCCTGTGCCAGATTCCTTTATATCAGTGGCTACTCTGATCCCAGAGCCCTTCCCAGCGAGATCGGCAGAGTATGCTAGCACCCAGCCGTCTGTGCTGGCCTCTCTTCTTCCTCCCCTGGGGACTGACCTTTTCTGTTGAAACTCCAGATTCTCTTCAGCTGGTAAGTCCTGCTTCCAGTCCTTGTGGTATCTATCAGTCCAGGGCTTATTTTGAGGCTTAATTTATCTAATTAGTTGTGAGGGAGTGAAGACATTCACAGAGTCGTGTGTTTCTTCTCCGCCATCTTGGCTCCGCCGGAAAATTTGAAGAAAAATATCTAGATTGATTTTACTCAGATTCAACCACTAGGTTGTAAAGCAAGCAGAAGAGTATACAAGGACTAAGAAAAAAAAATGTATAGTAGAATTAGTATTTTTAGCCTGAAGAGTTAGACTCAAGAAGGAAAAAGAAAATATAGTTGTCAATGCACAGTAAAATAACAGAGATTAGGTAAATAGAGCAAATTTAAAAAGTAGATTAATAGGAAAAAAAACAGAAAAAAAAGAAATAATTGTTTACACACTTAATGATGGTGAGATGGGGATAACAATTATGTAGTTAGACAAAGTAAAATAATTTGACTGAGTTATTCAAAGTATTAAAAGGTAATCATGGTATATAAAATATATCTCAATAAGTACATTCATAAATATTTTTTAAATAAGGCTATAAATCTCAATCATTATATAAAATATGGACAATGTTTCCTTTTTTTTCCATAAATGTACAACATTTGCACTTCTGTCACTGACTACCTTTGTTCCAAGTACAGGTTTTAGGCATTATCCTGGCCATGGTTTATGGTTTTATGGTTTTTATGGTATGGTTTTATGATTTATGGTTTATGTATATATAAGCTTTTTTATTTTTAAAATATATGCATGGAAAAAATTTTAACATTAACCCTTGAAAAACCTTATATTCCAATTCCCTCCTTCCCCCAACCCACCCATAGATGTCAAGTAGTCCAATATAAGTTAAACAAGGTAGAAATATAGAAATATATGTTAAATCTAATGTATACATATATACATACATACATATATATATATATATATATATATATATATATATACACACAGTTATTTTGCTGAACAAGAAAAGTCAAATCAAACAGGAAAATAAATGAGAAAGAAAATAAAAAGCAGGCAACAACAAAAAGACTGAAAATGCTGTTGTGAACCACACTCAGTTCCCACAGTCCTCTTTCTGGGTGTAGATGGATCTCTTCATTACTAGATCATTGGAATTGGTCTGAAGCATCTCATTGTTGAAGAGAGACACTTTCATCGGAATTGATAATCGGATAATTGTTGCCATGTACATTAATCTCCTATCTCTACTCACTTCACTTAGTCCCTATACTTTTGTTTTGTCTTTTATTTGCCTTCCCATTTTCTTTTCCCCTTTCCCTCCAACTTCCCTACAGGGTGAGAAAAATTTCTCTGTGAAAACAAGTATATCTAATATTCTCTCTTTGAGCCAAATTTGATGAGAATACAACATTCATCTCCTTCTCTTCTTTCCTTCAGTTATAAAGGTCGTATTTGCCTATTTATGAGATGTGATTTCCCTCAATGTACCTCCATTTTCATCTTTTTTCTAGTATGATTCCCTTTCTGCCTCTTGTTTCATTTTTATATTATCACAGCAAAATCAAATTAAACCTGTATTCTCTATGCATATCCATAACAGAGATATAGTTCTCAAAAGTTCTTTCCTTTTTACCTTTTTATGCTTCTCTTGAAATATATATTAGTAGATCAAATTTTTTGCTCAGCTCTGGTCTTTTCAGAATTAAATGAATTTCACCTGTATCATTCTATGCCCATCTTCTTCCCTTAAAGATAATGCTCAATTTTCCTGGAGAATTCATTCTTGGCTGCATTTCAAGTTCCTTTTGCCTTTCAGAATATCAGATTCCAGGCTCTTCAATCCTTCAATGTGGAAGATGCTAGGTTCTGGGTAAGTTCGATTTTGGCTCTTCTGTATTTGAATTGTTTCTTTTTGGATACTTTCAATAGTTTTTCCTTTGTCCAATAGTTTGAAAATTTAGCCACAATATTTCTTGGTGTTTTCCTTTTGGGGTCACTTTCAGGAGGTGATTGGTGAATTCTTTCATTGATTATTTTATTTTCTGATTCTAGAACATCAAGGAACTTTATCTCATTGATTTAATGGAATATAAGGTCTATGCCCTTTTTTTTCATCATGGTTTGCAGGAAGTACACTAATCTTTAAATTATTTCTCCTAAAGCTATTTTCTAGGTCAGTTGTCTTTCCAAGCAGGTATTTTACATTTTCTTCTGTTTTTTTGTTTGTTTGTTTGTTTTGTTTTGTTTTGTTTTATTTGACTGATTCTTGATGTCTCATCAAATCATTCATTTATTTCCATTTATTATTAGTTCTAATTTCTAGTGAAATATTTTTTCAGTTACCTTTTTTAGTTCTTTTTGTATTTAACCATTTGAATTTTTAAGTGAGTTGTTTTGCTCTATAGATTTTTTTTCCAGTTCACACATTCTGTTTTTCAGGGAGTTGTTTTCTTTTTTTTTCCATTTTCTCAAGTCTGTTTTGTAAGGTGTTATACAATTTTTTCCATTTCATTAAATCTGTTTTGTAAGGAGTTTTCTTCAGATAATTTTTATGTTTCCTTTTCCAAATCCTCTTACAAAGTTTAAATTTCCTTTCCCCCTTTTTCTTCTACTCTCTTTTAAGATGCTTTTTAAATTTCTTCCAAGAGTGCCTTATGAGATGAGGACCAATTTATATCACTCTTTGGGACTTAATCTGGAGACAATCTGCTTTTAGTTTCCTCAGAGTTTGGAATCTGTTCTTCTCTTTCTCCATAAAATCAACAACAGCAACAATAATAATAACAAAAACAAACAAACAAACAAAAAAACAAAAACTATCAATGATTTGAGTTCTTTTTGCCTTTATGCTCTTTTTTATTTTCTTTTTAATTTGAGGTCTGCTTTTATGGTAAAGAGGAGATTGCCCAAGCTTCTTCCACAAGTGATAGTGGCTGCCCTGGATATGTGCTGACTAAATTCCAGTGCTAGGTGGGTGTGGACAGGTCCCATGAAATTCTTGCATGTTGAGGTTCACTATTTGTCTTTTGTATTTGTGTTGGATGTCTTATAACTTGTTCCCTGATCTATTGGCTTTCAAACAAGACAGAGCAGCCAACACAGCTGTAAATTCCTCCTGGGAGATTCTCTGGCACACAGAAACCACCACCCTGGGACTGTTTACTGCCTTGCACTTGGGATTTGTGCTTGGCTGCCTGTTCTTGTCCCATTTGTGCTAGGCCTGCCTCCCTCCATGCCTGAGTGAAAGAGACCTTTTCTGCAGATATTGGAAATTATTTTCTACTGGAAATGTATTATACTCCTAATATTTGTGTGTTCTGTTATTGCAAAACCAGTTCAGAGGCTGGATTGGTAATTACTTTGATAGTCTATGGGGAGAGCTCAGTAAAAGAAAGGTCTTCTCTCCACCACCTTGGCTCCGTCCCTCCTGTAATTTTCAAGATTTTTCATTTAATCTTTTTCTTGGGTTATTTTCCTGTCATTTCACTTGCACATTCAATTCATTAATTATTTATCTATATTTTTAATGTACCTATTCTCAAGTGTATAACTTTCTGCCTGAAATCTACTGTATCATTCCAGAAATTTTGGAGTATTCCTTTATGTTTATCATTTTTTCATATAGTTATTAGTTTTAAGATTAATTATTTTTGACCCTTTCTTTTCAGCATTAATAGTCACTTTGTGTTTAGCAGGTATTTATTAAGATCTATTATGTGCTAAGTTTTAGAGTTACCAAGAAAAAAAGGATCTTGTATTCTATTGAGGGGTGAAATGATATTCATATTAAAATGTTAACTATTATCAAAATGTGCATACTCTTTGACCCAATAGTGCTACTACTGGGCTTATATCCCAAGGAAATACTAAAGAAGGGTATGTATGTGCCAAAATAGTTGTGGCAGCCCTTTTCATATTGGCTAGAAACTGGAAAATGAATGGATGTCCATCAATTGGAGAATTGTTGGGTAAATAATGGTATATAAATTTTATGGAATATTATTGTTCTGTAAGAAATGACCAACAGGAGGAATACAGAGAGGCTTGGAGAGACTTACATCAACTGATGCTGAGTGAAACGAGCAGAACTAGGGGATCATTATACACTTCAACAACGATACTGTATGAGGATGTATTCTGATGGAAGTGGATATTTTTAACATAGAGAAGAGTTAATCCAATTCCAATTGATCAATGATGGACAGAATCAGCTACATCCAGAAAAGGAACACTGGGAAATGAGTATAAACTGTGAGAATTGTTTTTTTTTGTTTTGTTTTGTTTTGTTTTGTTTTGTTTTGTTTTGTTTTGTTTCTCTTCCCAGATTATTTTTACCTTGCGAATACAATCCTTCCTTTGCAACAAAAACAAGAACAAAATTTGGTTCTGCACATATATATTGTACCTAAGATATACTATAAGATATTTAATATTATGGGAATGCCTGCCATCTAGGGGAGGGGTGGAGTGAAGGAGGGGGAAAAATTGGGAACAGAAGGGAGCACAAGGGATAATGTTGTAAAAAAAAAAAATTACCTATGCATATGTACTGTCAAAGAAAATGTTATAATTATAAAAATCAATAAAAAACAAAATAAAACAAAAAAAATGTTAACTATGACATATTTACAAAAATTGTCAAGGATGTGGAATGTCACCAAAGTGAAATAAATTGACTTCATCATATTAATATACTATTAATATATTTATTTATATAAATTATATATATAAATAAATATTTATTTATTAAATTGTGAGATGTTGGCAATAAGTTAGGTTTGTAAGGACATCCACAGGAAAAGACAGCGAATAGTAATTTACTCTTCTCATTTTATAACACAAGCATTTGTTGTTAAAACACTGGACATGGAAATGATATAAAAAGATGATATAGTTTGAAGATATTCATCTATTCATCTTGAATGTTCTTTTTTATACATATTTTATAGTAATAGTATATTATTTCTCCAACTAAATGTAAAAATGGTTCTGAGTCTTCTTTTATGCTGATTTTACCCCTGGGTAAATATAGCTACATATAAATATAATAGATAAACAATAAATTAAATATAACTCACAAATGGATTAGATGCAAAGGGCCTAAAATATAAACAACTGTGGAAAGAAAATTTTAAATGGAAACCAACATTTTCATTCTGTGGAATTCTCAATTAGAATAAATGCCACACTGGACTTTCAAGATATTGACTTTAGCAGACAAACTCAGTTTAATAGTTGGGTAGCAGATTGTTGCTGCAGATCTCCAGATGTGTCTATTTACCCACAAGTCCAAAAAGATCAGTGATTCACCAGTTTATTATAAAGCATCACAAAATTGTGTGACTTCTGAAATAAGATAATCACTCAAACAGTTGTAGAAGTGCTTAGTGTTCTATTTCTGAGATATTTGGGGTTTTATCTAACTCTTCCTCTGAGCATTTGGGCTTTAAATATTCTATGAGTAATCAGTATGAAAATTCATCACCAAAGCTCTCTGCATAGGGCCTTCATGTATTTTTGTCATTTCATGGTTTTACTTTTATTGACAAGATAGTAAATAAAAGTATGGTTTTTTTTAATGCAATTTGTAAGTTTCTTATGATACTTATTGGCCTGAGGCCCATTTCCATATTTCTTTTATGGATCAGACATAGATGTAATCATATCCTAGAGGAGAATGTGGGAATCATATCTCTAGATTGAGAACTGGGTGGGGAGGGTGTGCATTTCTAAAATAAAACATTTGGGAACAAATGAAAAGAAGAATATGATACTTGATTATTGTTAGATTAGAGAGTAGGTTCTCCAAATTACTGACTGAAGTAACTACAGATCCCATCCCCTATGTGAACTTTACACTGCCCCCTCTAACATTTCCTAATGATATTCTTTCCTGCCTCCAAGTCTTCATCTGCGTCTCCTTGCAGTGGCCTTTTTATCACCAGGATAATCATACACATTTGACTATAGAGCTTTACAAAACTAGAAGTGTTATATAAATGCTAGATATAATCACAATAATTGCTACTACAATTATTACTGCTAATAATAAAGTCAAGAATTATGATGAAAATCATGGAAACCTTATACCAGAATTTAACATGTTTTTGTTAAGTGAATTTGCTTTTTCTAAATAAAAGAGAAGAAAGGCATCATTAATAGCTAATAATATTTATGTCTGCTGGTAAATCTAGAATAGGTTATTCATTAGTGGTTTTATTGGGGCATAAAAATGAGGAAGGGCAATTAATTTAATTGGTATAATTAGTTGTTGATAAACATTTATTAAGTGCCATTATGTGTCAGGCATTGTGTTAAACCCTGGAACTCTGATGAAGGAACTCCTTCTAGTATAATAGAATAGGGGAAACTACTCTTCAACTTAGAATCTTTCTAGTTCATTAAGAAGTTATAAATTGCTTGGAGTCACATAAACATTATGCTACAGGGGTTGCTTCAAGGTGACTATGTTCTACTGACATTGTTTTTATTTCTTTACCTATCATTAATTATTAGATAATTCATTATGGCTTCCTTATTGTAAATCATTAATATTCCAATCAATCATAAATCTTATGAAAATCATACTTTTATTGAAGAAAAAGGAGAAAAAAAGAAAAAGAAAGAAAGTAAAAAAAAAAAAAACAAAGTGAGAGAGAAAGGAAGGAAGAAAGAAGAAAATAGCAATAATGTTTTACTGCACTATTCTTTTTTAAATTTTATTCCTGGTTGAAGATTTTTTTCATCTGAGTGTCTAATATTCTTTATTTTTTTAAATTTATAACTGTTCACAATCAATTTAGCTGACTAAGTAAATTTAAAAGTTGTTAGCCCACTGCTTACTTCTCCCTATAGTAGATTCCAGATAATGAAAATATTCTGTTATATGGGGCTATGGAAGATTTTGATAGAAGATCAATTCAACTAAATAATCATTTATTAATCAGCCATACAAAAGGTGGAATGAAATCTTGGTATCCGTTATTCAACAAACATTTGTGAAATACTCACGAAGTACAAAAGAATATTCTAAATCGAGGGTTCTCAAACTATGGCCTGTAAGCCAGATGCGGCTGGCTGAAGATATTTATGCCGCCTGCTAGGTTATGGCAATTGGGCTGAGGGTTGGAGACAGAGTGTGAGTTTTTGTTTTTACTATAGTCCAGCCCTCCAACAGTCTGAGGGACAGTGAAATGGCCCCCTATTTAAAAAGTTTGAGGATCACTGTTCTAAATAGTCAAGATACAAAGGGATTTAAAAAAAATTTAGTCTCTGTCCTCAATAAGTCTATATTATAATGTCAGATATATATATATGTATAAATGAATAGTTATAAAATATACATCCAAATTCCATAGATGGTCATTTTAGAAGGAAAAAACAAATTGTTAGCTAAGAAAACTGAATTGTTATCCTTTAGGCATGCTATTTGAGCTGATTTTTAGGAAACTAGGTATTCAAATGTGTAGAAGTGAGTGAGTAGAATTCTGTTCTTATAGTGATTATGCAGGTTGATAAGAGATCATATATATCTTGCAAAAACAAAGAAAGCCTATATAGCAAATAAGTCTTTAAGGATTCATTATGAAATTAATTAAAAGACATAAAATAAGACTTTTGGAATAGCAGCATCTGACTAGTTGAACTAATAAAACTATATTTTTGTTTTTGTTTTTGTTTTCTTGTTGTTTTGAAGAAATTTATATTTGAGTGTGGAGGTAATAGAGAATCCCTTAAATTTACTGAAGTGAATAAGTGACATGTTCAGAACCACATTTAAAGAAAATTACTGTAAGATTTATGGAGAATAGACTAGAGTGCTGAAAGATTTGAGACAATGAGTTGAATTAAAAGGTTATAGCAATATCTGAGGCAAGAGAAGTTGAAAACATGAATTAGTGTTGGTAGCTGTGTGCAGAATGAAGGATGTCAGTGTTAGTGATCCTGTGATAGTAGGAATGAGGAGTCCTAGGAACAGTTTAGATATCTAAGTTGAATTAGAGTGAAGAATTGAATATGAAATGTTAGCTGTGAATATGGGTGAGGAGGAGGACAGTGGTACGCTTGATGATGTGGAAGTTCATAAACTTTGGGGAAAAGTTTTCACAGGTTCTTTTTGGAAATGTGGAATATGAAATACCTATAGGCAAGGCCACTTTGAGATGTCAGAATAGTGGTCCGTGATATAAGGCTCAGGAAATAGAATGCTACTAAACATAACCATGAGAATCATTGACATGATGATAATAATTATACACATAGAAATTAATTAGATCATCATTTGAAATAGCATAGACATAAAAGAGAAGGTCAAGAGAAAGCATTGTACAATATTACTTCTGAGGCCAGTACCCAAGGTCACATGGGAAGTGACAACTTTGTTAAAACTTAGTTTCTTTGGCTAAAAATTCAATGTTTTTATAAATCTATCTTGAGTCACATTAATCTAGGAAACACTGTCTGACAACCTTTGCCTAAACTGTGTTCTTTTTCTGTCTTTTCCATATGCATTTGGTTAATTGATTCTGGGGTTCCATGTCTCTTCATTAAGGGGATTTGGCTCTTCTCTGGTCTAATTACATTCCTACCCCAAATTCCTGAAGAGCAGTTCTAATTGTGGTTCTAGTCTATGTGATTTCTCCCCAAATAGAATGAGGAAAAGAGAACTGAGTATCAAATAGGCAAGTGCTTTTTTTATATATTTGTTTTGTTTTGTTTTGTTTTTACACACACACACACACACACACACACACACACACACACACACACATACACACACACACACACACACACACACACAGAAAAAAATGCTAGAGAATGAAGAATTCTAGAATTATCAAATGAGTTGAGGATAATATTCAAAAGATCAAAAATTTCTGATGTGAAAGCTGTTTATTAGCTCTTTTTTTTAACATTTTATTTCCATGGTGTATATAGATCAATCCCATGTGAGTTGTTTCTTTTGGTAGTTTCTTTAGAAGTCACTTTCCCTTCTAAACTACAACTGCTCAGGTAGCTAATCCTTCATTTGAGTGATACTTGGGAAATAAGAAAGATCCCTTTTGCATTTTGAGATACCATTAGGCCTAGTAACAAGTAAAGAAAGACATAGACAGGAGATGAATCTATGACAGACACAAATTTCACTAAGAGACAATGAATTCATGGCTAAGAATATCTACCCATCTGAAGCTCAAAGAATCATCATCCTTACATATCAAGATTGGAAGATTTTTTTTTTAATATATCCACTGGACTTCTAGAGTCTAATTGTCTATTAAAACAAGACAGCTAGGTGGTGCAATGGGCATAATGCTTGATCTAGAATCTTGAATTCAAAAATGATCTCAGATACTTACCATATGATCCTGAGAAAGTCAAGTATTTAACTCTATTACCTCAAATGTAAAATAGGGATAGTAATAACTTCTAACTTCCAGGGTTGTTATGAGGATCAAGTGAGATAATATTTATAAAATACCTGACATATAGTACTGTCACAATAAAAAAATTTGAAAACAAATCTCTGATGAAAAGAAATTGATTCACAAAGTTTTAAACATGATTAATTTATTAATAAGGCTAGCAGTTGCCAATAATGTAAGATTCCAAGCCTATCAGTCCTTAAAAGTACTTTTGATATTCAAAGCAGCCTTTTTCATGCACAAAAAAAAAAAAAAAAAAAAAAAAAAAAAAAGATAGGATAGGAAGTGCTAACAAACTAAGACAAGCTATTATCCTACATTAAAGGTAATGGTGATTTTTTTTTTTTTTTGCATTTACATCCAGGACACATCATAGTAGGGAAAACAGAGAGCTGGTAACCATTCAAACATTCTCTGGAAAGTTCCAATTTAGGTAATCCACTCTACTGGAATGACTTGGGGCTAGACTTTAAAGCTTATGACCAGGCACATCATTTTATGACCATGTCAACTTACTCTCTCTTCTCCAGGTTAAGATAGAATAGATCCAGACTATATCTGTAGAAATAAAGAAATACAATTTTAATAATAAGGCATATGCAATTAAACATAACTCTAATCCATAAATATAATTCTAAAAATTAGATAAAATTCTCAAGCAAAAATTAATAATAAATAGAGGCATCAATTTTCAATTCCACAGTAGGCACTCAATACGTACTTATTTTCTTGCTTTCTTTTTGCTTCCTTCTGTCATTTCTTTGTTTCTCCCTTCCTTCTCTTCTTCCTTTCCTTCCTTTCTTCCTTCTTTTCTTCCATCTATGTTTGCTTGCATAAAGCTGTCAGAAAAAAAAAATTTGCTAATTTCAACTTTGAGAGTGTCCTATTGTACATCCTCAATTTAATCCAATGTATGTGTCACATAACCTACATAAATATTCTCTTTTAGTAGAAAAGGATCTTTTATAATAAAGATTTCCAATACACCTGTTACATGTAAGGAGATTTTTTAGACACCATTGAAATCTTTGTAAGCCTACTTATTACAGTGTTTTCTGTAATGGTCATTATGTAATTCTTAAAATTTCCCCATTGCCTTCAAACTACATTGTATATAGTAAGCTCAAGTAAACTAATTAAAATTCACAAAAGTGTTGTTTCTGGACTAGTTCTCTAGAGGATCTTAGGATCAGACCGAGACCTTGGTCTTAGAAGAGGAGTAAAGAGGGAGGACTCACGTGGCTGGTCAAACGTAGAGTCCATTTATTCTACATTCTCTCAGCCTTATATATCTTTATATAACCATAGCACATTGCACATGCAATAACTATATCCTGAGCATGCAGGACCACAAAAACAACTGGCTATTTTATGTAGATGACCCATTGCCACTTTAGTATCACTTTGTTTTAATTACAAGACAGGTTGTCACTGCCCCCTGACTTTTCAGGACAGCTGAGAGCCCTTAGGTGAGATGGGGAGCAGAACCAAACATTGTCAGCAGTTTCCTTCTGGGCTGAAGGGTCTTATACCTTACCCAGAGTTCCTCCACTCTCTGTGGCCCTCTATACCAAGGACTTTCAACAATCTGTAGTTCCTGTCTTTCTGTTTAGAGAATTCCATTCAATAGTTCCAATCTTAGTCCATGGAAATCTTCATTTGAATGAGCTTATCTGTATACTTATGTGAAGCAAAACCTCCCACAACTAGGGCAATAAGCCACACAAATCTTAATAGAATGTCATTGAAAATGTAGGGACGCCTGGCAATAGGAAATCAATAATATTAAGGAGGACAGGTTTCTAGAGGGTTCTATATTGGAAATTATGAGGGCTGCTAAGTAAATAGAGCACAAAGGTCTTTTCCTAGAAGCATCAGTTAATCTGTAGGGTCATATTGTGTATGTTCTTGTCACCAACTTTGGAGACATTGTGAGAAAAGTTAATGATGTCTCCCATCTATGCATTATAAAATAATGTGTATAACATGGATAGCTTAGCTAATAGAGCACTGGGCCTGGAGTCAACAAGACCTGAGTTCAAATCCTGCCTTAGACACTCATTATTTGTGTGAATCTGGGGAAAAAATAATTAATCTCTTTTCTTAATTCATTGGAGAATAAAATGGCAAATTACTCCAGTGTGTTTGCCAAGAAAACTCCCTAAAAGGTAACTTCTTAATACGTGATCTAAATATACTTGTTGCAAAATAAAAAAAAAAAAATGCTTTGTTACTATTTCAAGCAAATTTAGATCTTTAAACAAGAAACTGTAAGAAATTCAGTGTTTTGATCTAAGATAAGGGAAGAAATATGTCCATTTTCTGTATTTTGTTATCATTCTCCATATTCTTTTTTTTTCATATTGCTACTTTATTTTCTTTTTCTTTACAACATCTCTTCCTCATCCATTTCAAATATGTATCAAGTTTATAAATTTAATTTCTATCATTTGGGATGTAATGCTTGTCCCAGAACTCAATACAGGTACTTCTAATTCTCTTCGACAAATGATGTTTGAGAGACAACCACAGGTTCAAATATATCATGCAAATGTTCCTGTTAAAAATGTTCCCAAGTCAATCTTTTGAAAGGTTTTTATTAATGATACAAATTCAAGGAGTTTGATAAATATTTTTTTAGTGCACAAGAAAAAATGAAAAATATCTATATTTAAGTGTTTATTAAATAGTTTCTTCCAGGTAAGTACAAATCAAAGAAAAATTTCTACTTATATGAAGAAGGAAAGTACAACGTTCAGTACAATTTTCAAGTTTTACTTAAAAAAAATTCTTGTGTGCTTACTGTTCAACAAATATAGAATGAAAATATGAGAAAATAAATCCTTTAGTCCTGAGACTGATCCATAAGTATGGAAATCCTATTTAAAAGAAACATTTAAATATTAAAGATTTTTGGAATGAAATTACCTACTCATTTAAACTAAATGAATATTTCTTATGTACTGAAGTTAATTGTATTGACTGTTTAATGAAAATATTTGTACTTTGCTGTTTAAAAATGGTCTTTCCCATTAGGCTGTGATCTCCTTGAAAGTAGAGGTGGTCTTTTACCTTTCTTTGTATCTCCAGTGCTTAGCATGGTGCCTAAAACATAGTGTATTCTTAATAATTGTTTATTATCTGACTGACTAAATGAATTTCATGAAATGTCTTTTTACAGAGTAGGCATGGTCATTAATTTTTTGTAGGATTAAAAGTAAATGATCCAATCTTCTTTTGTGAATGCTATTTCTGTTCCCACTAAAATAAGTGCAGCTGAGTTCTCAGAGAAGGTCCATCAAATGGATTTTGCCCTAAGCTTTTAAGTGTTTGTTACCTAGGGTCTTACTTTGGTGAAAAAAAATTAGTCTCTGCATAATTGCTTAAAAAGTGCTTTCTAAATACTTAGAGACCTTGCAACATGTTTTGGCCACTTTAAAGTATTGTCAGCAAAGAAAGGCCTGCTAGGATTTGTAACCTGGGGTGTAAAAGTTGTAAAATTTAAATGAGCTATTGATCAGAAGTAGGGGGTAAGAGGGAGTTAGCTAGGAGCTTAGGTAAGGCTACATTATATGTTACCTGAAATAAACTTTGATCCCAAGAAGAGGAATAGTCAAGTGGAAAGAAAGTGATAATTGTTTCTGTATTAATTAAGTTTTGGTTAAGTTCACTTGGAACTAGTCTCCAGGAGGGAACAGCCAAAGGACTTCTTTTTTTTTTTTTTTTTTTTTTTTTTTTTTACTTTGACTGGAAGATGCTCCTTAGCTTCTCTAGAACCTCTAAAGGAAACTGGTTAGTTTGTATTGTAAAAGTTCATAAAATGTTGCTGCTATTCAAAAGCCTCCAACCTCACAGCAACATAAAAACAAACAGCTTGAGCTGGCTGTTTTAGGTACCAATTTCAGGAGGAGGATAGTCAGGAATTAGCTTGCAATTGACTAAATAGGAAAAAACAAGTTGGAAATACAAAATATCTTCGATAGAATTGCTAGAAAAGCAATTTATGTTAATTAAATATTTGTTTAATCTTGTTTCTTTCAGAAAACAATAGTTCACACACACACACATATATATATATGCATGTGTCTATGTCATATAGTGTATATACACACATATGTAAACACATATATATACAAATGACATATATATATACATGCATGCTTGTGCATATACATATATATATGCACATGTATACATACACACATATATACACATATATCATTTATCTATAATTATATAATGCTTTAAAGTTTGCAAAGTTACTTATAATTATTATCTGATCTTATCCTTTACAAGCCTGGGAGTTAGGAGATATCATTCCCACTTTACAGATAAGGAAACTAAGGCAGTTAATTATCAGAAAATATTTATTATATACCTACATTGTGGTTGCTAGATATTGTTCTTAGACATGGGGATAAAATAAAAGTTAAAAGACAGTCATTTTTCTTGAGGAGTTCCCAGTCGAAAAGGGGAGACAACATGCAGATAGCTGCATACAAAAAAGTCATATATAGATATATATGTGATAAGTTTAAAATAATCAACAAAAGGAAGACACTATAATGAATAGGGATTGGTTAGACTTCCTGTAGAGGGTAGGATTTTAGATGGAACTTGAAGAAATTCAAGGAAATCAGGATGTGAAAATGATGAAAGTAGGTATACTATGTGTGGGTGATTACCAGTGAGATGCTTGAAGTCAGAAAATAAAGTGACTTGTTTCAGGAAAAAACAAGGAAGTCACCAATATTGAATCAGAGTACTATGGAGGCAGGGGAATGAGGTGGTTAGTTAAAGTGCACGAATATTTATAATAAATGGAGGATAGAATGATTGGAGAAATGTTGATTACAAAAGGGTTTGAATAATAATAAGAAAATTTTATATTTAATGTGGTAAGTCAAAGGGAAACACTGGAGTTTGTTGCATAGGGCAATAATATGGTCAGACCTGAAATGTAAGAATGTTACTTTGATAGCTGAGGTAAGGATGGACTACAGTAGAAAACAAAACAAAACAAAACAAAACAAAACAAAAAAAAAAAAAAAAAAAAAAAAAAAAAAAAAAAAAAAAAAAAACTTGTGGCATGAAGATTAATCATCAGGCTACTGCAACAATCCACAAATGGAGCTGGTAAGAGCCTGCGACAGGAAGGTGACAATGTCAAAAGAAAGAATAAGAGTCATTATGAAGAGAGAAATTGATGAGACTTTGCAATAGACTGGATTTAGAAGGAATGCGGAAATGAGAATTTGAGGATGACTTATTGTGAGGCTGAGGAAATGGTGATATCTTTGGTAATAATAAGCAAGTATGGAAGAAGAAGATTTGAAGGAGGGAGACATAATGAATTCCATTTTGGACACTTTGAATAGAAGATGTCTATGGGACATCCAATTCAATATTTCTAAGAGTTAGTTAGAAATGTGAGACTAAGTCTCAGGAAAGAGACTAGTCAGGCCTGAATAAATACTAATTTATCTAGTAATCAGCATAAATGATACTTGCTGATCACCAGCAAGATGATTATCAGGATAGAAGAAAATTGAATCCAGTGGCAAAGAATAAGAGGTAATAGTAGACAAAGTACAGGGTGTAGAATGGAAAGCCTAATGGAGCAAATGATTTACTCAGTTATCTTTTAAGGGTAAAAAATAAGATTTTTACTCATATATCCTAAATTTGACTAAACCTCATCTAGCTGGCCCCTAATCCTATTATTTTGATTACTGAAATATGACTAAAAGGCTGGAAATTACCTTGTCTTGAAAATATTAGATCTTGTGAGACATAATCAGGTTCCACATGGGTTCAATACAACCACTTAAGTCATTTCCAGGGATTGAAATATCACCAACTATAAAAATATACAATTTTAATATTATATTACATATACTTGATAGTTACTTAATAAATGATGGTAGTTAAATTAAATTGGAATGAATTAATTTGGAAATAGGTATTTCTGAATATTAACTATTTGGCATATGTATATAATTTTCCAACAATTAAAATATTAATAATATGTGAAGACTAAGATAAATAGAATTGCTGAGAATTTAAAATTGAATTTTAAGCCAAAGAAATTAATTTCCTAAGTTCTTGGGAGGCAACATAATATAACAGAAAAAAAAAAAAAAAACAATATAATTGAACTCAGAGTGCTTAATTTAATTCCTGTACTGCTATTTATTAGTTGTATAGCTTTAAGCAGTCACAAAAAGTCTCTGGGCTTCAATTTTCTCCCTTAAAAAATAGGAACTAAAGTAGGCGAATTTGAGGATGACTTCCAACTCTAAAATAATATCATAATATCAGAGGATTTTCTGTTGTGAGTGTAAGTGAAGATGACATTGATTCTCAGAATCTCAGAGTTAAAAGAGACCTCAGAGGCCATATAGCCTAACCTATACCAGATCAAAAATCCAATTTGTAACATCCTCAGCAAGTGATTATCCAGGCTCTGTTGAAGATGTCTAGTGAAGAGAGAGCAACTATATTTCCTGAGACAGCCTATTCAACTTTTAAATAACTCTTTTTTTTAATTTTTTTTTTAAATTGATCTATTATTCCATTCATACATGGATCTGAGGAAACTCTTTTTACCCATTTAGATAAGTAACAGCTATACAATTTGTAATCTTAATTTCTTGGACGATATAGAGAAGTGTTTTCTCCAGGATCCCTCAGCCAGAAAGTGCCAGACCTGACTCAAACACAAATAATTTTTAAAATATCTGGTATGTTCATTGCATACTTACCTCAGACTAGATTAATGAATATCCTAGTTCAAATTTGACCTCAAAATCTTGTTTACAGTGTGAAGCACACACTAAAGTGTATCCCTATCTCAATTTCTTCAGCTGTCAAATGGGAATAATAGCATCTACATTCTGATATTCCTATAAGCATAAAATGAGCTGTTACTCATAGATCACTTTGCAAATCTCAAAGTATTATATAAACACTAATTATTGGCAGTGCAGTGAATAGAGCACTGGACTTGGAATCCAATTGAAAATTCATCTTAATGAATTCACTTCAGGCCTCATACTCTAGATGTGTCACCCCGGACAAGTCATTCAACTATATTTTCTCATTCGTAAAATGTACTGGAGAAGGAAATAGAAAAGTATTCCAGTATCTTTGCCAAGAAGATTCCAAGTGAGGTCACAAAGATCATGCGTGACTAAAAGATTGAACAAATCATTTTTCCTAACTTTCACTCTTTTGTTATCCAGTGTAACTTATTTTTCACTTACATTTAGTATTTTTCCTCCTCCTAATTTATGTAATTATCCTATACAACAGCAGTACTTTGTACACATTGATGATGTCAATATGACAAGGTTCAGTAATTCAAGTTAGTGTGGTGTTCACTCCCTTGACAGAGAAGGGAAACCATTTATAAGTAAATACCATAAAAAATCTTCAAGAATTGTAATAGACTAAAGATTCCTCACCATTTAAAAATTTAATAGTGAAGCTCTCTGAATTTTTTAAAACAGTTATCTAAAAACATAATCCAGTGTAACCTTTGGGGCCTTCAAGGTTGGCAGAACATTTGAGAGATTATCCTTTGCAAGCATTGTCTTTGGCAGTTCCTCAATAGTGATGTTTTAAAGTAGGACATAAAAAAATCAATTTTTATAAGTTTTTTTTTTTTTTTATAAGTTCACTGACAGAGCAAGATGGTCCGGAATAAATTGTTATTTTGTTTTAATTTTAGGATTTGAACAACTTAGTATTATATTTTTTCTCTAAAAAATTCTTAATGAATTGACAATATTGATATTGAAAAGAATCTGAGAGCATATTTTTATTGTTTTATTTCTTGAGCATGTTATTTAATCAAAGCTGTTATTTGTTATATGTTATATGTTATTTGAGAAAATGAAAGATAATGTTTCAAAAACAGGTTAATTTTTGGAGCCTTCAGGCAATTGATTAATTATTTTGCATTTTGTTTTTACTATATGCCTACCATATTAATTTATCAAGGGTCTTTGAATTTTCATTATTTTTATTGGTTAGCAAGATAAATCTATTCTGAAAATATTGTCAATATTTATTTAGAATATATTCCAGTTGGTGTACAAAATTCATGAGATACAAATAAATAAATTTATCTGCTCTTAGTGAGCAATGGAGGTGACAATATGTAAATAACAAATTATATTCAGAATAAATCAGAAATATAGGTGTTGTAAGTGATGTCTTCACTCATCTTCAAAGAAGGCATCAGAATCACAGAATTTCAGAGGGGAAAGAGACCATGTGGCCACCTCATGAAAGCTATATGTTTTTGTGCTGTTCTTCTTACAAAAATATTTAATATCACTACTTCATGCATTTTCATTGGTTATCCTCCCTCATGTCTGGAATTTGCTTCCTCACCCCATCCACCTCCTTCAAGAATTACTTTTAATTCTATCTTCAAAACAGGCATTTCCTGTTCCCCACCTTTTCTAGTTAGATAATTTTGTAGATATAGTTTTTGTCTTGTTTTATTTTTTTTTTTTTTGCAACTTACATTTCTCATTTAATAAGGTAAGGTCTATGCTTTATTGATTTTTTTATCCCCAATATTTAGCATGGTTTGGGCATATTATAAATGCTGAATAAATGTTTTATCATTGACAATTCACTAACAATTTCTGAAGAAAATCTCTCCTATAACATAACCAATAACTGGTTATGCTTCTTTGGCTGGAGTTCTCTTCTAGGGGCAAACCAGTACTTTTCCAGTTGAGGCAAAGCTCATAATTCTAGTATAGGACTAATTATTTTGTTTTGTTTCCTCTTACATCTAGCCCTAGCTTTTTCTCTTTGCAGATTCCACCCATTCCTTTCAATTATATTTTTTGGGGCCAAGCAGAACAAATCTAATCTCATTTCTAAATGGCACCATTTCAAATCCTTAAAGACAGTGATCTTCACTTTAAGCATCTTCCCTTCTAAAGAATTGAGAAAAATCTCAATTTCCTTCAAATGATATTCAGATAGTATAGATTTAAAGAGATTTAAAAATCAAACTTGCCCTTCTACTCTCAAGCTTTCTAGCTTAATAATATGCTTCTTAACACACAACATATATAACTATGCACTCTTCTGCTCATTTGCAAATATTTTTATATTTTTATAGTATTGCCAGTATCAATTTTCTTTTTTTTTCTTTTTTTATTAATTTTATATTTATAAAAATTTTTGACAGTACATGTGCATGAGTAATTTTTTATAACATTATCCCTTGTGTTCATTTTTCCAAACTTTCCCCTCCCTCTCTCTACTCCCTTCCCTAGATGGATGGAGATGACAGGCAATCCTATACATATTAAATGTGTTAAAATATAACCTAGATACAATATATATGTGTAAATCCAATTCTCTTGTTGCACGTTAAGAACTGGATTCCGAAAGTATAAGTTACCTGGATAGAAAGACAGTAGTGCTAACAGTTTACATTCAATTCCCAGTGTTCCTTCTCTGGGTATAGCTGTTTCTGTCCATCATTGATCAACTGGAAGTGAGCTGGATCTTCTTTATGTTGAAGACATCCACTTCCATCAGAATACGTCCTCATACAGTATTGTTGTTGAAGCATATAGTGATCTTCTGGTTCTGCTCATTTCACTCAGCATCAGTTCATGTATGTCTCTCCAAACCTCTCTGTATTCATCCTGCTGGTCATTTCTTACAGAGCAATAATATTCCACAACATTCATGTGCCATAATTTACCTAACCATTCTTCAATTGATGGACATCCATTCATCTTCCAGTTTCTAGCCACTACAAAAAGAGCTGCCACAAACATTTTGGAATATACAGGTCCCTTTCTCATCTTTAGTATTTCTTTGGTATATAAGCCCAATAGTAGCCCTGCTGGATCAAAGGGTCTGCACAGTTTGATAACTTTTTGGGCATAGTTCCAAATTGCTCTCCAGAATGATCGGATTCTTTCTCAGCTCCACCAACAATGTATTATTGTCCCAGTTTTCCCACATCCCCTCCAACATTCATCATTATTTGTTCCTGTCATCTTAGCCAATATGGCAGGTGTGTAGTGGTATCTCAGAGTTGTCTTAATTTGCATTTCTCTGATCAGTCGTGATTTGGAATACTTTTTCATATGAGTGGATATAGTTTTAATTTCATCATCTGAGAATTGTGTGTTCATATCCTTTGACCATTTATCAATTAGAGAATGGTTTGATTTCTTATAAATTAGGGTCACTTCTCTATATATTTTGGAAATGAGACCTTTATCAAAACCTTTAACTGTAAGTTCACATAACCTAGCAGTATATTGTTCAGGCACATACACATAAAAGGATAAGTTTCATACATTCCTTTATTGCCAGAGCTAACTCACCTTTTCTGAGGCTCTGAAAGAAAGTGTGAGAGAAAAGAAGTATTAAGTATCTACAAAACTGAAGGTTGGCAAAGCTGTTGCATTAACTTCTTTGTTATATGCCAGTGAAAACTGGGTAATCTACCTTTCTATGCCAGAAAACATAATGGATTATGGTGGGAAGGGGCAGAGCCAAGAGGACAGAGAAGGCACACACTCTTTAAGCTCCTCCCATGCCCTCTTGCATTTAGCCTCAAAAATAGTACTTGACTGGTGAAATTCATGAAGATTAAAGTTGCAACGCTTACCAGCCGAAGATAATCTGGAAGACAGCCAGAACAGGTTTGTCCTGAGAGGCAGGAGCAGACCAGCAGCAGGCAGGGAAATAGGAAAGTCTGGCATCCTGAGCAGGATAGGGACAGGGGTAGCTTCTGTAGCTAGAGCAGTGGAAATGTCCCTGCCATAGGCTGGCTGCTTTCCTTTTATTGTAACGCAGGGGACACACACAGAGATTAGAGCCAGAGGTACAGGATACTCTAAAAATGCCAGAAATATACCTCCCCTTCCCAATAGGAAGTGACTCAACATAGATCAGCTCCACTGTGCAGCTGCACACTGAAGCACAGCCAGGGCAGCTGCAAATCTACCATGCAAGGGGGTGTAGCCTGGGAGCAGCCTCTAATCTGCACAGTGGGGGCTCATCCTGGGGCAAAAGAACTTCCATAGCCTACTGTACTTCTGGGACAGAGACACTTCTGGTCCATGCAGGGCTATTCAGCTACTCAGCTGCTAATACCCACAGCCCCACAGCTAGCTTTAGATTGAGGTAGTGACACTTTCACTACTCAGACTCTTGTCACAGGGCAGTCGTTAATCTGCATGGCTGGGTTCTTAAAAAGGCACCCCACCTCAGCCGGGCTGTGCAGACCTGAGTCAATTCCATTGGGGAACTATTTCCTAGAGCACTTCTGTGCCTGAGCACTCTTTATAGCTGATTGACAGGCTATCCATACACCTATACCTGTTCTTCAGAGGAAACTGTTAACCTCCTGGCCCTGAAGGCAGACTCTACAGGCTTTAAAACATGAGTAAAAAAATTAAAAGGACAATTGGTTGCTTCTATAAAGAAAGAGAGCAAGTTTTCAACCCCAAGGAGACTAATAGCAGACGGTCTCCAGACAATTATTGGTCCCCAACACAAAAGTCTCTCCTAGAAGAGAATATTAAAAATCTTAAAAGAGAGGTAGAGGATAAATGGGGAAAGGAAAGAGAAGCTATGCAAGAGCATAACAATTTCCTGAAAGTTGAATTGGAAAAGGTAAAAACCTCACAGGAAATGCAAGGAAACAGAATTTCTGAATTGAAAAAGGTAAAGAACTTGCAGAAAAGTAGGATTTGTGAATTAGAAAAAGAAAATAACTCACTAAAAATAAAAAAAATAGTGAAATAGAAAACAATTCCATAGAGCAAAATAACTCATTTAAAAACTCAATTAGACACATACAAAAAGAAGTAAAAAAAAAAAGCTAATGAAGAAAATAACTCATTAAAAATCAGAACTGAACAAATAGAAATGAATGATTCCCTGAGACATCAAGAATCAGTCAAGGAAAAACAAAAATATGAAAAAAATACAAAGACATATTATATATCTATTTGGAAAAAAAAACATATCTGGAAAATAGATCTAGGAGAGATAATCTGAAAATTGTTGGACTTCCAGAAAATTATGATGATACTATTTTACAGGAAATCATCAAAGAGAACTGCCCAGAGGTAACAGAACCAGAAGGGAAAATAGGAATCGAAAGAATTCATCGAACACCTTCTGAAAAAGAGAATTAAAAAAAAAAAAAAGTCCACAGAATATTGTGGCCAAATTTCAGAACTGTCAGACTAATGAAAAATTATCACAAGCAGCCAGGAAAAAAAACAATTCAAATATCAAGGTGCCAAAATAAGGGTCACTCAAGATCTGGCTGCATCCACATTAAAAGATCAAAGGGCCTGGAATATGATATTCTGAAAGGCAAAAGAACTTGGAATGCAGCCGAAAATAAACTACCCAGCTAAGTTTAGCATTTTCTTCCATGGAAGAAGATGGACATTTAATGAAACAGAGGAATTCCATTTGTTTCTAAGAAAAACAAAACAAAACAAAAACAAACAAACAAACAAAAAAAAAAAAAAAACAGATTTAAAAAAAAATTGATCCACAAGATTCAAAAGACTCAAGAGAAGCATAAAAAAGGTAAAAGGAACTCTTGAGAACTGTATTTCTGTTGTGGATATACATAAAGTCCACATGTATAATTTGATTTAACTGATATAACATTAAAAAGGGAAATAGAAATGGAAAGGGGATAGTTTCAAAAAAATGGAAAAGGTGAGATAAAAAGAGGGAAACGACATAATACAAAGAGGCAAAGAAAACCTATCATATCTGAAGTTAGAGAGGGGGAGTAACATTGTGTGAATCTTACTCTCATCAGAGTTGCCTTAAAGAGAAAATAATTGACATATTTGTTTTACAGAGAATTCTCTCTCATGTCATAAAAAAAGGGGGACAGAATAAGGGAAAAGGAAAAGAGTAATAAGGAAAGGGTACAAAAAAGGGGAAGGGATTTAAAGGGATAAGGGAAGGATACTAAAGAGGGAGGACTCCATGATGCAAGTGGGGCCCATAGGATTAATACTGGGGAAGAGGTTCAGGGTGGGCAAGGAAAAAAAAAAAGCATAATCCGGGGATATTATGATGGCAGGAATTACAGAATTAGTAATTTTAACTATAAATGTGAATGGGATGAACTCTCCCATTAAGCAGAGGCGGATAGCAGACTGGATCAAAAGTCAGAACCCTACAATATGTTGTTTACATGAAACATATTTAAATCAGGGAGATACATACAGAGTAAAAGTAAAAGGCTGGAGCAGAATCTATTATGCTTCAGGTGAAGTCAAAAAAGCAGGGGTAGCCATCCTTTCTCTCAGATCAAGCAAAGACAAAAATTGATGTAATTAAAAGAGATAAGTAAGGAAATTATATGCTGCTAAAGGGTAGCATACACCATATATGAACCAAGTGTTATGGCATCTAACTTCCTAAAGATGAAGTTAAGATAGTTACAAGAAGAAATAGAGAGTAAAACTATAATATTGGGGCATCTCAACCTTGCACTCTCAGAATTAAGTAAATCAAACCAGAAAACAAATAAGAAAGAAATTAAAGAGGTAATAGAATATTAGAAAAATTAGGTATGATAGATCTTTGGAGAAAACTGAATGGTAGTATAAAGGAGTATACTTCCTTTTCAGCAGTTCATGGAACCTTTACAAAAATTGACCATATATTACGACATAAAGATCTCAAAATTAAATATAGGAAGGCAGAAATTGTAAATGCTTTCTTTTCAGATCACAATGCAATAAAAACTAAATTGAACAAAAAGTAAATAGACCAAAAATAACTGGAAACTAAATAATCACATCTTAAAGAATAATTGGGTGAAACAGCAAATTATAGACATAATTAATAATTTCACCCAAGATTATGACAAGAATGAGACATCATACCAAAATTTGTGGGATGCAGCTAAAGCGGTAATAAGGGGAAATTTTATATCTTGAGAGGCTTACTTGAATAAAATAGAGAAAGAGAAGATCAATGAATTGGGCTTGCAACTTAAAAAGTTAGAAAAAGACCAAATTAAACCCCCCCAATCTAATACTAAACTTGAAATTCTAAAATTAAAAAGATAACTTAATAATAGTGAAAGTAAAAAAAAATGAACTAATAAATAAATAAAACTAACAGTTGGTTTTATGAAAAATCGAATGAAACAGATAAACCTTTGGTAAATCTGATCAGAAAAAGGAAAGAGGAAAATCAAATTGTAAGTCTTAAAAATGAAAAGGGGGAACTTTCCACCAATTTACTAATTAGAGCAAAAATAAGGAGTTATTTTGCTCAACTTTATTCAATATATTTGAAAACCTAAGTGAAATGGATGACTACCTCCACAAATATAGGCTTCCTAGATGGACAGAGAAAAAAGTAAATTGCTTAAATAGTCCCATTTCAGAAAAAGAAATAGAACAAGTTACTAATCGACTCCCTAAGAAAAAATCCCCAGATCCAGCTGGATTTACATGCAAATTCTACCATACCTTTAAGGAACAATTAGCCCCAATGATATATTTGAAAAAATAGGGGATGAAGGAGTCCTACCAAATTCCTTTAATGACAAAGACATGGTACTAATACCTAAACCAGGTAGGCTGAAAATGAAAAAAGAAATCAATAGACCAATCTCCTTAATGAATATTGATGCTAAAATTTTAAATAAAATGTTAGCAAAAATGCTTCAGAAAATCATCCTCAGGATAATACACTATGATCAAGTAGGATTTATACCAGGAATGCAGGGCTAGTTTTATATTAGGAAAACTATTAGTATAATTGACGATATTAATAATCAAATTAACAAGAACCATATGGTTCTTTTAGTAGATTCAGAAAAAGTATTTGATAAAATCCAAGATCCATTCCTACTAAAAACGCTTGAGAGTACAGGAATAAAGGGACTACTCCCTTAAATATATATTTAAAACTGAGGGGCAGAGCCAATATGGTGGAGAAGATACACACACATTTCTAAGCTCCCTTCTACCCTCAATACCAACTAGTTAAATCAGCCTCATAAATAACGCTGGACGGATAATAACCATAAGGATTAGAAGCACAACTTACCAGCCAAAGAGAATCTAGAATTTCGACAGAAAAGGTCAGTTCCAAGGGGAGGAAAAAAAAGACCGGCACAGATAGGGTTGGACTAGTTGCTAGCACATTGTGCCAAATGGGCTGGGGACAACTCTGGGATCAGAGAAGCTACTGAAATAGAGGAATCTGTCATAGGCTGATAGCTCTACTCTGCTTATAACAAAGAAGATCAGAAGAGAAACCAAAGCCACTTTAAAATTAAAACAAACATAAAATATAACCACCCCAAACCAGAAGTGACCTAACACTGATCTTGGCACAGCTGTGCAGCTGCCTTCTGCTGTCCAGGGCTTTTCTTGAGGCAGTTAAGAACCTGAACAGTGTGAGACACAGCCTGGAGCAGCCTCTAATCCACATAGTGTGGGGCTTAGACTAAGGCAGTGGAATTCTTGCAGTAGCAAAACTCCAGCAGCAGCAGAACTCTTACAGCAGCCGAGCCCTTGCAACAGCGACTGTGCTTTCTTTGCAGAGACTTCTGGTTTGAGTGCAGTACCTTTTCGAGTCAGCTGCTAATATCAATGCCCCCAACAGAGGCTTTGGCTGGGGTTTGTGATGCTTTTACTGTTCAGCCTTAAACCTCAGGGCAGTCTCTAGGCTATGCAGCATGTGGTCCCTCACTGGGCACTCCTCCCAATGCAGCCATGCTAAGTACCTCTGAGTCATTTCTGGGGGGAAGGGGAACTCTCTCCCAGAGCTCTCTTTTAGTCCAGTAACAGGATTGCTATATCCTATCCCCAGTCTGGGAGGAAGCTGGTAAATTCCCTGCCCAAGAGCAGAACACCCACAGAGTTTACACAATGATAAAGAAACTGAAGAGAATTATTGACACCTTCTACACAGAGAAAGAACAGGTATGCAACCCCAGGAGAGAGAGTCTCCAGATAATACCCTAAAAAGGAATGATACCTGCCCCCCATCATATAACTCTCTCCTAGAAGAGACTATTAAAAAGTTAAGAGAATTTGAAGAAAAATGGAGAAAGGAAAGAGAAGCTATGATAGAGAATAACAACATCCTGAAATTTGAGTTGGAAAAAAATAAATAATGCACAGGAGGTGCAGGAAAACAAAATTTGTGAATTAGAAAAGGTTAAAAAATCACAGGAAATTAGGATTTCTGAATTGGAAATGATAAAAAATTCTCAAGAAAGTAGGATTTGTGATTTGGAAAAAGAAAAAGAAAATAATTCACTAAAAAAATTAGTGAAATGGAAAAAAAAATTCAAAAAAAGAAAATAATTCATTTATAAACTCAATTGCACATACACGAAAAGAACTAAAAATGTGAATGAAGAAAACAACTCATTAAAAATCAGGACTGAACAAATACAAATGAATGATTCATTGAGAAACCAAGAATCAGTCAAACAAAACAAAACAAAACAAAACAAAACCAAAAAAAAAAAAGCTGGAGAATAGTATCAAATATTTACTGGGAAAATCTATAGACCTGGAAAATAGATCTAGGAGAGATAATTAGAGGATCATTGTACTTCCAGAAAACTATGATCAAAAAAAGAGCCTAGATTCTATTTTACAGGAAATAATCAAAGAGAACTATCCAGAGATAATAGAAACAGAAGGGGGAAAATAGGCATTGAAAGAATTCATCAAATACCTTCTGAAAATGACCCAAAAAAAAGAACTCCACAGAACATTGTGGCTAAGCTGCAGAACTGCCAAACTAAGGGAAAAAAATTTTGCAAGCAGCTAAGAAAAATCAATTCAAATATCAAGGTGCCACAATAAGGCTCACTCAAGATCTGGCTGCCTCCACATTAAAGGATTGAAGAGCCTGCAACCTCTTTAGTATCCCTCCCTTCTCCCTTTAAATCCCTTCCCCTGTTTTGTACCCTTTCCTTATTACCACATCAGAGGGAATTTAGAGAGGGGGAAAAATTGGGTGAATCTTACTCTTATCAGAGTAGGCTCAAAGAGTAAATAATTGAAATACTTGTTTTTCAGAGAATTATCTCTCAATGCATTATAAGGGGGGAGAGGAAAAGAGAAAATGAAAAGAGGAATAAGTGAAGGGTACAAGAAAGGGGAAGGGACTTAAAAGGAGGGGGGAGGGATACTAAAAAGGGAGGGTTGTGCATCACAACTGGGGTCCATAAATTAAATACTGGGGAAAGGGCTCCGGGGGAACAAGGGGGGAAAAAAAGCATAATCAGGGATAATATGATGGCAGTAAATACAGAATTAGTCATTTTAACTGCAAATGGGAATGGGATGAACTCTCCCATTAAACGGAGGTGGAGGGCAGACTGGATCAAAAGTCAGAACCCTACAATATGTTGTTTAAAGGAAACACATTTAAAATAAGGAGATACATACAGAGTAAAGTTAAAAGGTTGGAGCAGAATCTATTATGCTTCAGGTGAAGCCAAAAAAGCAAGGGTTGCCATCCTTATCTCAGATCAAGCAAAAGCAGAAATTGATCTGATTAAAAGAGATAAGGAAGGAAACTATATCCTGATAAAAGGTAGCATACACAATGACGCTCTATCAATACTAAACATATATGCAGCAAGTGGTATAGCATTTAACTTCCTAAAGGAGAAGTTAAGAGAGTTGCAAGAAGAAATAGACAGCAAAACTATAATAGTGGGAGATCTCAACCTTGCATTATCAGAATTAGGTAAATCAAACCACAAAACAAATAAGAAAGAAATTAAAAAGGTAAATAGAACATTAGAAAAAGTAGGGATGATACATCTTTGGAGAAAACTGAATGGTGATAGAAAGGAGTATACATTCTTCTCAGCTGTTCATGAAACCTATATAAAAATTGATCATATATTGGGACATAAAGATCTAAAAATTAAAAGCAAGAAGCCAGAAATAGTAAATGTCTTCTTCTCAGATTACAATGCAAGAAAAACTACATTCAAAAAGAAGTTATGGGTAAATAGACCAAAAAGTAATTGGAAAGTAAATAATCTCATCTTAAAGAATGACTGAGTGAAACAGCAAATTATAGAGACAATTAATAATTTCACCCAAGATAATGACAATGATGAGACATTATACCAAAATTTGTGGAATGCAGCTAAAGTGGTAATCAGGAGAAATTTAATTTCTTTAGAGGCTTACTTGAATAAAATAGAGAAAGAGTAGGTCAATGAATTGGGCCTGCAACTTAAAAAGCTAGAAAAAGACCAAATTAAAATTAAAAAACCCCAACAAAAAAACTAAACTTGAAATTCTAAAATTAAAAGGAGAAATCAATAAAATTGAAAGTAAAGAAAAAAAAACTATTGAATTAATAAATAAAACTAAGAGTGGTTTTTATGTAAAATTGAATGAAACAGATAAAACTTTGGTAAATCTGATTAGAAAAAGGAAAGAAGACAATCAAATTGTTAGTCTTAAAAATGAAAAGGGGGATCTTTCCACCAAGGAAGAGGAAATTAGAGAAATAATAAGGAGTTACTTTGCCCAATTTTATGCCAATAAATTTGATAACTTAAGTGAAATGGATGACTACTTCCAAAAATATAGGCTTCCTAGATTAACATAGGAGGAAGTAAACTGCTTAAATAGTCTCATTTCAGAAAAAGAAGTAGAATAAGCTATTAATTAGCTCCCCAGGAAAAAATCCCCACGACCAGATGGATTTACCTGTGAATTCTACTAAACATTTAAGGAACAATTAACCCCAATGTGATATTAACTATTTGAAAAAATAGTGGACGAAAGAGTGCTACCAAACTCCTTTTATGATACATATATTGTACTGATACCTATACAAGGTAGCTTAAAAACTGAAAAAGAAAACTATAGACCAATCACCTTAATGAATATTGATGCTAAAATCTTAAATAAGATATTAGCAAAAAGACTTCAGAAAATTATCCCCAGGATAATACACTATGATCAAGTAGGATTTATACCAAGAATGCAGGGCTGGTTTAATATTAAGAAAACTGTTAGTATAATTGACCATATTAATAATCAAATTAAGAAAAAAAAACATACGATCTCAATAGAGGCATAAAAAGCATTTAATAAAAGACAACATCCATACCTACTAAAAACACTTGAGAGTATACAAATAAATGGACTATTCATTAAAATAGTCAGGAGCATATATTTAAGACTGTCAGTAAGCATAATATGTAATGGAAATAAACTGGAACCTTTCCCAGTAAGATCAGGAGTCAAACAAGTTTGCCCACTATCACCATTACTAAATTCTAATAAAAATTATTAGAAATAATACACAATTTTAGCAAAGTTGCTGGATACAAAATAAATCCACATAACTCCTCAGCATTTTTATAGATCACCAACAAAATGAAACAATAAGATATAGAAAGGGAAATTCCATTCAAAACAGCTATCGAGAGTATAAAATATTAGGGAATCCATCTACCAAAGAAGAGTCAGGAATTATATGAGCAAAATTACAAAACACTTGCCACAAAAATAAAGTCAGATTTAAATAACTGGAAAGACATTAAGTGCTCTTGGATAGGCCCAGTAAATATGGAGCCAATATAATAAAGATGAAAATACTCCCCGTACTAATCTATTTATTTAGTGCTATATCAATCAGACTCCCAAGAAACTATTTTAATGACCTAAAAAAATAAAAACAAAATTCATATGGAAGAAAAAAAGGTCGAGAATTTCAAGGGAATCAATGAAAAAAAAAGTCAGATAAAGGTTGTCTAGTTGTACCTGATCTAAAGCTATATTATAAAGCAGCAGTCAGCAAAACCATTTGGTATTGGCTAAGAAATAGACCGGTTGACCAGTGGAACAGATTAGGTACATAGGACAAAATTGGGTACAATTATAGCAATCTAATATCTGACAAACCCAAAGATACCAACTTTTGTAATTAGAATTCATTATTTGAAAAAAATCTGTTGGGAAAACTGGAAATTAGTATGGCAGAGTTTAGGAATGGACCCACACTTAACACCATATACCAAGATAAGATCAAAATGGGTCCATGATTTAATCATAAAGAATGAGATCATAAAGAGATTAGAGTAACAAAGGGTAGTCTACTTCTCAGACCTAAGGAAGAGGAATGAATTTATGACAAAGGAGAACTAGAGATAATTATTGATCACAAAATAGAAGATTTTGATTACATCAAATTAAAAAGCTTTTGTAGAAACAAAACGAATGCAAACAAGATTAAAAAGGAAGTAACAAAGTGGGAAATATTTTTACAGCTTAAGGTTCTGATAAAGGCCTCATTGCTAAAATATATAGAGAACTGTCTCTAATTTATAAGAAATCAAACCATTCTCCAATTGATAAATGGTCAAAGGATATGAACAGATAATTTTCAAATGATGAAATTCAAACTATATCCACTCATATGAAAGAGTGTTCCAAATCACGACTGATCAGAGAAATGCAAATTAAGACAACTCTGAGATATCACTATACACCTGTCAGATTGGCTAAGGTGACAGGAAAAGATAATGATGAATGTTGGAGTGGATGTGGGAAAACTGGGACACTGATGCATTATCTGTGCAGTTGTGAAAGAATCCAGCCATTCTAGAGAGCAATTTGGAACTATGCCCCAAAAGTTATCAAACTGTGCATACCCTTTGATCCAGTAGTGCTACTACTGGTCTTATATCCCAAAGAAATAATAAATATGGGAAAGGGACCTGTATATTCCAAAATGTTTGTGGCAGCTCTTTTTGTAGTGGCTAGAAACTGGAAGTTGAATGGATGCCCATCAATTGGAGAATGGTTGGGTAAATTATGGTATATGAATGTTATGGAATATTATTGTTCTGTAAGAAATGACCAACAGGAGGAATACAGAGAGGCTTGGAGAGACTTACATCAACTGATGCTGAGTGAAATGAGCAGAATGAGGAGATCATTATACACTTCAACATTGATACTATATGAGGATGTATTGTGATGGAAGTGGATATCTTCAACACAGAGAAGAGCTAATCCAATTCCAATTGATCAATGATGGACAGAATCAGCTACATCCAGAAAAGGAACACTGGGAAATGAGTATAAACTGTGAGCACTGTTTTGTTTTGTTTTGTTTTGTTTTTCTTCCCAGATTATTTTTAGTTTCTGAATACAATCCTTCCTTTGCAACAACAACAACAAAATTCAGTTCTGCACATATATATTGTACCTAGGATATACTATAGGATATTTAGTATGTATGGGAATGCCTGTCATCTAGGGGAGGGGGTGGAGGGAAGGAGGGGAAAAATTTGGAACAAAAGGGAGTACAAGGTATAATGTTGTAAAATAATTACCTATGAATATGTACTGTCAAAGAAAATGTTATAATTATAAAAATTAATAAAAAAATTAAAATTAAAAAAGAACAATCTTGAATTATTTGCAAAAACTTCTCAAACCCTGCATATCCTTTGATTCTGTAGTGCTACTACTGGGCTTATATCACAAAGAAATTTTATAGAAGGGAAAGGGACCTTTATGTGCCAAAATATTTGTGGCAGCCCTTTTTGTAGTGGCTTGAAACTGGAAAATGAATGGATGCCAATCAATTGCAGAATGGTTGGGTAAATCATGGTATATGAATGTTATGGAATATTATTGTTGTGTAAGAAATGACCAGCAGGATGAATACAGAGAGGATTGGGGAGACTTACATGAACTGATGCTGAGTGAAATGAGCAGAACCAAGAGAACTTTATACACTTCAACAATGATACTGTAAGAGGATATATTCTGATGGAAGTGGATATCTTCAACAAAGAGAAGATCGAATTCAATTCCAGTCGATCAATGATGGATAGAATCAGTTGCACTCAGAGAAGGGACACTGGGAAATGAGTTTAAACTGTTTGCATTTTTATTTTTCTTTCCAGGTTATTTTTACCTTCTGAATCTAATTCTTCCTGTGCAACAAGAAATTCGCTTCTGCACACATATATTGTATCTAGAAAATACTATAACATATTTAACACATATGGTGCTGCCTGCCATCTAGGGGAGGGGGTTGAGGGAAGGAGAGGAAAATTGGGAATAGAAGTGAGTGTAAGGGATAATGTTGTAACAAGTTCCCTATGCATATAGACTGTGAAAAAAAAAAACAGTTTAATTACAAAATTAATAAAAAAAATGTAAAAAAAAAACCAACAAAGTGTATTCTAGTTTTATTGTCTTAGGAAGATTCTAAATATAGGGAACAGGATAATGAGGTCCTCTGGTGCTAAACTGTCAAGGAATGAAACTGCAATGAGCCAGCCATGGTTTTCCAATTTTAAATATATATTTATCTAAAAGATTATTTTATAGAAAACTAGTACAAAGCAATTGTTCATATCAAAGATAGAAGAAGTGGTACAAGTATCAAGGTCCCTGTGAAGAAATTTAACATTGATTTTGATACATAGTAAATACTAGCACTTGACTGCATCAAAGAAACTCCTCTGCTTCATTAAGGAAAGGAAAAATTGCAGTAGGATAAAAGAAATATTAGATGCATAAATCTAAGGACATATCCATCCAAATTGTTTAAACAGAACTCTTACCTGACCTGTAACAGAGCATTCCAAAATCATATGGGGTTGATCCGTCACAATTAACCACACTGTACATTGACCCCAACATCATATCATTTTTGTTCTTTAGTATGAAGGAAAAACAACTATTGCTAGGGGCCTGGCTCTATACTAAGCACTGGGGATACAGAAAGAAACAAAATAAATACTTTCTCTCAAGGAGCTTGAAAAAAAAGATATTTTAACAAACAACATTTGGGGGCCATGTGGAAGACTGATGATCAGTAATAGTGCCTTAAATGAATATTTAAAAAGCTAACATAACTACCTTCTTTGTGAAGATAAGGATACATATTTCATCCCCACACAACCATGGACCCCACCAACACTGCTACCATGACAATCTAGGCCTAGAATCAGGAAAATATTTTATTTTTCAAATTCTACTTATAATTCTTAGCAGATCAGTAATGATGGGCTAGCCAATTAACTTCTGTTAATTTTCCCATCTAACAAATGGTGATAAAATCTGCCATAATATTTTCGAGTGTTTTTGTGAGGATCTCACTTATAAGACATATATAAATTGTTACACACATAGATATATTTAGATACAGATAAAGACATATATATATATATATATATATATATATATAGAGAGAGAGAGAGAGAGAGAGAGAGAGAGATTTTTATCTATATACTGCATTTTAAAATTTATTACACGCTTTTTATTTTGCAACAGCAAAGGGGAAGGGAATAAGCGTTCATATAGCATTTCCTTTGGGTCAGATTTTTGTAAATATATGACTTCCTGCTGGAACTCTATCTTTCCAGAAATCAGCAGGAGTCAGGATCACTAAACGTCTTTATTCTAGATCTTTACCGTCGCCTCCAACGCCAGGTCACGAGTGCAAGTGAGCGTGAGTTCCACCACCCAAGTTTCTCTTGCTCCTCCCACACAAGTCACTTCCCTCTCTTTGTCTCACCAATCAAGTCAGCACAGAACAGCTGGGGAGGGTCAACCTTCAAACAAGTTAATAGGGAACTGTCCAATTGGCAATTAGTCTCACGTGCTTCATCATCCAAGTGCATTGCTCAGTTCTAGCCCTTAACATCTCCCGCTTTCTTTTGTTTTAGACCACAGGAGGTCGCGCCATCCCTGACTTTTCAGGGAGATGAGAACCCCAAAAAGGAGGTGATCACGCCCCCCCCCCTGACTTCTCAGGAGAGGAGATGAAAGCACTAAAAAGGAGATAATGACGCCCTCCCTGACATCTCAGGAAGGGAGATGAGAAGCACCAAAGAGAAGTGGGGATTTGCTAGCGGGTTTCTGGATTGAAGGGCCTTATTAGAGACAAGTATGCACAAACCCATCAGCATGGGAGTTATTACACAAGCACATAGCAATAACGCAGAGGCTATTAGTGGTGACTCTCCCCACAGTCAGTGCAGACTCGATGTGGTGTAACAAACAGGAATTGTACATGCAAATAGTGATATAACAAACAATATAAATCAACATGGTATTGTAAGAGATTTCCAGAAGTCCTAGAAGGAGGGTATGTAGACACCAGACACACATACCCCTTCTTCAGCAACCAAGAGATAGTCCAAAACCAATCTATTGTCCATTGCTTCACTGTTAGGGAATCCAATGATCCCCACAAGTTTTTGAAATCCCACATCAGTCTTTTTATATGTTAGGGAATCCAATGATCCCCACAAGTTTTTGAAGTCCCACATCAGTCTTTTTATATGTTAGGGAATCCAATGATCCCCACAAGTTTTTGAAGTCCCACATCAGTCTTTTTATATGTTAGGGAATCCAATGATCCCCACAAGATTTTGAAGTCCAGCAACAGTCTTATGATGCCTCAGAGAATCCAATGATTCCTGAGGACTTTCAGTCCTACAATAGTCTTATGATGCCTCAGAGAATCCAATGATTCCTGAGGACTTTCAGTCCTACAATAGTCTTATGATGTCTCAGAGAATCCAATGATTCCTGAGGATTTCAGTCCTACAATAGTCTTATGATGTCTCAGAGAATCCAATGATTCCTGAGACTTTCAAGTCCTACAATAGTCTTATGATGTCTCAGAGAATCCAATGATTTCTGAGGATTTTCAAGTCCAACAGTTTTTGATGTCCATGGGTCAAACGCCATAACTGCCAGGTTCTTTCAGTGGTGGGCACAGTCAGCAACGGAACCACCCGATGTTTCTTGGGTCTTCTCCTTCGTTTCAAGGGTCTGCTCTGTCTCTCTCCGATGGACAAGGCAAATACGGCTCGTTGGCACCCATCTGATTCCTTCTCCATCTGTAGAGATACAAGCAAACCCTCTCCCCCAAGCAGTTAACCTATCTGGTCCCTTCCATTCACCACTTTCTGGGTCTCTCCACATCACTTGGCGATTATCTAAAGACAGTGGAGCTGCTCGCACTGGACACTGCCCTTCCGGTGAGTTATAAAACCTGTCTGCTGGAGCCAGTGCATCTTTGTCAAAAATTAAAAAATTAATGGTATAGAGAACTAAATTTAGAAGTTCTCTAGGGTTACCCGTGGCTCCCCCTTTCTTTTGTTTTTGGAGGAGTGTCTTAATATCTCTGTTTCTTCTCTCTACTATTGCCTGCCTTTGAGGATTAAAGGGTATGCCCGTGGTGTGTAAAATCTTATACTGTGCACAAAAGTGTGTAAAATGTTTAGATGTATATGCAGGTCCATTGTCTGTTTTTATTGCTTGTGGCACACCCATAATTGCAAATGCTTGTATAAGGAATTCAGTTACCACTCGGGCTGTCTCTTTTGCTGCTGGTATTGCAAATGTGAATCCTGAAAAGGTGTCTACCATGACATGGATAAAAGATAGACGACCAAAAGATTTATAATGGGTCACATCCATTTGCCAAATTTCATTAGGTCTCAAACCACGAGGGTTCTTCCCTGGAGGGAGTGTAGGAGCATGGAAAGGAAGGCAAGCTGTACAGGCTTTTACTATGCTCCTAGCTTCTTCTCTTGTTATTCCAAACTGCAAACGTAAAGCTCGGGCAGCCTGATGATATTTAGAATGAAACTCTTGTGCTTCTTGAAATAAAGGAGTACTGGCCAGCATAATTAGAAGGCTATCTGCCTTTGAATTACCATCAAAAATAGGACCTGGAAGTCCACTATGGGAATGGACATGCAAAATATAAATCTTACCTGGATGCTTTCTCACTTGCTCTTGAAGCTCTTTAAAGAGCTGATATATATTGGAGGCTACAAATTTTATTTGGGCTGTGGCAATTCTTTGTACTACACCTACTGAATAGGCTGAATCAGATATTATATTTATGTCTCCCGGATAATAAGCAAGAGCTAGAATGATTGCATACAATTCATTCTGCTGAGTGGACTGAAAAGGAGTTCTGATTACTTTCTTTATAGTTAAGTCACGAGAATACACAGCGCAAATATTATGTTTGGATGCATCTGTAAAGATAGTTGGTCCTTTAAGAGGAACTTTAGAAACCTTTTCTTCAAGAATCTATTGCCAATTATGTAGCAGTCTGGTTATCTTTAATGGAGACCGTGTGCAAAATTTGGAGCCATGGTTAATAAAATTTGCCACTCTGGGATGGTTTCACAGCACACATTAACTTGTGCATTAGTATAAAAGGTATATATCTTGTCAGGTCTTGT